>NC_056739.1:276218826-276566326 GCF_019279795.1 Protopterus annectens
ATGATTCTGAAGATTTTGCATTTCTTCATTTATTTTTTGTTTCCTGTATTTACTGGTGATATCAGTTTAAATGAATTGGGAGGGTTACATTCCAGTTTGTAAATTTGTCAAGGTTGATTGCACTGTCTTTTTTTCAAGTATTTATAAGTATCAGCACCAGTAAAGGGTAAAACTTAGTTGATAGTCTGCATTTATCCAGAGAATCACTGTTAAATGTTCTTATAACAAAGGAAATGCCCAGAGTGCAACATTTATAAATAATTTACAGAACAGTATTTTTACAGGTCTGGTGTAAAAATGTTTTGCTTTTGTGTCAGCATGTACACATCTGTACCTTAATGCCCAGAGCTGCTAGACATGCTTTTATTTGTGAAACAAGCAGGCAACAAACTAAGAGTTGATTGATGTGAAGTTGTTATCATCATTTCAGGCGGCTGCGATATTATTCTGCTAATTTCACGTTATTGCGAAATACCTTTGACGTTCATCAAACACAGTCTTGACTAAGTCAACAAAAGCAGTCTTAGGATAATGCGAAGTTGACATATGAAAGTAGCTACTAAACTGTCGCTCAATATTACATTTTTTATAGAGGTGCTCTTATTGTATTATTTTATTATCCTTTTGTTTTGCGCTGTATTTGTTACATATTGTGTGCTTTGGCTGAGACTAAAATTGGTCTTTTGTGATCACCGTTCTACCCCATAAAAAAAAAAATCAGATTAGATAAGCAAACAAATATTGTGTAATGCAGCCAGGCTGAGACTAAAATTGGACATTCTTGAAACAAATACTGTTAAATTGAAATGCATTGTGGTACCCCATAGAAGTAGTACTACCTAATATTATCATGCTAGGGCAAAGTACTAGCAGCAAGATGACAAAATTATTGAATTTTGCATGTTGAGTAAAATGTTGAAACAGGAATGAGGCAAAATGGAGCATCCCTCCAAGGCCATGTAAAGTATGCATGAAAGTATGACAAGTGTCTTATTTGCAGGGGTATATGCAGGATTTTTGGAAATGTGCACCAGCTTCCTGTCTGTTTCTTCCCCCCCACCCAAACAGCTTCCACACACCTCTGTGTGACACACATTTTGTGGATATACCCTATAAGAGGATTAACATAAACTTTGTACGTGTACGCTAATATGGTAATGTCACCCACCAGAAATTCCCTGGTGTACTGTGTTATATACAATGTTGTTGCGTTTTTCGGCTTTTCCCGGTTAGGGGTCACCACAGCAGAACTCCAGTCCGCTAATGATCGGCAGTAGATTTTTATGTGCCGAGTTGCCAGCTCTGATGCAGAAACTTCAACGAAGGTACACCCATTCACGCATGTCTCCACACAGAAGATGCAGCACCACCACCGCAGTTATACTGTGTTATATACAATAAAGTATGTAATTTAAGTACAACACATACACTGAGATACATGTAGTCAAAATATGTTGGATGATAGTTAATATCTCAAACTCTAGCAATGTAGATGAAGTTACTTTCTTTGCTGTTCACTTATACCCTTTTTATTTCATTTATAAGATCGGTGATGGGAGGCCTAGTGTCCTGGAGTCGGGCAAAATATTTTTCCTCAAAAATTAATTTGTGCACTGTACCTTTGTGATGTCTGTCTGATGTATCCTTTCATAATGCTCTAGTTTGACAAAAAGTGTCCAGTGTTCTCTACCCATATGAGCTACACTGTACTCTCTATTCAGAATGGGAAAGATCTGTGGTTTCAAATGCAATATGCTTTGAGAAAGTAAGAAGGATTACTGTATGTCTCATGTTGAACTTTGTTCTGGGAGTTAGTATTGCAAAAGTTTAGTTGCTTGTTTTTAGTGTCTCCTTTGAAATATGTTTTGTAAAAAAGTGTGACTAAACATGTACAAGGTATGTGGCTCAAGGGTACATGAGATAATCACCTTTCTTCTACAACCATCTATGACACTTTGAAGAGGCTGAAGTGTTGTGTTCTAAATTGTCTGTAAAGTACAAGGAATGGCAAGAGGTTCTGTGTTTATTGAAGATGTTCTGGTGCTTCTTTAGAGAAAAAAAATATAAGAGCAGCTAGCCTAGTATTTGCCTATGAAACTTGTGAACCTATAAGCAAGGGATGGGGTTCAGCTGTATTCTGATGTATTTGAGGTACTACTATATCCGTAAATGTAAGTCTTGTATTCCAGTGACCGTAAGTTGTTGCATGTCTTTGCGTAGATTCACAGAGAATCTTTAATATCCCAGCATGCATATGGAACTGGTAACTGATGATGGCTCCATCCTTTTTCATGTAAACTACTGCTGACCTTTATTCACATGATCTGCTTGTGATAACCACATCATGCGCATCTAGCGTGGTCATTTGTCTAGGAAGTAGGCCATGCACAAACACAGTCATTGTCAAGGACCCAAGTGGAAGCCTTCTAGGAAATGTTGGTATCATTTGTTTGTAGAGCAAGTGTGCATTTGGCATAAATTTCTCTGTGCATCAGTTGGTTATGGAGTTATGTGAACTTAATAGGAATAGCTCATGGATGGTGTAATCAGAAGTAGCCCGTACCTGGCAAAATTAGACATTATTATGTCAGGGGATCCTGATTACACCATTTGTGAATATGTTAGTTATGTAGTTATTATACTTATCAAGTTGCATTACTACTTGTACCAGTAGCAAAGGGAAGGGTGCATGGAGGTGTTGAGATTGCATAATCTTATCCAAGTAGAATTGCTCAGTAGGACAAGGCAATAAGGAGACAGATTCAGTTACTGAATGCTTGAGATGGGCAAGTCTTCAAACTCACAAAGTAATGGGAATGTGTGTTTGAGCTAAACCCTGTTTGTCCAACTGAAAACTTAGCAATGGCTTTATCAGTGAAAGCCACTTTCAGGGCACAGGTGATATAGCTCTTTCTCCACTGTTAATTATAACTTAGGGATGCATGTGAGTACTTCCTCCCACATGGTGGGGGGGACTTGCCCCCTGCAAAAAAGTGCTTAAATTCATATTCACTGAAAATGTCTTTCAGCATTTTAGTTTCCATCAAAAAAAAAAAAAAACATTCTCGGAATAATCATTAATCTGTATTAACATGCTGGGAGTGGTTTGACAGGACCTGCTTGTTCAGTTTTAGTAAGCAAAAAGTGTGCAAGTATATGTGGTAGATTTAGCTGTACAGTGTAGCAAGTTGTGATTCATTTAAAGGATTGGCAATTGCAAACAAAAGTCACTAAATAGTAAGACTTAAACAAGTAGCAACTGTCAACTGAGAAACAGCCTTTCATGAGTTAATGGGAAGTAGTAAATGGGGAAAAAAGGGGGAAGTAACATTCTCTACTTTAAAAGAGTGCTTTAATGAGCACAATGTTGGCAGTGCTAGTTAGATGGGGACTCTGGAGCATTGCAGTGTTCATAGGAACTGTAACTGATAGTATCTGTATATTCCTCTGACACACAGACTTTTTCAGTTGTTGTTGTCTTTCGGCTTTTCCCGGATAGGGGTCGCCACAACGGAACTTTAGCAGTAGATTTTCACAAATGCCGAGGTGCCAGCTCGATGTTCAACCTTCAGCGAAGGTACGCCCATATACGCATGTCTTTCGAACGCCCACCCAACCACGGGGAGGACATGCAGACTCCACACAGAAGACACTCCCCGCACTCCGGCCGAGAATAGAACGGGAGAACCTCTTGCTGTGAGGCAACAACGCTACCACTGCACCACACAGACTTTTTCAGTACATTTCCATAATGTGTCCTGAGGTGCTGCAAACTTCAGTTAAGTTATATTTATTAAAAGGATACAGGGGACAAGTTTTGTATTGGGGGTTTGTCTCCCATTTAATATTCTGACCTTTTTCTTGTCAAATGTCAATCTCCATGGTTTTGACTAAACATGACATATGCAAATGGGGCTGTTTAGAGTCACCTGGCTCTCTTCAGCAGTACACAACAAATGAGCCTATTTTAAAAGGCCCTACAGTACTAAGAATGTAAAGATTATTGTTTACGTACATTACAGGTGGGCCCTTTGTAACAGTACACAACCCAGCCCTCTTTAACACAATGTAAGAGGGCTCTTATAGTAGTTAACAAGTGGGCTTTTTGCAGCAGAACATACACAGCTGGGCTGTGTATAAGAACATAAATGTGTGTGTGTGTGTGCTGTTATACAAGGAATGTACACTAACTAGAAGTAGGCTTACATTATAAGTGGACAGCCACTGTATACGTGCATGATAGGCATGACAGTGCAAAACAACTGATGGTTTCCATTGTAGCACATGTTAAATGTTGAACTAGTAACAGGTACTTGTGATTTCTGTAATGTAAATGGCACACACCAGTTCCAGTGCAAGAAACTGTTTAGACTACAGGAGGAGGACGGTGGTGGTTGTAGGAAACCATAAGCAGTGAAAATAGTTATCCTAGAAGCAGGAGAAAGGGTGGGATTTATTTCTTGTAAGTATATGAATAAGAGGGAGCTGCTCTAGAATCAAAGCAGGGATCTGTGGAATGGTAGGAAGCACAGCAGGACCCCAAGGGCCTGTGAACCAAGTGTCACTGAAGAGTCACACAGCGTCAAGTGATAGCAGCTTCAGGTAGTTACTTTTGGACAACATCAGGCAGATTATATATACCTGATAAAACATAAATATCACAGCAGGAGAAGAGTAAAAAAAAGCAGCTTTACTTACTCTGACCAGGTTGCAATCAGAGCAAGGTATTGCCCTGATTCTTGTGTAGATTTGGACAAAATAGTACACTGAAAGGTTTAGACTGTACATCCTGACCCCAGCTGCATGTTACTGGATTTCTACAGAGTAGAGCCAATGTTGCATCTGAGCCTGTATTACGATCTGAGAGAGTCATTTGATGGTATTAGGCAGGTGACAGCATGTTTAGCCTTAAAATAGCTACAGATACATAAGAAACTGTTAACCAGGGTCACTGAAAGAAACATCACAGGCCATAGGAAAATGTCAGGCAGACTTGGGGGTAGAATGCGTAGAAGCAGAAAAAAAATTAAAATGAATGCTCAAAGATGTGCCCCAAAGTGGGCAGACAATAAGGAGCTTTGCTCAGATAATTCTTTGCCTTAAAGATGGACAGATATCTACATTTACTGTAGCCTTGATGTGTAGATTTTCTTTATTTGCTGCGGGTGAAGGCATTTTACACAGAAAGACCAGTACTAAATTAAGGCATTGTGTGTGAGAAAGGGTTAAATGAGAAAGACTAGAGCTAAGTTTAATCTGAGTTTTAGACATCAGAACAGGAACATTCATTTGCACTGTCCTCGCTCTCATTAGAGCTGACAGGCCGAGCCCTGTGATGCCAACGCTTTCTACGCTAACTCAGTGGGGGCTCCAATCTGAAAACTTTATAATTGGTGGCTGTGATGGCAGCTTTTCCTCTTTATATGCTGAGGATTTTTTCTTTTCTTTTTTTTTTTTCTGTCTTTTTTTTTCTTCTTACAAGCTTCAGTAATTTCTTTCTTCTTTATTCTCTCCTGAGTGTTTAAGAGAAAACCTGGCAGGATACTGCTGCATTTGACAAGGAAGCAGGCTCCTTCTCATTGGAGGTCTTTGTGCTTTGACTGCTAGGGTGGGGCAGCAACTTTTTCTTACTGTCTTGAGGGATTTGTATAAGATGTATAGAGGACAGCGGAAGGAGGGAAGGTACAGAAAAGAACTAAAGGCAGTAGAAAAAAGAGACAAAGGGAAAAGAAAAATAGAATTCTAATTACTGGAACGTGCTCAGTATGGGACTGACTGAAAAGTTGGTCACTGGGCAGCAGCTGTTAAAAACAAGAAATTTAAGTTCTTACACAAACTTGTGTCAAGGACCCTGTCATACTAGACCTTACTCTGGACTATTAGGTCTTTCTTTGACAGGTTACTTTGAAGATTTTGCTGTTGCCTTTCAGTATCATAAATATGTGACCTGCAAGCCTGTCGTATTCCTGCTACTTGCTGTTTCTTAGAGTGCAAAGTGTGCCATAGTTGTCTCAGTACTTGTCAGTCAGGGAGCAGCATCCTTTTTGTTAACTACTTCTGGTGCCATTCTAGTAGTGAAGAGGTTCCCTTTTTGTCAGTGTCGTCTGGAACTAAACCCAGCAGCAGTTCTGGGTTTGTTTCCCACTGCTTCCATTTGCCTACTGTGTGAACCTGTGCAAGTCCCCCTGAAAACGAACTGGGTCCAACTGCCTTATCTGTCTAACAAACAGTTATTTATGTACAACTTTAACTGGAACTGGAGGTCCTTCCTTTTTTTCACCCCATATTGGGCTTAAAGAAGTCACTGTCATTTTACTCCTTTGTGCATGTGACTGCATGATAATGGACACCTTTGGTCTCTCTTCCCTGTATTGCTGATGTATGAGAAAGATGGACAGACCCTGATCACCAGTTCACCATTGGACTGTGATTTCACATACCTAGCCACCATGTAAAGACAGCTATCTTCATCTGCCAGTCACCATAATGTTGTATTTAATCAGACAGCACATAGACTTCATGTTGTTCACATTGTTCAACAAATCCATCTTCTTCTGACTCCACTGAAGGCAGTAAGGTGTGCATCAGATGCTGGCTTTATTTGCAGTATACTGAGAAATGGAATTGTTCAGAATACATAGCATTAGAAGCCCATTAGACAACTTCAGATTTGTGTATTAGTGGTTATGAGTGTTACTTGGGTGGTGAGTAGTAGTAGGTGGGTTTACATTACTTAAGCAGTGTAAAAATGGTTAAAAAAGATGGCTAGATATACAACAGCCCAAATCCTCCTCCTTTGAGGGCAAAGCCCCTCACACCCTCTGTGCAAGGGGTGAGGTGCTGCACTCCTTACTAGTGTAATCAAGTCATTTAATTTTAGGAGAAAGTGGAGAAAACTTTTAAGGGATTTTTTTCACCAGTAGCACAGCACAGCCAACAAAGTGGGAACATGCGCCACTAACCATTACTGTAGGATGCTCTAACATTCTCACCGTTATTGAGAACATTCAAAATATTCCATAATCCAGAAAAATATTCACCACTAAATATCGTCATTCAGCCCTTTTCCTTAAACAGAATCTTGTGCTCTATAGACAACTCATTAATCATTACAACTAATTTTTTGATAAAGCCAAATACAGTGAAACTTACAATCCTTTAATTCCCAAGTGAAACAGCATTTCATGGGCTTATGGCTTTGTATCTGCAAATCCACCGGATAGATCCAGCAACCCATAAAATTTTTAAATACCGTCTTATAAATGACATCTCCTAGGACTCTACTCCAGTGTACTCTACCGCCAGTTGTCTCTAACAACTGTAGCAGCTACTCTGCTTTCATATATATTTGACACACCTCTGTATTTACATCTCCTACTATTTCTGCTTCACTTAAAGCATCTGTTTGTCTTTGTACTTTTTATAACATCCTTTACATATTCTTGAGACAACTTTTATTTCTATTTTGGATGTACAAACTGCACTACTCCGATAACCCAGAACTATATGAATACGTCCTTATCCCTTGTAGCTAGCACATCTGCCTTTTCAATGGTATTGATATATTCTGTAACTTCAATGTATATATTTTCTTTATACTTCATATCTTTACAGATGTTAGGACATTCTGTACAAAGCTGACATCTGCATGTACAATTTTAGATCTTTCTTGCTGCAGTTCAGCGTATGTCATGGTTTTTGTATCTGCAGTCCATTGTAGTTCAACCTGCTCTATAGCTTAGTCAGATAAGTACCTTTTTGATGAAAATTCAGGATGCAGACATTGCAAGCCCTTTTACCACCCTTATTTTTTCAAGCTCTGTTGGTTAGTGTTAGTCTCAAGGAAACATATTTTTACATTCCTTTTCACATGGACCACAGCTGCTTTTTCCGATTTGAGGCTGGAGTAAATACTTTGGGTCTACCTCCTTGCCTTTGAACTGGCTACAGCATCTAGGGATTTTTGAAAGATGCATGGCTGCAGTAATTGCTTGCAAAGGAACCAAGGACATTTCATGTTTACCCTTACCTTGATGACCTTCTCATTCAGGCACTGTCCCAGGAGAAAGCATGAACTCTCTTTGAAGCCTATGTTTTTCTACAGCATTCCCAAGTCAAACCTTACTCCTTCCAAGAAAGTGGTGCTCTTTGAGTTTTTACAGGATTCCGCAACCAGTGGTCCTACATCCTGTCAGACAAGGTTAAATGTCTGGCCTGTGCTTTCAGTAGATATCTCTAGGATCAATGGTTACAACCAGGGAATTGGAATGCATGGCCTTCACAGTTTTTATGCTTCACCTGGCAAGATTGTATGTGAAAAAACTGCAGTGATGCCCGAGAGGTACCTGGTGACACCATTCAAATTCCGTGAAGGAGGTGATCATTATGCTAACTTGCATGCCAAAGAGCTAGAATTATTGTCTAGTCAGTTCTGAATGAACCAAGGGTTGACCTTCAATTAGTCAAACACTAACCACAGATTCTTCAGAACTAGTTTGGAGGCAAATGCAGAAACCTTCAAGTTCAAAGAGTTTCAGATGCAAATCAAAGGAAGAAGCATATAAACATAAAGGAGATGATGGCCCTCAGAGCTTTCAAGTCCATCTGGGAAACCAAGGGATGTGCAGGTGATGATAAAGAACACTGCTGCAGTGTTGTACATCTGAAAACAAGGAGTTAGGCATTTCCTTCCTGCTCTTGTATGGTGGTTATGACTGCCTGGAAGATAACTCCTTAATCCGAGATAACCTAAAAGCAGTTGAAATTCCCTCCTTGTTGAACTCAGTGGTTGACCAGCTAATAAAATCAGTAAGTCCCTATGAAAGGATGTTATGCAGGGAATGTTTTTTTTCAGACTGCTTACAGGAGGGGTGTCCCAGAAATATATTAGTTTGGCTATCCAGGCAAGGGAAAAAACAGGGAGTTCTGCTCCAGTGCAACTCGCAAAGAAATGTGGAAAGTAGACATCTTCTGTTTCAGGTGGATAGATCTCTTTCTATATGTATTCCCTCCAATCCCCATTCTTCCACAGGTGGTCCAGAAAGTAGACGAGGAGGGGAAGGGATACTGGTAATTGGTTTTCCGTCTTTATTCAGTTGCAAGGATGAAACCTTGCAAAGTGATGCCTTTGCAAATGGACTTCCTAACATGATTGCTAATGGTCACTACCTCAGTGGAAGTGATACCCAAAAACATGGAGCTTTCTGTGTGAGAACACCTCAGAACTGTCAAATTCTTTTGATGAAAAATTTTCATCATTCACTAAAAACTCAAATTACTGAAGGTTTGGAGTGCAACAGTCTATATTCTACTGCAAAACTATTATTAAACAGCCTAATATTTTGAAGAAAGTTTCAGCTATTGCTTATAACAGCTGTTGGAAATTAAAGTTTTGTCTTTCTAACACCTACATTTTAAACGGGGCAGAGACCCCGTTTCAAAATCTGTTCTAACGGCTAAGTATATTTAGTTGTTTATTATTATTTATTTGACATTTGTTAACCAGGTTGGTCCAACTGAGCAAAAAGCCCATTTTCAGTGGAGACCCAAGAAGAAAAGCTCCATGTAGATTATGCAATATTATAAAAATAAGTAAAAATCAAAGTTATACAAAGGTAAAATAATAAGTCAGACGGCAATAACAATGTAATACAATGACAAAATAATGATAGCAATATATAAAAAGTTACACAATAGAGAAATCAAAACAAGCACCATCGTCTTATACATAAGTTGTTTTAATTTTGACTGAGAAAAAAAATAAAACGATTAGGCCAAGCCCTTCTGTAAGAGCTATTAGAAGTATAGGGGGGTGGGCAAAAAATAAAACTATTAAGCCAAGCCCTCCTGTAAGAGTTATTAGAAGTAGTAGGGGGAAGGAGGTAGAAGAGGAGAAAGTAAGGGTTTATGTGGGGTCATGACAAAGGCAGATCCATGAACTAGCTAAATAGTTTTTTAGTTCTTTTTTGAAAGTGTTGAAGTGAATAATCCTTATGTTGAGTGGGAGTTTATGCCAGTCATGAGATACTGTATATTTGAAGAAGATGTTGGTCAGTGCTACGGAGTGGGCATGTAGGGGTATAGTAAGATACAGGATTGGCTAGAGAGGGGCAGGCAGTGGATTTGTTGAGTAAGAAGTGAGTTATATGAAGTTGGGAAAGTTGTAGTTGGTGGGAAAATTCAAGCCACTGTAGATTTTTTAGTAGCAGGCAGTGGTGAGAGGTATGTGGTAGGTTTGCAGCAAATTTTGTGATTTTGTTGTATTTTTGTTCCAGCTTAGTAGTTAAAGAAGATTGAAGGTTAGTAAGGGTTTGGGGCAGCGTAGAGTGGACTTGGAAGTAAATAAACTTGGGCCAAGGATACTCTTGATTCCAATGTTAGGTATTTGCTATTTCTAGACGAGTCTGAATTTTTGGTTGTGTTTTTTTTTTTCATAAATTGTTGGAAATGGAGATTACATTTTAATTCATCATCTATTATCATTCTGAGTATCTTTGTGTGGGATTCTACATTTATGATGGTCTTATTTAAGGAGATGGAGAAGGTGGGATTGAGGTGTGAGAGAGATTTTGGCAGAGAGAGAGTAAAAGTTTAGTTTTTTTATGGTTAATAAGCTGGTTTGCAGACCATCTTTCAACAGAGATAAACAAGTCTTGGGTAGGAGTGTGAAGTTGAGAGATACTTTCAGAAAAGGAGATGAGTGTTGAATCATCTACATACTGAATGAGAGAGGAGTGATAGCTAGAGGTATAGAGGTCGTTGTTGAAAATATTGAAGAAAAGGGGTCCAAGGATGAAACCCTGAATGAAGCCTGTGTGAATGGGGTGGAAAGGGGAGCAGAAAGAATGCCATCTGAACAATTGCCTTCTATTTGAGAGATAACTAGATAAACCATTCAAGAGTAGAGGCTAAGAGGTTAAGGGTTGGCTAGCTTGGTTAGGAGTTTAGAGTGGGAAACTGTGTTGAAGGCTTTTGAAATGTCTAAGAAGAGACACTAGACAAGTTTATTATTATCCCAGGTGTATCAGCTGTAGTGTTAATGAAAGATAAAAGAGCAGTTGTAGTACTATGGTTTGGACAGAAACCATGCTGAGTAGGTGTCAGATGGTTTTCTTGGATAAGGTATTTAAGAAGCTGGGTATGTATACATTTTTCTAGGATATTAGAGATGGGGAGAGTATAGGTATGAGTCTATAGTTGGATGGGTCAGTGGAATTTCCTCCTTTGTGTAGCGCTATGGCATAGAAAGTTTTCCAAATGTCAAGTACGGTGGCTTCACAAATAGATCTGTTGATGAGTATTGAGACTGGATAGGCAATAGAGCCGGCTGCAAGGTTGAAAAAGAGGGGAGTAGATTATCAGCAGATGGTGAACGTGGCTTCAGTTTTTGGAGGAGAGATTTTATATATGAGTTGGGTATATGTTTGAGAGAGAAGAGGGTTAGATTGCAATGTGTTTAAGGAGAGACAGTAGTGTTAGAGCTGTGGTTAAAGTAGGTACGTTTTTGAATAGTATCAATGAAGTAATAGTTGAGGAGGGTGGTGGTGTCCTGTGCGGACAAATTAGGGTAGGGATTAGGAGTTTGAGGGCTTCTGGGGTGGAGGATAGAAACTAGAGCTGATAGCTCTCCAGAAAGTTTTGGGATTAGTGTGATGGCTAGTCTGGGCCTTAAAGTAAAACTTTCTTTTATCATTGAGGATGTGTTTTTTGTCTGGTTTCTGAGTTTTGTAGTTTTGATGGTGGGTAGGGAATTTTGATTTTATCCAAGTTTTCCATGCAGCAGCTCTGTGATGCATAATGGAACGAGTTTCTTTTGTTAGCCAGGGCGCATGATTAGATTTTATTCTGATTTCCTGAAGGGGAGCTAGTGAGTTCAGAATGTCTAATAAGATGTTACTGAATTTTAGCACGGCATCATTAAGAGGGAGATTGTACAGGCAAGACCAATTTATTGATGAGAGTCTGTCATTAAAAGTTTTGAGGTTGAAGCTGAGAGTTTACAGCAGTCTCTATAAATATGTGGCCTAGATAGTTGAGGGGGAATGTCTTTCAGTATAAGTGGGGAGGTGGTCACTTAAGGTATCGGGAAGTGTCTTGAGGTTGTGATAGAGGTTTGGGGTGTTAGTCAGTATCCAGTCAATGATAGTGATGGTGTTGGATAGTTTATGTAAGCAGATTGGGGTTGTTATGAGTTGAGTGAAACCAAAGAGATTGATGCTTTGGTCTGGGAAGTTAGCACTAAGTGCTTTCCAGTTGATGTTTACATCACCCAGCATTACTTATTATTATAGTTATTATTAATAAAAAGCTACAGCTTAATACATGGCTCTGAAATGAGAGTGCAGGAAGTGTCTTAACAACTCAGTAAAATAATAAAAGGCTGCAGCAGCTGTTTTTATATCCTAATAGGCTCTGGCAACCACCTACTTGTATCAGGACTAGTTGCAGTAAGATCTGACTAACAGCTGTTCTGGCTTGGCACAACTAGATCTGATCAAGTCATTATTACAGCTATTTTCTTAAAGATCTAAAGAAAAGCTGTTACAACTACTACTCTAAAGTCATTGGCTCTCACACTAACCCAACCTTTGGCTAACTCAAAACAAGGCGATCCTGATAAACCGTAGCCTAGAGTAACTTCACCTGACTGCCTGAATGATTTAACTCATTTTATGCTGATCACATTTAACTCATTCCTACTAACAGGCAGTTAATAAGATTTCACATTCCTTACTTGTAGCAGGCTGGACAGCAGTTGTCTAGAGCTGAGAGTAAAATGAACTATGAGAAAATCATTTCAACTGAACAGAAAAGTAGCTTTTTTCATTTCTTGCTCAGGTGAAGTAATTTTCTCACATTTAATTGTTCTTAATGAAAGTACTAAAAAACACGCACAATGTGCACTATTAAGTTGCAGAGAAAAATGCACTGGGCGTTATCTGCCTTTGCAGTACTACTGGCTTGAACAGGGCAAGCTGGTCCGTGCAAGTAGCAATGAGCATGATTATTGTAATCTAGAATCCCCAATTCTGTCAGTTTAAATATTCAGTTATTGCTGTCCTTCATGAGGTCGTCTACAGTTTTTCCACCTTCTACCTGCATAAAGGGTATAACTTTTCCTTTTTTTTTTTTGATTATTTAATACTGTCGGCTATTTAGTAATTTAGCTTTTTGCAATATTTATTCTGTAAATATGTTCTTGCTGCTGTGCTAGTATTTGTATATCTCAGTTTTTTGTACAGTCAAAACTTGAGATTAAGAAGAAAACAGTTTTATTTATTTATGTAGCTAAATTGAAGTGCTTTTATACATATTAATGTGTTTTGGAAGTCTAGTATGGTATATTTGAATTCCTTGAATGTAGTTTAGTCATTGTTTACTTTTCCCATCTAGTTAATACTTGATATACAAGAATGCTTTAAAGGGAAATTGGAAAGTTCTTGCTGAGGTTGGGATCTTCCGAGATCTGTAATCTTTCATGTTAGAGCTAGTAGAAATCAAACCTAGTTATGTCTGTCTTTATTTTAGGGATAACTTTAAAGTCATGTTTAACATAACAGAACTACGTTTATTAAACACTATGAAATTAGGTGTTACAGTTTGCTTGACAGGTATCTTCATCTCATTCAACCACCCTTGATTTTTTTATTTGCTTTTAAATTGAAAAGGTTACACTTTTAATTAAATATTTCTTTGGATAAAATTCTGCAGTCTTACATTTTCAATAAATATTTGTGACCAGAGATCATGCTGTATATGTTTTCAGATACCAGCAATTCTTCAGTCCATTAATGCACTTTAATTTTTTTTTGCATGTTTTTTGTTAACAAGGTGGTCTGCTTTTAATGAGTGTTTTTCCTGACAGGTTTTGAGTCCTTTTATAAATAAGATTTGTCCAGAATCTTCATGTATTTGTGTGTCTGATGTGAGAGTGCATCTAATGTCTTTTTATAGTTCATAATGAACAGGAAAAGTTAAACTTCACAAAATGGTGTTACTACTAAATCATTTTAAGGGACAAGAAACAAAAGCATTTATGAAAATATATATGAAGTGTCAGAATACTGACCTAGTCAGTAGAATGAATGCAAACAAATTTGAGAGTGTTCATCTAGTCTAGTCAGTCTCCTTGCAGTCACTGAAACTTTACAGTTGAGGGTGCCAGTTACTTTTGAGTAATTATAACCCTTCACCCCGAAGTTTCAATATTTCAGGAAAATCAGAAGGCCAATCATCACATAGTGAATTGTATATCCTTTGTTGCGGGTGCAGTCGTGGCATTTTCAAAATACCCTAATTCCAGCCTTCAGGTTCAAATAGAAAAAATGTTTTAATAAAATAAATATCTGTTAGTCCATTTAGGAAATTATCTCAGTGCCCAGTTTTATTCATGGTAGTACTTAAGCTAATTTATGCAAACATACCTTCTGTTGATAGACTGAAAAATTGCCCTACTTATAATGTATCATAATGAAACATTCCTACAGCAGATGTCAGATGCCTTTCTTAAGCCAGGCTGCATTTAAACAAATTACAATAAAGTGACAGCCTTATGTTCAAAAGAATTCTAATAACCATATTTAAATATGGATTTACTGGCAGGCAAGGACCACCCAAAAAGTATTTTTTATACAGTTAGAATTCAGAAACATGAGAACTCATGCTTGAAAAGTATGATTTCCACATTTTTAAAACACGATAATGTGCTTGCTTCGACTTCTCAAAGAAATAAAATGCCAAATTTAACTAGCCAGTATATAGATCAGTTATGGAATAAAGTATGGTACTGTGAGAAGTTAATAGAAATAATGTAACCTTAGATGTTCTTTTTTGTAAAACTATCTAATCTTTGTGTATTTGCTGGATTTATTTCCAGTTCATTTAACCGTTTGTATTACTTTTAGGTTTTGTTTACCTTTTTTCAGTCTTTCCTGTTGATGTGATTAGGACTTGTGAACAAAGCTGAGTTGTCCTCTGATTATATGAAACCTGATGTAACAGGTGTGTACTAGACTAAGTACCACTAGGACATTTTTAAGCCTAGCCATGCATCCCACATCACTGACAAGTTCTGGTACCCTTAATAAATGTAAACAGGGGCTTGAGAGATAAACATTTACAAGCAGGGGCCTGGGAGATGAACCGTTTGCAGGCTGCCTGTGTCCATTAGAGATGTGGCTGCCAAACCAGGTGTAATTTCTCATTCCCCTTTTAGTTGCCAAGTTGTAAAATATCTTGATGCCAATTACATTTCTGCACTTATGGCTGGCCTTAGCTATAGAGAGACATATAACTAGGTGTTGCATTCCTGAACTATAGTTATTTATTTTAAGTATACACTAGCAGCAATGGCTATGATGCCATATGCAGAAGTGCCGCACATTTAACAAATCTGTTTATGGGCTTTCATTTCCATCCCATCAATGTTTCAGCCTCAAAACTGAAACATTCATTGTATAGATAGTGCAAGGTTTAAATAGTGAATGGATGCTGTAGAAAATGTAGAAATGTAAGTTTGCAGCTAGTGGCACCATGAAGTTCTCAATGAGATGCTATGGCTTATTCAGGATGGTTTGAAACTGATTTTTTTGTCCTGGCAATCGATCCGCTATAGATAGTGTTTGGCTTTAAAATGACTAATGTGTGTTTGTTTCATGCAAGCTGGAATGCATTACTGGGGCTGGCTATTGTATTTTGTGAGACAGAGTTGAAATAAATCACTATGGACAATTTTATTGGAATTGCAGTCTGCCATCTAGGATTATGCATTAGTCAGAGTAACTGCAATTGTTGAGAACGAGGCATGTCTGGGGATTAAAATGACCACCTGTCCTGTCATTTGCTCAAGTGTCTTTGCAGAATTAATGTGCATACTTGTGAAGCAACTTTGGAATGCTTTACTATGACTAGTGTTTGAAACAAAGATAAAATACATTAATGCAGCTGTTATTTTCATCACATATGGTCAAATAAGTGACTGTAACTGCTGGGAACAGTGGATGTCTGTGGATAAAAGTGACTGAACCCACTATTTCTTGCCCAGGTTAAACAGTCAATCTGATGATGTCAGTTTTCATTCTGTCTTCAGCTGATGGGTTCAGATCTGATCCCTCGTAGCAACCTAAAACTCTTGAGCCTCTCCCTTACCCATAATGCCCCGACCTCCAGTACTTCATATCTTGTTTGCCACTGTATGCAAAAGACATGGCTGAACTTTACTCTCGAGCGACAGTCAGGTAAGTGCTTTATTTCTATCTTTACAGAGTCCTCTCTTACATTTCTGTACAGTTTTTTTATTCTAGAATGCTGCTGTTAGTGTTAGTTGTATTCCTTTTCTTTTTGTATACTTGCATACCTCTTAAGTACTATTGATATTATTTAAATTTGCCTCTACACTTTGTGTAGCTTCTTTTAATTACCATTGCTGATAATTATTTCTCTTATTCCATTTTTTCCAAAAAACAATAAAAATCGTCTTAATTTATTTTTTACTGTTTGTTGGCTGTTTTTTCATTTGTTGGAATATGGCAAACAAAGGCCCTGTGAGGTTCAAAAAATGCGAAAAGTGTGGGCATAAAATTCCAGTGTCAGATGCCCACACTTGTGTATATTGCCTGGGACCACTGCACCTTCAAAAGGACTGCTCTGTCTGCTATGGATTTAATCTGAGAGCACCTGTTGCACGCAAAAAAAAAACTTATTCTAAAATGCTTCCTGCCTTCAGCTTTCAATGAGGCTGTATCTGGAGATCATTCCCCTAAATTCAAAGGGCCTAAATTTTTTTCTCCAAAGTCTACTGTATCTGAGCCTTTAAAGAGAAAACCTACAATGGATCAGACATCATACTTGGATCTGAGAAAGTAAAAAAAAAAATGTCGGAGACTATTTCCACAGATCCAAAGAAAAAAGATTCGGATCTGCCTACTTCTTCTGTCACTTACTTGCCTACTTTTGTAGACCTTGTTCCTTCGAGAGTACCTTAACCTTTCCTGGAGAGACCCACATCCCCATCCTTGGTTTCTACTCATTCAGAAGTTTAACAGAATAAGATATGGAATGAGTGGCATGGAAGATTCTCTTGTTACAGAGCCAGATGAGTATCTTACCAGCTCCTATCTCTTCATGTCAGGAGGTCCGTCCTTCATCTACACCCGCTCTACAAGTTCCTCCTCTGGTTTCTCTCACTCTCTCAGTCCTTGAGTCTGAGCCATCCAGTTCTCCATCTGGCTCAGATCCGAAGGTGATAATATCTTTGCATCCGAGGGTTGCTCTGAGTACTTCAGTTTAGTTGGATCCAGAGAGCGCTTGGAGCCAAAGCTTCCCTGCCAGATCAGGGGTGTTGCATATGACTCAAAAGTTGTCAGGGCTATCTCTGTACCTTGGAGCTGTGGCATGGGTTAGCTTGACTCTGGCTTCGGTCCAAAAAGCTTGTCTTTTCAGTTGCAAACTCTTCTCCCTCTCTGGGGCGGTCTGCTTTTGAGACTATGGAGAGAGTTTTGTCTGCTTTGGCAGAACAGATATATCCATCCCCCTTCAAATCCTCAGTCTACAGCCTTGATGTCTCTGTGCACAGAGCCTCGTCACTCTCTTCCATGAGGACTGCCAGTACAAGAACCCCAAATTCCCCACAGGGTATCTTGATTTCTTCTGACACCTCCCCAGAGCATTCCACTGAGGAGGTCCCTAAGAAGAAAACGTGCAAGAGGAAGCACTTGGACTCCCCACTGGAGACTATCACAGGAAATATGGGCTTCAATGAAGGTGAAGGTTCCCCATGGTCACCTCCTGAAGATGTCTCATTTGGAGACATCTTGAAATCCTAAAGCAAAGAGATGGCTGGACAGCCAATGGTCCTTCATCTGAGAAGTCTGTATTCCTGAATGGAGGCTTTTGGTACTGGCCTGTCTACCTCTTGGGTGACTCCACCCACTGACAAGCTCATTGATTTAGTCTCTTGGCGGGAACCCGACACAGTTGAACCAATACCTCGGAGAGCTGACAAGATTATGGCACCACCTGTGGACAGGCAGTTTTGGGGAAAGGGGTGCCTGTTGATACCAAGATCATGGAGGTGGCCATCAAAAAGGAATTTGCCGAGGAGAGTTCCACTCTTCCTCCCCCTAACAGGGAGTCAGGGAGAATGGACAGGTACAGGAAGTGTGTCCATGCTTCAGCAACATTCGCCTTAGGGTCCCTGAATTGTTTGGCACATTTTACAAGACTGCAGAGGGATTTGATTAAGGAGCTTTCAAGTACCCTTATCAGGATCCATTTCTGAAGAGGCCCAATCTAACATGACTTCTCAGTTGGCTACCCTGCAATCTATTTCAAATTCTTCCATGAGACTCATTTTGCATGTAGCCGAAGGAACCTCAAGGGCAGCGGGTTCAGGCATTTCCATCAGGAGGCATGCCTGGATGTGCTTATGTGATTTTTGTGGAGCTTTTTAAGTCTTTGTTTGTCAGTGCTGCTTTTGATGGCACATCATTGTATGGCCCCAAAGTAAAGGACGCATTATACAGGTGTGAGAAGGATAGAAAAACCCTGTCTGCCATGGGTGTACATTTTTTGACCCCTCAATGATCCTTTTCTAGGAATCAACAAGGTAGTTGAAGAGTGTGTTTCAAGAAATCCCAGGGTCTTTTCCAGGACACTCATGGAGAAAATTCCCCCAGGGGTAGGGGGAAGAATTTTAATGGTTGACGCCAGCTCCATGGCAGAGGAGGCTCACAAAATCAGGGGTCCAGAGATTCTTTTTTTAGTAGACACTACCAGTTTTCCTGAAAGGAAGCTTGATTGCCCTCCTGTGGAGACGATCAGGGTCAAGTGTCTCTGCACCAGAGAGCCTGGCTAGATTTAACAAAAGATACTTGGGTGCAGAGGATTATTTCCAGAGATGATATAATTCCCTTTTACTTTCCTCCTCCAATCTCAAGAAAATTCCCCAATGTTCTACCCTGTCAGAGGGAACAATCAGTAATCAAAATGGAAAAGCTGATATAAAAAGAGTCCTCCATGAAGTTTCACCAGACCAGAGAGAATCCGGAACCTACTCAAGGTTCCTTTTAGTGCCAAAGAAAACAGGGGACTGGAGACCAATTTTGGATCTGAGTAACTTAAAGGACAACAATGGGATTCTGTTATTAAATGCTCAACTTCTCCATCCTTTTTCTCCCAATTTACTGTCCCTGCTATGAATAAACAACAGTACAGCCTTTAAAATATTTAAATCGACTGCATCTCTCCACTAGAACAGTACCTTACTGTACTGTGGTGGTTTTACTTTCAAAAAAATGTTATCCTGCCCTGGAAAAGCTTGCTGCAGTCTCCAGTTCATTGATGTCATCAAGACCACTGAATGTAGATAGTTTTCTGGCCAGTTCCCTCCCCAAACTGACATCACTATGACCGTCCTAAAATCCCACCCATGCTGTGATGTCACAGCACCCTTGTCCTTCCCTTACCCGTACAGAAATTAAAGACTAGAACAAGGAAACAGTACATGAGTCAAGTCTCCTGCTGTGAGCTGTCAATCACAGCAGGTAACAGCTGAAATTACCCTTAGCACTCTGACAGCTAGGGAAGTTAGGTGTGAAGGGGATGGGAGATGAATCAAAGTAGTACAATTCAGGCTTCACAAAAGACTGCAGTTTAGCTATTCTATAAAAAAGCAGCAGTAAAAAGCAGTTTGAAAGTCTGTTCTATGGTGTTTAAGTAGTCATTGAATGGCATGAAATGTTACTTAAAACTGACTGAAAGACAACAGTGTATGCATGTAAAATCAGTGTAGTGAAAAGAGCTTTAAGAAGAAATGGGCCTGTGTGATGTAATTTTTTTTACAGACAAGCACTGCATTGTGGGTTACCTAGAGGCAGACTAAACAATCAGAATTACTTCAAGATGCCAGACTCCATGTGGTCAGAGACAGAAATTATGTAGAAAAATATTTAAAAAGCTGTAAATAGTCCCAGAGTGGTGAAACACCCAAGCCATGATGAAATAAACATGTTTTTTGAGTCTGAGTGTGGTTCTCCTTTAAACAAATCAGTTCAATGCCCCATGTTTCAGATGGTTACAGTTCAGTCCATTTTCCTGTTCTGGGCAAGGATGACTGGATGTACTCAGTAGATCTTCAGGATGTGTACTATCACATAAAGATGAATAGATGACCCAGAAGGTACTTATGCCTCCAGCTTTGAGCCAGTCATTACCAGTTCAGAGGTCTGTCCTTTGGTCTCCTCACAGCCCCCAAACTGTTCACCAAATGTATGGCAGCAGTAGCAGCTCTCTTAAAATATATTGCAAGGATTCTGAGTGTTTCCATATCTAGATGGCTGGCTCATTACCGCCACAACCAGGCATCAAGTAATAGAGGCAAGAGATCAGGTTCTGCAGACATGCTGTCATCTGGGGATAACCGTAAACTATGAACAGTATCAATTGGTACCATCTCAAAATTTAGAATTTATAGGAGCACTGCTCAACACAAAGTCAATGATAGCTTCACTGCCTCCCCTAAGAATTCAGACTATAAGAGTACAGGTCAGGAAAATAATCTGCAGGACCAAGATTTCAGTTCTTGGTCCTTCAGGCTCTAGGATGAATGACAGTGGTAATAACAGTATTACCTTTAGCCAGATTTTACATGAGGATTCTACAATGGATGGTAGCCACACAATGGTCAGTACTTTATCAACTTATGTCAACCCTGCTAAATATCATCCAGATGTATAAGCTGTCTCAGGTGGTGGAGCCAGTCAGATCAGGTTCTACAAGGCTGCCAATTCATTTCAACCCAATGCCATATTGACCACGGATGCTTCCCAGTTGGGGTGGAAGTCATTATCTGGGGAAAACAATCCAAGGCACTTGTTTTCCCAAAGAGGCATAGATGTCCTAGAAATGAGAGCGTTGCAAGCCTTCCAAGATGCTCTGCCCTCAAAGACAATTGTAATTCAAATGGACAGCATGTCAGTAGGTCGGTATATCGACAAGCAAGAGGGACCAGATCTTACCCATTGTGCCAAGAAGTGCTCAGAGTATGGCAATTTGCCATCTCATCCAACCGCTTTCTGATAGCAATGCACATTCTGAGGAAGTCCACTGTGATAGACAAGCTGAGCAGGTGCATTCTTCTACCTCATGAGTGGTCTCTCAACAAGAATGTGACAGAAATGATTTTCAGTCAGTGGTGCCAGCCTTGCTGTGAGCTTTTTGCATCTCCAGTAAACAACAAATGCAGCAGTTACTTTGCCCTAATCCCTCCACAGGGGGAATCACCAAGGGATGCTGTACTTCACAATTGGCCCCAAGTCTACTTTATGCCTACCCACCAATCCTGCTAATTCCAAATTTCCTATAGAAAGCAGCTATGTTGACGAGACAAGTCATCCTCGTTGCATATTATTGGCCTCAACAGATTTGGTTCCCCTTCTCTGGTCTCACTTACTTCACCGACCTTGGATTTTGATCTGACACCAGACCTCCTGTGTTACCCAACAGGTATGGTCCATCTAGGCATACCAAACCTCAAGCTGATTGCCTGGCTTCTCCATTTCCATTAATAGCCAAACAACCTATGCTGTCTTCCCCTGTCTGACATGTACTTTTATCTTCCCATAGACTTTCAACACGTAAACTCTATTGCAGTAAATGAAAAAAGATTTGTGTACTGGACACATCAAAATCCTGTTGAACCTTATTCAGCCCCAGTACGTAACATCTTGGAATTTTTGGCCCATCTTTTTAAAGAGGGTGCTAGTTCTCCAATCGTTAAATTTAATTTCACAGTGATGTCAAATTTTCACATTGGATTTGAGAGTTTCTCTGTCACCTCTCATAAGTTGGCAAAGCTTTTTTGTGAGGCACTCTTTTAAGGCCTCCTTTTAAAGACCTTACTCCCTCAAGGGACCTTAATCTGGTACTGCAGGCACTTATCCATCCCCTTTTCAAACCAGTAGTCTGACCTTCAATGTCTTTCCTAGAAGACAATATTTCTAATGGCCATTACTTCGGCTAGATGAATTTCAGAACTTCAAGCTTTGTCTTCAAAACCTCCAGACTTGATCTTCCACAAAGATAGAGTTACTTTACGAACCAATGCATCCTTTTTTTCCAAGGTGGTGTCAGGATCTAATATCAATCAGTCCATTAATTTCCTGGTATTCTTTCCTAAATTTGCTAATGAGGGCGAATATATGTTACATTTATTGAATGACCACAGGCAGTTATGTTTTTACATACAAAGGACAAAAGGCACCAGGAAAAACTAACCAATTCTTTGTTTCTTTTCAAGAATTGAAATTGGGAAAAACAGTTGCCAAAGTATATTTATCAAGATGGCTGACTGTTTTTTTATTTATAACAAATTGGGTATTACCTTACCACAATCATTATGGGCTTATTCAACTAGACCCATGGCAACTTCCTTAGTTTTTCAATCTAGAGCATCCATGGGTGATATATGTGCAGCAGCAACTTGGGCTACTCCCCATACCTTTATTACTCATTACAAATTGGATCTGGTCTTCAGAAGGAAGGAGAGCATCAGTTGTTTCAAGTGTGCTCAGGAATATCCTTCCTCAAGTCCACGCAGGATTTCAGGTAGCTGGGGAACTCTGTTCCATCAGTTGATGATAGGATGAAAATTGACAGTAGCAGATAAAAAAATTATGCACTCACCGTGACTTTCCATCTGTGTTCTCCATTTTCATTCTTCCTCAGATCCCCACCTACCAACCCCCATCCTTTGTAAACTTCTGGAAGAGTGAGCTGTTACAGGGTGCTACTGTCCCTTATACTGAGCTCCAGATATAGATTTCCTATATTTCTCTGTATGTATGTCTTTTTTTAATTTATGTATATATATATATATATATATATATATATGTATATATATGTGTGTGTGTATGTATGTGTATATATATATATATATATATATATATATATATATATATATATATATATACACACACACAAATATGTGTATGTATATATATATATGTATGTATATATATATATATATATATATATATATATATATCTATATATGTATATATATATATATATATGTATATATATATATATATATATATACATATACAGATATATACATATATACATACACACACACTGCGGTGGTGGTGCTGCGGTAGCATTTGTCGCCTCATAGCAAGACGTTGTTCCGTTCGATTCTCAGCTAGAGCGTCTTCTGTGTGGAGGCATACGTGAATGGGACATGCCTTTGTTGAAGGTTGTGCGTCAGGGCTGGTAACCCGGTATGTAAAAATCCACTACCAATCATTAGCGGACCGGAGTTCCAATGTGGCGAGCCCTAACCGGGAAAACTCTTTACACACACACACACACACACACACACACACACACACACACACACACACACACTAGATAATTCCTAATTTTAGCTTAACATGAGCTCTAGCAATGGCTGAGTCAGATCTGTGGGATCGGATCCAAACCCATCATATGACTAAGAATGAAAATGGACTACAGAGATGGAACATTATGGTGAATACATAATTTCTTTTTAATGTGGGTTTGCAGGACTAATGTACATTTTTTGGGGAATTAATTTGGAGTACTTTGCTGTGGTTACTGGGCTTTTTTGTGAAACAGAGTTCTTTATTACTGTGGCAATCATTTTTTCCACAATCTGGTATCTGAGTTGTATGTAGTCAATAAACTGGCTCAGTGTTGGTGCTGCCTGTGGATGAAAAATGACTGATCCTGCTGTTGTGATCAAGATCGACAGGTTTTAGTCTTTCTTTTTAAAATCTTTATACTGATATTTATTTAATGAGGTATGATTGTTTGCTTTGACTGGGTGATTCCAGGGGGAGACCAAAGATGGTAATCATACTGCTACTACTGACTCAGGCAGATGGGATCTTTGACTATTTTCTGGAGAAACCATGGGTGGTATTCATACTGCTACCACCAATTTAGGTAGCTAAGACCATAGTTAACATCACATATCATTTGAAGAACAGCACACTCAGGACTTAAGCACCTTATCTTGTGCTGCACCACAGTGTCAGTACTGAAAAAGGAATCCAGGTGGCTGGTGAGGGAATAGAACCCAGGGTATTCTGATCTTCCACCTTTTGAGCCACATATTCTGATTATTTAATATAATAGAATGCATAAGATGTATGACAGTGGTTGTGGGTTTTTGGCAGGGTTTAAATTTCTTCATCGCTGATAAATCATAACATGACACCTCTGGCTTTTATTTCTCAAATGCAACCTGCTGTACCATTGCTTAATTAGGAGCTCTTCTCTCATTTATATACAATAAATTTAGCCACAGATGTCCTTCTGCATCCCTGTTTGTTTATATTCTGCAGCATAGTAATTTTTCCTGTGATGTGTTCAATTTAAAACAGGTGTTTCACTATACAGGATTGATTACAACCAGTCTGAATGCGTCTTGTTTTCACCTGTTTATTCTGGTAAGAAAAATGTAGGAAATGTGAACAGCATATCTGAATAAGATGTTTTCCTCCTTTTTTGTCATAAGAAAAATGCATTTGTAAAGTCGATTCCTTTTTAAGGCTCCATGTCCCATGATGCTTTCTTGTAGCAGAATACAATTTTATTTTTATTTATTTATTTGCAGTTGGTTTACCAGGATAGTTCATTGGGCCAATAAGAACCCAATTTCAGTGGAGTCCTGGGGAGAAAATTCCAAAACAAAAGTTACAAAAAGATTACAGCAGTTTACAATTTCAATCATTTGTAGGTTAAAGACAAAGCTTTAAAACAGTGGTAACAAAAAGATTACAGCAGTTTACAAACTCCAGATAATGGTATCATTTGAATTTTCCACTAGCTTACCATAAGACCTGTTCACTCACTTAATAACAGAGTGTGATTTAATTGTTTGCTTCTTACAGTAGCTTTGTTTTTAGATTAGGTATATAGAGCAAATTGCCAACATTTTTCAGGTGTTGTAAAACTGTTAAAACAGGTGTACAGTTTCCTAACGGCAGGTGTATATTCTAAGATACATTCCCTCCCCCCCACTTCTGATTTGTCGGAGAGCTACTAAAAATTAGTGTATCTTTTTGGATTTTATTTCTTTTATTTACTTACTGATTTCTGAAGTTGAAGGTAGAATTTGCTCATAAAAATGTACACCTTCTGTGGATTTTGTGCTGGGATTGGAATGAAAACATGATCTCTATTACAAATTGCTTTTTTAATGGCAGATGTATTACAAGTTCAGTGTGTTTGGTAAGGGGTAAGGATTGAATAGGTTGTGTCTGATCATTATCTCTATTTACTGATAATCCTGTCTGAATTGTAGGAACATGGATTAAGGAATGGATAACTTACCCAAGTTCTTAATGCAAGACTAAATGCTTTCATTCAGTTGGGAAAATGCCCCTTTCTTTGATGTGCAAACACATAACTGTTGCAAGACCAAAAGATGGGAAGGTGAACAGGAACAGCAATGTGCCACATCTCATAGCATCCCTTAATGCAAGAGCCATTTAACGTGTCACTCTTTTGACAGGTGTTATACTGCTTTTTTCATTGTAATACGAGGAGTCCTGAATGGCATCCACAAACTGGAATTTTGTTTTTATTAAAAGGCACTTTACGCATTTAAAGGACATCACCTGATCCAGTAAAGCAACAGAATTATACTAGAGTTAGATTTTAGCAGAAATGTGTGTTTGCTCACTGCTGATTTGGTATTGGTGACGTCACATCGTAGTTATAAGTATTGTGCTGTATCATGAGAGTAATAAACAAGTGGAAAGTACTGGACTATTTTCTTTCCATACTTTTTAGATGAGCTTTCAAGATGCACTCTAAATCTTGATAAGAAACAATGACTCCTGGCCTGTGGTTTGGATAAGTGACCTGTTAACATTTTCTGCTGTCATGCTAACTAACTGCTATTTAGAGACTAGTCACCTGGGAATAGCTGGGATTAGTAGTAAGCTATCATTCAGTAGTGAGGTGATAAAACTCAAGCTGTAGGTGCTGAAGCTAATAAAGTAGTTTCATAAGTGTACTCTTCAGGCATTTTGGCACAAACACAAAAAATAACCAGTCCAGTTGCATGAATCCATTGTAGTAACTTTATTAATATAATACTAACACAGCATACCACAGTACTTTAGTTCCCTGTGTTTTTTGTACCAGTTGTAAATATCTGTCATTTATATTCTAAATTTTGAGAAAAAAAAAAAAACTGCTGAAAACTAATCCCTTTTGTTTCCATTTATTTGGGTCAGTTTTACTCCCCCCACCTCACCAGTAATTGTGAATACTGCACATCCTTTCACAAAAGCACAGACAGGTAACTGGTATTACTAAATTGTTCTTCTCTTTATTCTTGTTAGATTACTCAAAGGGCACTTTTGTTGGCTAGGTAAATATGTTTGAATAAAGAGAAATCTACAGCCATACATTCATATTTGCAATAACAAATAACAAAATGTGCTTTAGAAGTAGTTTGCATATGTCTGTTTTGGTGCATTTTCCTGACCCCCCCCCCCCATTCAGAGTTCTTTATTGCTTGTATGCATATCCTGTCAGACATATATGCATATATGCATGCATCCATAAACTAGGCATTCAGAATGAATATGACACTAGTACACATGGGCTAGAGTATGAATTTTTTTTTATTTTATTTTTTTGTTTTGTTTCTTTTTTTCCTTCTCATAGGATCACCTTGGGTAGAGTCAGATGCCTCTCCTTGATTTCTGGTTCTGCATACCCTTCCTGGCCTTCCTTGCCATACGCCAATAAGGGTAAGGGCCAGTGAAGAGTTTCCCAGGGCTGTGTCATGATTGGGAGTGTGTTGTTTAACTTTCTTTTCAGACTGCACGTGCCATAGTACATCACCTTGGGTGGGGCATACAGTAGGTGTGGTGCTCTATATAGACCACACTTCCACAAGAGGCTAATATTAGCAAACCACCGTACCCCACCCTCAGGAAACACTTCATAGTTATTTCATCAGCCTGTGCCATGGACGTTTAACTGCTTTGTGCTCCCCATGTACATGTGCCTTCTTCCTCCCTGCCTAGAACAGACATGCCCATCCTCCCATGCCAGTGCTTTCAGATGCTCACCTGCATCGTGGTTAGGGCTATATTTATCTCTGCCTTAACGCTGGATAAGTATGACATTTTTATGAAGTTGTTAGACTGTGTGTACTGATATGATCGGGTGGATCATGGGAATATTGTACTGCAAGGACTATTTGTTTATAATCTGCAAGAACCAAAGGCTGTACTGAGGTGATAAAGTAGCCCCTAAGGACTTTGAGATACAGGAAAGATGTCAGACAGGTAAAATTACAGCGACAATCTTTGGGATTTGTTTTGAAAAATTAGAACTGCCAAAGAAGACAGGTGGGGGACCATCAAGGCAGTGTTTCAGAGATATGACTTGATATTCTAGAATGTAGACAGAGAGTGATGGAGGAGAGTTGGAAGTCCTTTGGTGGTGATAAAAACTTGTTAGAAGGTACCTCTCAATGCACTTTGATGTTATAACAGGAGTGTTTGCATTGTTTTTGTATATGTATACCTTTCCTGATCAAGATTCAGGGTTATGCATGATCATTACCCCATTTTCATAAATGGATTTTAATCCTGCACACTAATTGAAATATTTCTTTCAGTATGTATTTGAAAATATATGGGACACTGTGGCGCTCTGAGCACAGGAAAGCCCTTATTGTGTTTTCAGAAGTGCACAACTACATCTGTTTTATGCAGTTTCCCACAAACGTTTTACATTGTAATTAATTGTGCTGCTGTTACTGGCCCTGTGATATGTACATAAAAAAGTAATTAATATTAAAATTTTAGTTAAAGTTATAGCAACAATATTCTGCACAGCTCAGAGATAAAATGTACCAGTTCCTTTATTTCTTACAACCACTCAGGTTTACTACCCTTGTTTCTTTAGTAAGTGTTTTAACTTGCTCTTTGATTTATAAAACTTCTTAATCTTTTTCCATATGTTTGATAGAAAGTGAGAAATCTAGAAAATATAATTATGCAGATGTTATATTTGAAGTATTTATGTACAACTCTTCAGTAGTTTATTTCCACTACAGTTTAACTGTTAAAAAAACATTTCTTTGCTCACAGACATTAGTGGGGATTTTGATCACCCTTGTAATGTTGACTGATGAGTAATCAAAATTAGTTACAAATCATACCAGACATTTATTAATACTACAGGATAAAGTCATAGTGACAGCAACAGCCATCCATTTTATTTAAGTATTCAGCATTAGCCAACTGACTGTTACTCCTCAATATTAAACTTATTGTGGATAATTTCTTATGTCTTTCTTTTATGTTTAGCTTGCCAAGGAGAGTGAACGTCTACAAGCAATGATGGCACACCTACACATGAGACCATCAGAACCAAAGCCCTTCAATCAGCCTGTAAGCAGCACCTCCAAACACCACAAATTCAACAGATTTCAGCTTTCCTCACTTATTTTTTACCCTCTTCTGTTTCCTAATACCTTTATGTTATTTTGATCTTTTCTTGTGAAATCAGCTTGCTTATAAAATTTCAAGGCTGTCTAACTTAATGGGTCACTCACTGGCCAACACTGTTTTGTTTAAGCCATGCATTCATCCTTTTGTACAGAAAGAGGTGCTCTGAATTGAAGTTAAAAACTGAGTCCTTTGTTTAGTTGCTTGGTGTTATCTGGTTTATTAACATGTTGCTTTTAGTGACACTTACTCTATAAGATTGTAGCACTAATACACAGGTCTGTCACTGAAGGCATTTGAGCAGATTTGTTATGACATGATTTTTTTTAGGTGCATCAGATTTGCACAGAAGCATTTAAAGTATTAGATAATCATTTCAGATTCTATCACAGGAATAGGTATATGCAGTGCAAGTAAAACAGATCAGAACTTGATCAAATGACTTATGCCATAGGTATCTCCATTTCTGTTGTTTTAGTACTTCTGTTCACCTGCTTTGTTTGAAGGAAAATAAGCCATAAGGTATTCCTGTTAGCAGAAATCAACGTTCTTCCTCCTTTCTATGGTTGAGATGGTCTGAAAGTTAAAAGTACATTTGAAATTGTTTAGTTTGTCTCAAAATTTATAAGCATCCCAGAAAAAAATGGAGGTTATTTTGGAGCTAGCATTACAGAGAACAATTTACAAAATGTCTTAACTGTTTGCTTTTGATTATCCTAAAACAGTGTACAGGCAAGAACTAATCTTTTAGAGCTGCTGAGAAGATTATTGTTCACTGACTAATACTGTAGGTCCCAGTGCTGGAAGTATATTCATCTAAAATCCACTCTCAGTAAATATGGAGTTTGCCCTGGTGTGCATCCTTCAAGTAGCATATCTATGTCTAGATCTCTGTCTCGCTCTCTGTCTGCATGTATATGCATGCACACGTAAATGTATATGTACAAGTCCCATTCACATTATAGACAGTTTAGAAGGTCAGGCGGCTAAATATCGAAACAAAATTATCGACCTTCAGAACATTAAGTGAAGAGAAATGCTTTTAACTGAGATCATTGTACAGTGGGGATCTTGGAATTTGCAGTTTCTTCCCTGTAGTTCAATTTCTAACTTAGTGTATTTAATTAGCAGGTGGGGTGAATGGGGCCCCTGCAAAAAATGAGTTTCTTAAGTTGGTTTTCAACATGCTTCATCAGGTCGATGATTTCAGATAGAAAGTTGGTTTTCAACCATATGAACTGTTGGTAATGTGAAACACACCCTGTATATGCTTACCAGGGGGTGTGGCGTGTCCCCCCACATGGGAGATACAGGGGACAAACCCATTCGCAAAAAAAGTGCTTTGTTTCATGTTTAGTGAAAGTGGATTTCAGCTTAACCCATTCATAGTACTGGGATTTGTGGTAACCATGTTGCTTAGCGTAATTGCTCTGAAGTCTGTCACTTAAAAGTTATGCATTTCATTTGTCAGGAAAAAGCGATATTTTGCATAAGTAGTTACCCCTTTCATGAAGTTCATGTTCTTTTTCTGTTTGCATATCCATTTCCACTTGCCGTCTGCTCTGTTTGTTTCTTGCTGTGTTGACTGCATCTGTGCTTTTTGAATGGTAAAAAGTCTTTGTCAGAACAAGACAGCAGTGTTTCTTTAGTCTGATAGTCGTGGCTACTTCATCTTCCCTATGCTGTTCCTGATGAAAGTGATCCATGCTAGCTTCCAGAAGTTATATTTTGAAATTATATCTCCAGTAAGTTTCACTTTCTCCGGAGATGTAAATTCTAGACTTTCTTGCCTATCCAGCACTTCTCCTTTATATTTCTTAAAACTTCTTAATGGCATTTCTCTAGACTTCCTGTAGTAACCTAATGGTCTCCAAAATTCCACACTGTACTCGAGGTGGGCTTACCAGGATACTATATTGTGTGAGCTTTACAATTTTACTTCTGGAAATGTTGTACCTTGGTGCTGTTTGCTGCTTGTACTGCCATAGTACAGTTCTTCGTGGTAAAGTCTTGGTGTGCTTGTCACTACCAATTCCCTTTTCCTTCTCTGTCTCCTTCTTTTCTACTGTTTCCAGATGGCACGTTGTGGCTCAAGAACATTACTGTACCTTTAGGAGGGCTTTATCTCAGCTGCCTCCTGCCTCCAAACTTGCCAACCTTTTCAAGACTTTACTAAAGCTGTTCTCTTCATCCTGTGTTGTTAAGCCATCATGAAAAAGATTTGTCTTGTTCTGTATCTCATCTGTTGTGTCTGACACAGATTGTTAACAGTTATTTATTTATTTTTTTTTTGGAATTTGATATGCAGGAGTTGGGGGATAGTGTTGTAATTTTCCTGTGATAGAACTGAAAACAAGCATACTTTTTGTTATTATTTATTACATGACTGGCATGTGTTCTCAGATTATTGGCATATGCTGGCAAGGAGCAATGAGATCTGCAATCAAGGTAACCTTTATGTTGGCCAGATGTGCAGATTTTGAAATGAAATATGTAAATTGATGTTTTGTGTATAAATTGTGTGTGTGTATGTATTTTTCCACATTGTGCAAAAATCTAAAACATCTTAATCTCATTCATTACATTTTACAGACTGTAAATTAATTACTTCTCTTCAGTTTTTAGAGAGGAAAATCATACAGCTAGTAGATTTTATTTAGTTAGTATTTATTTATTTAGTTAGCTAGTAGATTTAGAAGAAAAAAAACCTTGGTCTGTCTTTTATCTGTGTTGGAGCTTTTCTCCCCGGGCCTCTACTGAAAATGGACATATATCCAGTTAGACTAGCCCTTTCAACAAATGTAAAATAGTAAATAATAATAAAAAATTTTTTTGGTTATTTCCTGCTGGAAAAGTTCGATTTTAGGCTTTAAGGCTTCTGCATAAATAAGTGAATCTGCAAATAGCTCAGACAATGGTGCAATATTACCATTTCACCTTTCTTTTGCATTTGGTAAATAAACCAATTTTTGTTAACAAAGTAGCCTTTGATGCACCTTTAGCCATTCAGGAAGCTAGCATCATGGTCAAACTGAATGTAAAGAACAGATAAGGAATGTTGAAAGCATACTGCAAGTATAGCATGAAGGCAGAAAAACAGATGTCACCTGTTCTGGATGCACATGTAGAATCCATGACGACTTAACTACGCTTCACTGTGGTACTGTCCTAATGATTGGCTTTTCATTAAGGACTTTACATCACATTTTGTTCAACCACAGTTAATTCAATTGTGCAAGCTGGTGGCACACTTTTGATGAATTTTCTACTTCTTTCCGGCTGTAGTTAAATGAGGGATTCTGGCCTTACCCCAACCCCACCCCCACATCAGGGAACGGGATGGGGCACAAATATTTTTTTTCTGAATTACAATTTTTCTGTATCAATAAATGAGTAAACAGTAATTAATTGCAGAGACTGTTAAACCCAGTGAAACCATCCATCCTTTTGATGAGAAGTTAAACTGCGGTCTGAGTTTGTCGTGGCTTAGGTGGATGTAAAAGATCCTGTGCCACTCATTGAAGAGAGTAGGGGAAGTTCCCTCATGCTATGGGTATAATTTCCAGTAGTCAGTATGAATACCATCTCTGTTCCCCTGGAAAACAGACCCTTTGCTTAGTGGGACTAACCCAGTCAACAAAGTGTAAGTAATAAATAATAAGTAAATAATCCTGGACAGCAGCAGCAGGGGAAGGAGAAATTTGTCTTCATAAGATCCCAGAGAAAATGAAATCCTTTTCTGACATTCTGCAAATCAGATATTTTATTTGCTAGCTAATTTTGGCCTGCAAAATACACCATGCTGCACTACAGTAACCATTCACAGTGAGAGAGAATTCCTATTTGTTTATAGGTTCATAGGTAAGTACTAGGCTAGCTGCTGCTGTGGACCATTTTAAGGCTAGTCAGTTTTCCTTTTTGTGTTCAAAATAACCTAATTTGGTTATAAATTGGCCTTACCCACCTGATGGTCAGTAATTATATATTACCCCAATGAGAATAACTGGGATCATACCATAGATAATTAGGGGGGATCTATGCATGGGATAAAGGATTTAGGAGTTGCATCTGTCCATGAGTAGTACAGGGGACAGTCCTGGGGTATATTTTCTGATTCCCATCCATAGATGTAAGTTGTGCTTGAATATAGACAGGGATGAACTTTGTTTTATGTAGATGGAGAGTCTGTTCCAGAGCAGTGGTATCTTCTGTGAGATGTACCTGTCCCTCCAAACCATTCTGCTGATGTTTCAGAAGAGGTTTAGCTCCACAGAATGAGCATTTCTGATGCCATTTGATTTGGACAATGTTTTTTATGCCAGGCACAGGTCATGTCTTAGAAGAATGTAGGATACCGAGTGTATTCACAGGGTTTTGAGTTGATCTATGTAGGACATGCTTAGGCCTTGTATCTTTTTAGTAAGGTATCCAGTTGTTGCATGTGTCTGGACAGATGCTTACCTAAGGGGGAATTATGTTCAATGACTGGCCTAATCTGAGTAAAGCAGGACAAACATCCCTAGATATAGACACGATGTTCTTCGTGTGTCACTGTTGCAGATTTCACACTTGGGTTATCTGCCTGCAGTTAGCCCTCAGTCGACCCGAATACCAGAGTCTTGGGATTTCCGGGTCGGATGCTGTCACTTCCTCCATGACATCAGGTCGTCACGGGTATAAAACATGCAGCCGACGCCATTACATCAGCTTTTCTTGCCAAGCGGAGCCCGAAGCAGAAGCAGGTCGCAAGTGCCAGTCAGCCGCCTCCTGAAATTTTCGTTTTTCGAGTTTCAGACCTGAAGTCTTCTAAAAGATAAGTACCTCATTGGGGATCCTTTTTTCTTGCTCTAACCAGTGTCAGAAAAAATTAATAACTGTCTTGCCTGTGGAAAGCAAATACCTCACAGAGATTTTCATTCTTACTGCGTCGCCTGTTTAGGCCCAGACCACGACGTTCCTCGCTGTCGGTTTTGTGCCGTTTAACATCTGAACTATTCATCATCGGGCTATCTTTGTCGCTAAATTCTTTTGCTGCTGTTCTCCGTATTCTGAAATGACTTTGATAAGCCATCTGACTACTGATCTTCCAAAAAAGCATAAGGATAAAGACAGAGACAGAGTGCATAGGTCCAAAACTGCCGACGACGCTTCCGCTAAGCTAGTCACCAGTCTGCCGTTACTCAATGAGGTGCTTTTGCAGTTCCTGATACCTGCTTCTACAGATTTGTAAGCCTCTACTGAGACCCATTCGGAGTCCAGTATGCTGAGAGATGCTTCTTCGACTATGGAACCTGCCGATGTCTCTACCTTGGATGGGTCCAGAGCTGCTGTGCAGGTACTGGCTTCTGAGGGTGTATTCAGGCCTTTCGATGTTCATATTAAACTGACTACTTCATTTCAAACCAAAAATGCCGAATTTCTCAGGCCCAGCATTTGCACTATGCCTAGGAAACCGACCAAAGCACATTCTCAGGCCCCCATGCCACATAAACAAATGCTTAGAATGGCTGAAGACCTTATTACCTTAATTAGGGGAAGCCAGCCTTCCCCCTCCAAAAGACTGAGAATGGATTTTCCTTCTGATTCTTCAGATCATGAGTCCAATGACTCTGATCCTTCTGATTACCAGGACATGTCTTTATCTACCTATGAGGATTCTGATGCAGAGGATTCCATTCTCTCTGCTTCCCCACTAGAGGATTTTTCTTTCGGTGAAACCCTGCATACTCTGAGAGCATTTCCGCTGGGAGTGCCAGGACTACCCACAGTCCAAAGAGAGACTTAGGGAATTTTTAAACTTGCCTCAGCACAGGCCTCTAGCTATCCCTCCTGTTCTGGAAATTGTAGATGATGTCTTCATGGAATCCAGTTTTGCCCTGATACTTTGCCACCAGCTCCCAGGAAACCTGACAGGTACTACAGAGTACCCGACTCTCTCAAATTCCTATTTAAGAATCCTACTGCAAATCCAGAGACCATTTCCCAGGGACCTAAAGGTATTAAGGCTACTACAGCCAAAAGTCCTACCCCTTCCGACAGGGATTCTAGGGCTTTAGACAGATGGAGGTAAAAAGGTATATATCTCTGCTACTCTTGCCCTGATGAAGAGTAGCAGAGGTATATACCTTCTTACCCCATCTGTCTAAAGCCCTAGAATCCCTGTCCGAAGGGGTAGGGATACTAGGGCTTTAGACAGAGTTATATCTCTATATACCCTCGGACTAACCCATCATTTATGCCCAAGATGGTATCTAGTGTGGCTTTAAACCAATCCATTCATTTGCCAACATTTTTCCCTAATCCTCAGAATAAAGGGGAAAGGATCCTGCACTCCCTGGATGTGCTCAGGCAGCTTAGGTTCTACCTGGACAGGACTAAACCTTTCAGAAAATCTGACCAGCTACTAGTCAGCTTTGCTACCGGGGCAGAGAGCAAGGCCATTTCAAAGCAAACCATTTCTAAATGGATAGCACACTGCATCCATTTCTGCTACAAACACCTTGGGAAATCTACCCCTCAGGGGATCAGAACTCATTCCACTAGGGCTACCTCAACCTCTACAACATTTCTCAGGGGAGTCCCTACCAGTGACATCCTGGAAGCTGCAACCTGGAGTTCTGTACACACCTTCACCAAGCATTATCACGTAACTATCTTTTCTAAATCCAGAGCTGGATTTGCCACAGCAGTCTTACAAGGCCTGCTAGCCAGCCCTAATGCTTCTTGACTGCCTTCACCCTTCCTCAGCTTTGGGAATCAACCCAAGTGTGATGACTGCAACAGTGAAACACGAAGAACATAGTACAGTTGTGTACACTTACCATAAATGTAGATGTTCATAGGTAGGTACTAGGCTATCAGCCCTGGGGCCTATACAAGCCCAGCCAAAAAGGTACCGTGGCTTTTGCCACCCAAGAAAATTATTTTCCTGTGCCACTGTCGAGCAGAGCCACAGGGTGTATTTCCTATTTCACATCCAGTCATCAAGATTTTTCTTGAAGAGTGCTAATGAGGAACTTTGTTTGATATAGATAGGTAGTTTATTCCAGAGTATGGGAAGTCTCTGGGACAGGAGTCTATCCCTCCGGCATGTTCTGTTTATTGTGGTGACAAGGGTTAGGTCCCTAGAGCGTGTAGCTTGGAGGGATTGGGATTTCTTTAAGTGGAGCATGTCCAACAGCTCTGGGTTTGACATTGAGTGTATTCACTGTTGTAGTCCTGGTTACCCTCCCTCCAGCCCCCTGACTTCTCTATACTTTCTACCTATCCTTTTTTAGCCATATCTTATAATAGTGGTATTTACTTTTTACTGGGGGTGTTCCACACCATGTAATTGCTTCCTATTTCAGGGGCTCCTGACATCTAGGACAAGAAAAACTGATGTAATGGCGTCGGCTGCGTGTTTTATACCCCTGACGACCTGACATCATGGAAGAAGCGACAGCATCCGAAGCAGAAATCCCAAGACTCTGGTATTCAGGCCAACTGAGGGCTACCTGCAGGCAGATAGAAGTGTGATGACTGCAACAGTGAATACACTCAAACATCTACATTTATGGTAAGGGTACACAACTGTACTTTCCCTTTGTTTATAAGGTGTGCAATATAGAAAGACTTTCTTACAACAGTAGATGCATGTTGGTCAAAAGTTAGGTCACTGTCCACATAATTTCCCAAATCCTGAACATCTGGGTCAACTCTTAGAGGCATATTGTCAATGTGGTAGTTCCCTGGAATAGACGACTTCCCAAAGGATACAGTAATGTATTTTTTGGCGTTTATTTTCAGTCCGTGATTTTGGCAGCAGTTATTTGAGACAAAGCTTTCTGCATTATGGCTAAATCATTATTACTTTATGCAAATAATCAGTATGAACACCACCTTGGGTCTCACTTGAAAAGAAGTTACTTATTTGCCTAATGAGACTAACCCAGTCAACAAGGAGTAAATAAATTAAATATATATTTGGTTACTGCAATATTTGTTTATTTTTACAGGGTAAAACAGTAACACAACTTTCTTAATTTCATACCTGTATACCAACAGATGCTGCTTTACTTCATCAAAACTAAGTAAACAGTACAGAAATTAATGTTTCCTGTACCACAAGAAAAACTGTGATAGACACCACTCAGGGGGATGGGGCATTGTTCATCATAATATCTAGTGATGGCAGTTCTGTGATGAGAATCGAATGTGTAGTGACACTACAGTTCAGGGCAAGGAAATGGCCGGAGTTTTCTGAACTGTGAAGATGCTTAATAACAGATATGGGGATGTGTGTGCTGCACAAATAGGAAACACAGATTCATTCTGGGATACTTATAAGGCATTACCTCAGGGCACAGTATATGGTGCTCATGGAAGGTCAAGTCTGCGGTCTGCTGTCACACTTCATCTTACAATCCTGGGATTGACTCTCACAGGGTTCATTGGCATTCTTTGTGGCTGTTAGTGAAGTAGTAAATCTGGTTGTGCTCCTGGGCCACCCTGAAAGGAGGTACTTGTGCCTTCAGGGTTTTAGTGGTTACAGATGCCCCTTATCATTCTGTACCAGCCTGCTGGCTCCTCCCAGTTCTCCATTCCATCTCAGAGTGGTCTCATCCCTCATTATAGACTGATCCCATACACCCTTCATTTAGGCTTTCATACTTCAAGTCGCCCAGTCTATCCATTCTGACTGACTTGTTTTCATGTTGGGCATATTTTGTTTCCATCACATATGTTTGTATGCTGAAGGTGCTAGGAAACGGATAGAAAGACCACTGTATTTATAGAGGAATTTATTTTGTACTGAAATGCCACTTGAGATTTTCGGGGAATACAGTACTAACTATAAATAATAATGAAACTCTCGTTTAAAAAAATGTATCAATGTTAAATGCCCATTTTAACCAGCAGGATTCCCATTGTTAGAAATTCATTTATGTCTAACTAAATCCAGCATTGTTTTCAGAGAAAGACAACTTGGTTTATGAAACAGAAAGCATTGTTACATTCTTTTAATGTAATGAGCCAGTCACAAATTGAAATGAAGTACTGAAAATGTAGAACATGAAAGGAAAATTGCATGATTTGCAAAACTGTAAGAACAGCGCAGCAATTAAATTTCATCAAACACATAATAATAGATCAATTTAGTTTTCAGATGGACTAATATTTTTTTAATCAAACATAATCATTCTTTTCATCCAGGAAATCCTAGAAGCTTTGAGCCTTTGAAGTTTATATTCTGCAGTTTGTTTAGATCAGCTAAACAGATAATGCACTTACTTACCTAAGCACTCTCATTTATGTTATCACTCTACTTTGTTTTTCATTGTACAACTTGTCTAATTATTTGTTTGTAAATGTGAAAGTATTTCATTAGCTTAGAAGTATTGCACTACTGGAGTTTTTTTTCTGATGCTGTAGTTCATAGATTTGCAAATTTTCATATCCTGTGTTCTAGTCATTTAGTAGCCTTCATAAAGCACACATTTCAAAATGTTGGTATGGCAGTATTCAGCTTCCAGCTCTGTTGTCAAGCAGGATCTGAAATTTGTTCAGAGTGTTTGCTGATTTATTAGTACCTGGAAGCCTATTAGTATAGCACTATATTTTAATATAAATCTCATTCACTCAAAGCTTTAAGATTTAGGAAAATGATAATTTAGGGCTGTGTTCCTGTTAATAAAAAAATAGGGTTTCCTTCATAACCACGCGTAGCCTTTACATCAAGTGCAGTTTAACTCTATACTGCATCCATGTTGAAGTGTGCAGTTTAAGATGCATTACTGTCTGATGATGATCCAAATGTTCACAAGCAAGTATATGTTTAATAATTTTTTAAAAACTGAAGACCTACATTTGAATAACCACAAAAACTGAGCTGTACTCTCATACTTGCAATTATGCAAACAAATCCATTTGTAAGAACCTTTTGATTCCTTTATGAAAGTGACTTGGGAGTGTTTGTCTATGGCTAGTGGGGAGAAATGTCTGTTATTCTGTCTAGCATTTCACACAGTATGACAATTTATTTTAATAAACGTGAGCTGGTTCATTTGAAGAAATGCCCTCTCCCCAATAATTAGCATACTTGTAGAAAAACTCTAACCAGAAATGTGGTTAAGGTGTAATAAAACAAAGATGTGAAGTTAATAAACAGTGTTATAGCAAGGTTGCTAGACTACTTCAGTTTTTTTTTCCATTTAATGGGCTTATATAATGAACTCACAGTAAAATACAAAACAGGAAGCTAGCAGAATACTGAGTTTGGCTGTTATACACAATAACAATTGTATAAGAATTTGGTATTTATAGAACATAATATGAAATGGCATCTTTCAGACATAAAGTGCTCCAGTCCTTCCTCAGGCATAGATTACGTTACCATCAGGGTCAGTTTGATATAAAATAAATAGTCATATGACCATATAATTGATAATCCTAATTACATAATTAGACATACTGATATCAATTGTGCTTAAAACAGTTTGGAGACCATGTTATATAAATGAACTTTTTTGTACCCCTCGGTAAGTAAAGCTTTGTAGAAATACTCATTTAAACTCTTTCTTCTCATTCTGTCTAAATGAAGTTAATATTGTAACTCAGTCAGCAATAATTATTTTTAAATGACCATCTCTAACAAAAATATTCACATTTTCCATATATTTAAACAACAACAAGTGTTGCGTATATTGGGCTTTTTCTGCTTCCAACTACATTCCAATAACTAATTTAAATTTTCCATATTTATAAGAAGTCTTGAAATTGGTCTCCTTCCATATGAAAATGTGGATGTTTCTGTATATCCCACAGCAGGTAAAAGTTGTTATTGCAACATAATTTTGTAATTGTTAAATAAGGAAGTATATACAAAATGTGAGCATGAATGTTTTTATGTGGGAAACAGAACACAGTCTTGTAATGATAGTTAGAGAACTTAACAGATGTAAAACAGATGCTAGAATCTAGTGCATTGTATAGGCATCAAAGACAAACTGATCACATTGCTCAAGTTCCAGGCTTTACAGTTTTGAAACTTCTTGTTAGTGATGGTGATTTTTAAGAATGAATGTCTGAAAGTTGGCATTTTTTGTTATTTCATATATGTATAGAATTGTTGTGTTTGTTTGTGTCTTTCGCCTTTTCCCGGTTAGGGGTCGCCACAGCAGAACTCTGGTCCGCTAATGATTGGCAGTAGATTTTTACGTGCTGGCTTGCTGGGCCTAATGCACAACCTTCAACGAAGGAGAATTGTTGTGCATTAATGCTAAATTCTTTATTCAGCCATTTGTCTTGAACTACTATTGAGTTTTGTTACATGATTTTTTTTTTGTATTTGAAGAGTGTTATCTGACTCTGTGGTAGATTTCAGCTTACATTTTGAAGAAGTATGTTTGTTAATATATTTTATTACACTACCTAAAACAATAAGTGAGAAGGTCACTGAAAAACCAATCAGTAAAAACAAAATGAAGACTCCAGCAAAGCTATAAATTCCACTGAGTGACCTCCCAAACGTCTTGTATCAGAGGCACATGGGATATATGCAAATGACCCTTATGAACATCAGGTGTTTCAGCTAACTGGCAATTCTGAATGCCCGTAACTTGTTTCGTCATTTTAATGGACAATTTCAGGCCCATAAAGCCAAACCCCACTAGCTGTGTTTATGCATATTGCGGCCTTGTTATGACCTCCACAGTGCAAGTAGAGTGTTTGACTAAGCATAAGAAACACAGTGCTGTTATACCCAGCTGATGTCCATTATCATTAGGGTCACTGCAAAAATATCCCAAACTAAAACAATAAATGAGGGGGTCACTGAAAAAACAATCAGTAAAAACAAAATGAAAACTCCAGCAAAGCTAGAACTTCCACTGAGTGACCTCCCAAACCTCTTGCATCAGAGGTACGTGGGATATATGCAAATGACCCTTATGAACATTAGGTGTTTCAGCTAATTGGCGATTCTGAATGCCCGTAACTTGTTTTGTCATTTTAATGGACAATTTCAGGCCAATAAAGCCAAACCCCACTAGCTGTGGATATGCATATTTTGGCCTTGCCATGACCTCCTCAGCACAGCACAAGCAGAGTGTTTGACTAAGCATAAGAAACACACGGCTGTTATACCCAGCTGATTTCCATTATCATTAGGGTCACTGAAAAATATCCCAAATAGCAAACTAAAACAATAAGTGAGAAGGTCACTGAAAAACAAATCAGTAAAAACAAAATGAAAACTCCAGCAAAGCTAAAACTTCCACTGAGTGACCTCCCAAACCTCTTGTATCAGAGGCACATGGGATATATGCAAATGACACTACCCAGGATAAAAAGGAAAAATTAGGTTTCCTTATCTAATATTACATTATCCATCATATAACAGTAGGAGAACCCCTTCCAGTGCTGATTTCTTTTTCAAATCCATATTTAGATTCAAATAAAATCAAAGCAATTGGAATGCATGGGGTATAACTGATCAATTTATGGCTTGACAGATACAGTCTGCAGACAATGAAAACTAAATAAATGTGGAAGCATAATTGTGTTAACACGCATGCTTCTTATACAGCCTCATTTAATATATACCCCTGCTATTTTTGCGCAACAGTGCTTTTTTTTTAATAATTTATAAAACTACTACTCTCTCTTAGGAAAACATAAGTTTCAGATTTGATTAGAATTTCTTGAAAAATCATCAAGAATTTAATAATTGCTCTATTTACTTAGCTCTTTGGCTGCACAGACAATAAATGTTTCCCCTTTTCTTAGCTTTTTTTTCAGTATTGATAGTTAAGTATTGTTTGCACATCCATTTATTTCACCTTTTCTTAAATACTTGTTTGTGTGCTTGACTAAAAGCTGTGTTTGCTCTGAAGACCCACTCACAGAGCTGCAGAGTTTTTCTCCTTCAACTGTCATACACAAATCCACCAGAGTTTGCATACATTTTATTTGTGTTAATGAAAAACTATGCACATTCTATTTGCAGCATATGAATTGTCAGGAAGTTGCAGTGTTTATGATTCAGGAATATGCAGTACATTTTGCATGAAAGAAAAACATCTTTACTTTTGAAGGCCCTTGACTAGAAGTGCTCCAGGCTGTGAAAGAGGGCAGTTTTAGATACAGGCATTTGAATGTAGCTATTAGAATAATCCACCTTAGAGGCAAATAAAAATCACTTGCATGAAAAAGATATTACTACACTAGCAGAGTAAAAATAAGGCAGGGTACATGTAACCCTTGAGTTATGCCCCAGGAGCTCTTACAAGGTATCAGGCATTTAACTTTTCATTTTACTGTTGTCATTTTCTTCAGTCTGGCTCATTAGGTGCCCTTAGAGATTGCTAGTTGAACTTTTTCTTCCCTCGGTGATGAACTGTGCAGAAATTCACAAATAAATGAAGGGGGGAAACAGAATCTTTAGAGATGAAAGGTCCAATGAATGTTTCATTTATGTCATGTTCTTGTACAGGGAAGTAAAATCAATGTCCAGTTTTGCTAATGGCTTCGAGATTGGTGGGGCTTGGTTGGTAACCCTTAAGAGTACATACATTACTTCTTCATTTAGCACCATGAGAGACCTTTCTTTTTTTCAAGCATGTGAGTTAAGTATACTGAATGAAGTGCCACAATTATGTTTTGAAACTGGGGGGGGGGGAGCTTGTTAAACACTATTCTGACATCAGAAAGACACTGCTTGCTAAGCACTGTTGAGCTCTGTCATTATAATAGTAGCTTATGTCAGCCATCCCAGAACAGTAACAGAACCTAAACTAGCATTAAAACCTGTTTGAAACTTTACTGTGCCACACTTAAGAAAAAAAGTGTATGAAAGTGAAGTGTCTAGCAGCTTTTAAAGCATTTAGTTCCTCAAATGAGATCTTCATTTCTGCCCACCATCTGTGTAGCACCACTAAGTGTTTTATAGCTATCAGTGCTGTAGAACACCTCATCCTCTTATGTTTTTTTTGTTGATCTGTAACCAATAGTACATGAATCAAATAAAACTCAATGCACTACAGTAAATTCTGATTACATCTCTCTGGTCATAACTTTTATTATGTGTTTTCAATGTGGATGCCAAGATTTACATTTCAAGTTTTGCTATGCTTTTCTTTTGAGTTTTGTTGACAATCATCAGCACATAATATAGAAGATTATGATCGGGCTGCTGATCATAACCGGGTTATCTGTTTGAGACATGGATGCCAAGCTCTTGAGGTGAATCTTTGCATCCATGTCAAAAACACATAATAATGGGTATGATTGGAGACCCGATCATAATTCATTGTAGTGCATGGGACTTTATCTGCTCCATGTAGTACTAGTTAAAAAAGAAAAAATGTGCCAAGTGTTTTGCTGGCTTTCAAAGCCATAAAGTACTTAGTGAGCACTGTCACCAAGGCAGTAAGATATTACTCTTTTTTTTTTTTTTTTTTTTTTTTTTTTACAGAAAGTCTGCAGCACATTGCCAGCACAGACAGCAGGTAGAAACATATCTGGGCTTTTTTTTGTTTTGTTTGTTTTTTTGTTTATTTTGCAAGGGTGCTTAGTAATTGTCACAATCAGATTTCTTGCAGTAGAAATACTTAACAGATTTGTATTTTTCTGAATCTTTGAGTGTAATCACCTCCTTCCATGCACTACAAGTTGGTTATAATTGAAGATCAGATCATAATCCTCTATATAGTATATAGGACTTATGCAGAAATTATTTGTTTGCAAAAGGGATTTGCAGGTATATTTATTTATTATTATTATTATTTTTTTTTTTGATTTTCAACAATGTTTTTAGATTTGTTATTCAAATAGACCATGCAGTCAACATGAAAATATTCATATTTAGTAATGGTGGCATTCTAAGTATGTTTTCTCCTTTGTAACATTTTTAAATGGAGTTGCTGAAGATTTTTATTATCCTCATTAGTAAAACTAATTTTTCAGTCAATGGAAGTGAAAGAAGAATAGCAATTACTTATTCATTGGAAGCTTGGAGTTGCCTTGATTATGATCAGTAAGATCCTGTCATTGTATGACGTTATTGCAAACCAGATCCTTATAATTTAACAGTTGGGAAGTAGGTGTGAATACTTACTGTAAATCATGCTAGGGAATCCGAAAAATCAAGCCTGTTCCATGCAGATAATATGCTCCTTGTATTACAGAAATGTATGAAAAGCTATTTGCATTTAGCATTCAAATTTTCCTCTCATTCATTAGTTTAGTTTCTCCCAGCTGAAAAAATCATTCTCCACAGTAGTTTCTTTGTAACTGCCTTTCAACTGTGTAGGTTAAGCAACTGCTATATGTTCTACACAAAACTTTCAGCATAACAACTCCGTGTGGTATAATTTGAAAAAGTAATTGTCATTTCCTTATTCCTTTCAAGTCCTTTTGTTTAGACAGCTGAAAGTGCCCTAAATATGTCGCTTACAATTTAAGTTTTTCACCTCTGTCTACCCCCACCACCAACACCAAGTAAGCATTAATCCCCAATCCCCTGTTTGTCCATTCCTTCTTTCCTGTCAGAAACTTGGGACAGCAGGAAGGGGGTCCGTATCATTTTAGGAGTCACGACTGTCATCCAGTAGAGGATGAAAGATATTGTTTGTTACTTGCCCAATGCCACTCTGAGTGTTTTCCTGTTTCATCTTTTATTTAATTAGGTAATTAATTTTTTAAGTCATGACCCTAGATACGACCTAGTTTGTGGTCATATTCTTCTGACACCTATTGTTTTTTTTCTCTTGTATGCTGTTGTCCAGTTTTACAGAGTGCATTAATATGCAATTTGTCTTGCTGCCTCTCCTCCTTATAGTGAACTGACATGTCAACTGTATTAATTGCTGTCTTGCTGTTCTGAGTAATTGCTTTAATTTTGAGGTTGTTTAATGTTTCTTCTAGTAGTTTGTGACATGCTTAGGTAAGAACTGATTCCCTTAACTAGATAAAGAAATGATTGTATGTCTATAGAGTTGTCCAGTTTGTGAGTAACTTTTTCTACTTGCACTATCATTATCTAATTCCTTCCCTAAATGTGCCTTATTCTTTCTAAGCCAACCGAGTTTGCATATCCTGTTGTGAGAAGTACCATATTTTGCACTGCTGTTTCTGAACATGCTATTTTTTATTCTTATTTTCTTCTTTTTGTGTTCATTTGTGCATTCAAATTGTATGTTTTTTTTCTGAGACCCATCAACAGAGATGTTATTTTGCCAAGGTATTTTATTAAACTTTTGCTACTTTTTTTTCATTTTGTGTAGACTTCTTACCTCTTACTTCTGCGGTGGTGCAGCGGTAGCTTTGTTGCCTCATAGCAAGAGGTTCTCCCGTTCGATTCTTGGCTTGGGTTGGGAGTGCTTTCTGTGTGGAGTCTGCATGTCCTCCCCACGGTCGAGTGGGCATTTGAAAGATGTGCGTTGAATGGGCGTGCCTTTGTTGAAGGTTAGGTGTCAGGCTGGCAACTCAACACCATAAAAACCAACTGCCAATCATTAGTGGACCAGAGTTCCGCTGTGGTGACCCCTAACCAGGAAAAGCCGAAAGACAAACAACAACCAACTTCTTACCTCTTCTGTTTGTATCAGTTCTGAAATGTATTATGATTCCTTTCCTTATTGGGGATCTACCGTCTCTGTTTACCTTTGAGGGTATAACACCGTAGAACTCTGGTAGTAGTGTCAGATTTACACTTCCTTTTGACTAGTGGTGGTCCATTGTCTTTCAGCTTGTCTGAAACCTTTCCCAGCGTTTTATCATATTCTTATTTTGCCAAATATGTTCATGCTTCAATGATGTGATTAGCATTCTCAATGCCTTTTTAACATTTTTATGCAATATGACTTATTTTTGCTTTTCTGATCAATATTGATGTTCACGCTCTTAACTTCTGTAGGCTATATGTGTTGAAAATGCTGCACTTTATTTTGTTTATCCTTTGGTGACCAGGTTAGTCCCATTAGACTAGTGACTTCTTTTAAGGGTAGACCCGAGGTGGTATTTATACTGCTATGGGAAGTTTGGCCAAACCATCAGGGAACTACCTCTACTCATCATTGTGAGTGGGAACCATTTTGGAGGAGCACTTCCTGTTTTCTTTCCAGGCACAGAGGCTGCTCAGAGAAACAGGAAGGTAGATGAAGAGATAGAGAGAGATAAAAAGGGATGATGAAGTACTGAAAGAAATTAAGGAGAATGAGATGAGTCAGCAGTGAGATGGAAAAGAAGCTATATGCAGCGAAAGAAAAATAAGGCAAAAGGGGAAGCAAAAAAAGAAGGCAGAAGACAGTGAAAACAAATACTTGGTAAGGATTCAAAGTAAAAAAAAAAATAAGACAAATGGACAGGTATGAAGTGTGGGACAAATTAATAGCTCCTTTGAGTGTAAAAGCACATGAACTAAGAGCATTTATTCTTATTAACAATGATACATTTTATGACATTATATTCAAGACTGTTTTTTAATGACAAATTTTCTTGAAGAATATGAAAAAAGAAAGACTGTAACCCATTGAGTCGTTATGTGATAAAAGCATTTAACTGGGAAACAAAAAAGATTAATATGCAATTTTGAACAGAGGTAGTAAGAGGGACTTTGAAATGACATTTGAAAGCTTTATTTAAAGAAGTACTGGGCATTGCAATGGTTTATGACAAAAGGAGTTTATGAACTGGTGCCTGGGATTGTAATATTGTGTTAAAAGTAGAAAGAGAAATAATTATACATATACCAAGCATGATAAGTGTGGAAGGGAATGTGGGTGTTGTAAAATACTGGGGACAGCCCAAAACATGTTTTTTTTTTTGTGTGTGGAGAAGGACATTTAATAAGTAACTGTGACTAAAGAAGATGTTATATGTATGGGGAAATGGGCCATGATGCAAAAAATAATGTGAATTGAAATGTTACAAATTCAACAAAATTGGACATTTGTAGATGGATTGCCTAAATGAAAATAATAGTAAGGAAAAAGAAAATGAAAGAGAAGAAAATTAAAGAGAATACATTTTAGAAGTATTAGAAATTGAAGAAAAATAGATGACAAAAAATAATAGAGAGGATGTAGAAGAAGGTTCTGAAATAAGTGACAAAGAACACACAAACTGAGAGGTAGTAGCAGGAAAAAAATCTATTGGTAAACAAGTAAAAGACAGAAAAAGAAAATGTAAAGGGATAAGTACAAAAGAAAAAAGATAGTAAATGGATAAAAAATAATTTGTACACCTAAAGATGGGTGCTTGATATAATGATTTAAGTGTTTGGCTCACAAATACCAGGTACAGTGTTTGATTCTCACCTTTGTGAATGAAATTGGTTAGTCCTAACATGGACCGTTAAGAAAGGTATCTTAGTAATTAGCTATGAACTTATGAAACCATGAATCTAAGGAAAAAAGAAAATGAAAATTCTGAGTGCATTCTGTAAATGTGAATAGTATTAAGAATATAGTAAGAAGAATAGGAATTTTGCAGTGAGTGAAATACATGTGATATAAATGTAATTATATTAGAAGACAAGATTTTTTAACAAATGAAGAAAGATTAAAAACAGAGAAACTATGGGAAGGAAAGATAATTTGGAATTTGGGAAATGAGAGATGTTCTGGAATAGCCATATTCTGTGGAAATACAGTAACGGTATTAGATCTAACTTCAGCAAAATGGGAAGATTAACCATTTTAGGTTTAAAAGGGAAAGAACAAGTAAATATGATTATAAAATTATATGTTTATACTAACCGTAAAGAAGGGGAAAGCTTATTTCATCAGAATTGATGCTGTGTACTGATAAATATGATTATTATAACGGCAGGAGACTTTAACTGTGATGCAAGATGCAAGCGTGAAAAGAAAGGAACTGATATATGAAAAATGTTAGAAGTCATAAGATATGAAGTTAAAACTTTCGGACAGAAATTCATGGACTTACAAAAGGGGTACGTATAGAACTGAAATAGATTATTTTATAGTATCAGAAGGTTTAGTTATAGGAGAAGGGGAGGTAGTTGAAACAGGATTTCCTGATCATCTTGCAATATGGCTAGAGATAAAAGAAAGCAAGGAATATATAAAATAGAGAAATAAAAAAGATAAATGAGAAAGCATGGAATGAAGGAAAAAGATAAGTAATACAGTTATGGAAAGATCTTGCTACAATGGAACATTTTCTAAAAATTGGTCTGAATGGTGGATATTTAAGGAAAAATATACATGTTTTTAGTTTTTTTTTTTTTTTTTTTTTTTGCAGTGGTAGTGTGATGTAAGAAAAGTAGAGAAAGCAAAATATAAAAAAGAAAAAAAAAAAAGAAATATAAAAGAACATTTAACAATTCATTGGAAGATTTAGAGCATAATGATAGTACTTTGACCAAGAAAAATAAATGAAAGAAATCAAGAAAAATACAAGAATTGTTATATAAGCAAATATATATTTTTACAAGGAAAAAGAGAAGTATTGAGTTACTTAAAGGAAGATGGTAGTTTAATGAGAGAAATAAAAAATGTAAAAGGTGAAATAGAAAGAACCAAGGAAAAAGATTATAAATAGTGTAGTACAATATGTGCAGGTAATATTTATAGAAAAAAGAAGGTAGTAAAAAAAAACATGGAAAGTAAAAAAGTTAACAGAAATAGAGAATAAAAAATTGGAAAAGGAGGCTTCTTTAAATGAGCTAGGACAGTTGAATACAGATTCAGCTGCAAACCCAGATGGAATAGGGTATGAAATGTATAAAAATTTAAGGGATTAGTAAAAAAAAATTTTTTTAAAGATTTTGAATGAATGGTTGAATGAAGGATTTATGTGTAAAGAATTGTGCAGTGGAATACTTAAATTTATATGGAAGAAGGAAGGCAGAACAGAATTAAAAAACTGGAGACCAATAGTATTGAATACAAGAGAGATTTGAAATTAAAATGGAAAATATTATGGAAGATGGCATATATAGTATAAAGGGGAAGGTTTGTTAAGAATTATATGTGGATGATATTATGAACAGAGAAGAAGAAGCAAAAATCATGATAGGCGATCTTAAGGCATTTGACATATTTGGACTTGAAATTTTATGGGTAATAATGAAAGAATATAAAATAAGTGAGAAAGTTAGGAAATTATGTACGTCAGGTTATAGAAATACCGAAGTAAAAATACTCGTCAGGTCAAGCGGTACATATGAAGAGTGGGTATAGGACAGGGATGTCCAATGAGTTGTGTAGCCCTTGTATTAGTTGTAAATGTGATAGTATGTGAAATAAATTGCAGATTGAAGGAGGTGGGTATATAACACCTGAAGGGTTAAAAATTTCAGTTATGTTAACATATGCAGATGACATTTTAATAATTGCAAAAAACAAAATTTGGATAAAATAAGTAATAATTTACACAAATGAGTGTCTAGAGGTAATAAGGACAACTTTAAATAAAAAGAAAAGTAAAGGTTTAGGTGGTGTAGTAAAGATCAGGGTATATATATTTTTCATTAAAAGATCGGGGGTATATTTATATTTTACAATGAATTAAATTTCTGTATTAAGTATACAATTTGGGAATAAAGATATAAATAGAATTCAGTGGGGAAAAAATCAAATAAAAGAAATAAAGCAAATGTGTCTTTTCTGATGGACATATAAATTATTTAGAAAAAAGGTTTATTTGATAAATTCAGTAGTGATGGGAAAAGTAGCATAACTAGCAAGTGTTATTTATGTTGCCAACAGCATTTGAAAAGGAATTATTGCAGATATATATATATATATATATATATATATATATATATTTTTTTTTTTTTTTCATTTATATGGGATTCTAGATTAAACCCAGTAAAAAGAAGAAATTTGTATGTAAATAAGAAGGAGGTTTAGGATTAATTGACTCAGTGGTATACACTGCTTCATTATAAATTTATACAAAGTGTTAAAATGGATAAATGAAAAAGATGATAGATTAGAAGTAAAACTGTATAAATATAAGTATGATAAATTTGGGGGGTATAATGAAAAAGTAAAATATTACCAAAAAAAATATTTTGTGGAAATTAAGATTTGATTATATAGAAAAAGATAGAAAAGTGTGGTATAAGAATGTAATGATAAAACATTACTCTGTAAAGCTGTGGGAAAATCTAACGTGAAACAATAAAAAAATATTAAAATAAGAAGCCAATGGTGTAATCAGAAAGTAGAATGTTGAGATTATTCATGGACACTGGTAATAGATAAATTACCAGTAAAAGGAAATATGCCATATAAAAGGAAAAGTGATAGAATATGTTTACATTGCCAAGAAGAAGAAACTACGGAGCATGTTTTTGAAATGCAAAACAGTAAAAGAGTTATGGGGAAACTATGTAAAGAATATTTTTTGAAGATGTAAAAGAAGTAGATAAAATAAACGTGGATATGACTAAATATGGATATTATAAGAATTGAAGTTAAGAATATATTGCGTAGATAAAAAGTTATTTTATGTGATGTGTTAAATGGAATGAAAGAATAAATTAAATTATATTTAATAGTAAATGGATTTTAGCAACAGTATTAAGTAAAATCAGATGGTTATGGAAAAAGGACTAGGGGTCTAATAACGATGAAAATTTAACATGATTGTAAAGGAAATTATGAATATGTTTAAACAGATTTGTAAATTTATATACTTGTAAATATTTTGTAAATAGGAGCTATTTTTGTATACAAATAAAGGACCCCTACTCTTTTCGGCAGGTGCCATGAGATATGCATCTACCTGAGCTACCACCAAGTTAAATAGATAGAGCCACAGTTTAATGTCTTGTCCAAAGGATGAATCTACTTTTTGTGTACAGGTCTAAGAGAGGATACCTTGATTTCAGATCAGGCCTGCTGAAATGTACATGATTTAATTCTGTAGTAATATGTGCCATGCCTGGTGTTTATTTTTCATTTATTTTAAATTTGTTATCCAGGTACATATATTGGGAAGCCACAGTGGTGCAGCGGTTAGCGTTGCTGCCTTACTGCAAGAAGTTCTCCGGTTTGATTCTCGGCTGGGGTGCCTTCTGTGCAGAGTCTGCCTGTCCTCCCTGTGGTTGCGTGGGTTTCCTCCAGGTGCTCGTTTCCTCCCACATCCCAAAGACATGCAGTAGGTGAATTGGACACTCTAAATTGGCCCTAGGTGTGAGTGTGTGCGTGTGTGTGCCTTCTGTGGAAGGTTGGGCGCCGGGCTAGCAACTCAACACCGTAAAACTCCACTGCCAGTCATGAGCGGACTGATGATCCGCTGTGGCGACCCCTAACCAGGAAAAGCTGAAAGAAGAAGAAGATGATCCAGGTACATATATTGGACCCAACAGCCATTTTGGACATAACCCACACCATTTTTATTACAGAGAAGTTGAAAAAATTGAGGAATATGATTGGGTCCTAGATCATTACTAGATTATTAGTTTTAGACATGGATACGAGGAAATTCACCTCAAGATTGAAGCTCAAGAGTTGAATCTTGGCATCCATGTCAAGAGGACATAATAAAGGGTTATGATGGGAGACCAGATCATAATTCTTAGTAGCATATGTAGTTTAATCTGCTCTAAGTACTACCAATTACAGATAAAAAGAAAAAAAAAATGCACAGTGTTTTTCCAGCTTTGAAAGACAGTAAAGCAGTTGGCAAGCACTGTGAAACAGTCACATCTCACCTTATTTGCTAAAGAATTTATGGGTTGGTGAGGATGGAAATCGGGGACAGTTTTTAAATGTTTCTCTAGTTCACTTATAAAGTTAACAGAACAACAAGTTTTGCATTAATATGCCATTTTCTGAACAATAAGATTGTGATATATATGAAACTCTATTATTTTGGCAGTTTTGACTGATTTTTCTAATAGCTGTTAAATCACTGAGTATTACAAATTACAAGGAATAGAGCAAAAATATGAGACAAACTTAGGAATAGTTGAGAGGCAAGAACAACAGGCAGAAACAAAATTATTTTGTTTGTTTCTGTCAAAGTTCTTTTGGCCTGCATTGTCCATTTTCCATTGTTAGTCTGTAGTGTGTGACTCAATCGCAGTAGTGCTTAGGGGTTTGTGAAAACTTTATACACACACACACACACACACCTTAAGAGCTGTTACACTGCTTAACAAGTTTTTTTCTAATATTGGAATGTAATCATGGTACTCCATGCATTACAAGCAAGTTAACAAATGATTATTACTTTGTCATTTTCATGACACATTTTAAAGTTTTACCAAGGTACTTGGGTCCTACAGTTGCACATACAAGTCAAATAAAATCTGCAAAACTTTTATTAAGCAACTAAAACGCATCAGCCATTTAAAATCCAAGACTTTTTTGCACTTTAGTAGGACAGAGAGAGAGAGAGAGAGAGAGAGAGAGAGAGAGAAATAGCATTTTTTTTTTAGTTTTGAAAGTCATATTGTATGTCTTTGACACTTGAAATTAGAGTTCATACATTGTTATACAGTTCAATAGTTGTGGAATCATTGTATGCAGATGTACATATTTACTAAAAGTTTGTACGTTGAGGGATGTTGTAGATAATTATAGGCAGTATTTTTGACACGTATTATTAGATGGCATGCCATAAGCTATGTCAGTTAGCCATTGTCGGGGATGCTGATTTACACTTCTTAAAAAATTAAATTTTATTTTCACAAAATTAAATCTGGGAATTATACCAGTATATTTAAATGTAATGTGTATGCAAAATTAAAAGGAGAGTCGAAGTAAAGAACACTCAGTGAAAGGAGCCAACAGCGTTATAAGTAGTAGACAGGAGAAAAAATGCAGGTTGTATTGAAGAAGTGCTCTGGCCTGAAATGCCAAATTCTGTGAAAATGCTAGGGCTTTCTAGTACTCATGTAATCCAGATTTGGGATTTACCAGTATTTGTCCTGGAAAATGGAAAATCAGTGTGACGAATAGAAGGTTCCAACTGGAAGGAACTGCCTACCAAGAGTAACTTCTATATACACACTTCCCCAGTATTGTTTTTTTAATGAGTTATTGCCTGTCAGGAGTAATTCAGCTGTCAGTGCTGTCCCTTAGGCCATAAATGTGAGTTTTTGTTGTTTAGTCGAATCTATTTGTGACCTCAAGAATTTTAGCAATCCAGGCCTCTGTGCCTTAAATTGATTCTTTTTGTTTTTGCATATTCGTTGTCTCAGCAATGCTGTCTATCCCTATTGGCATCTGTCTTACATTTCTTCTGTCTTCATCTTTCCCAGTGTCAGTGTTTTCACTAGTATGCTCTGTCTTTACATTATGCAGCCATAGTATGTTAATTTAAATGTTACTATCAAGCATTCCAGTGAACAGTCTGGGTTTATGTCTTTAAGTGCTGTCTGATTTGATCTTCTTGCAGTCCATGGAATTCTCAAAAGTCTTCTTCAGCACCACAGTTCAGAAGCATCAGTTTTTCAGTGCATAGTCTTACTTATAGTCCATCTTATTACTGGTCAAAAGATATAGCTTTGACTTCACAGACCTTTCTTAACAATGTGATGTCTTTGCTCTTTAAAATCTTATCCAGGTTTGCTATAGCTTTTTTTCAAAAATAAATAAATAAATAAATAAATAAATAAATAAGCACCTTTTAATTTTATAGTTGCAGTAACCATCTGCAGAGATTTTTGAGCCCAGGAAAATGAAGTCCGTCCCTGCCTCCACTTTGTCCCCTATATGATATAATTTTAGTTCTCTGATGTTGAGCAGTAAGACAGTTTTTGCACTTACATTCATCTCTGTCAACAAGTCTTGACCTCTTCCTCACTTTTCATCATCAGAATAGTTAGTTTATTTTTATTCCAGCAGTTTTAATTCCAGCATCTGACTCGTGTAACCCAGCATTCCAATTGATATACTTGACATAAAAATGAAATAAACATTGAGATAATATACAGCATTGTCTTACTTTTTTCCCAATCCTGACTCAGTCAGTTTTCTGTTCTAACTGTTGCTTTTTGTTATGCATACCGATTCCTTAGGAGGCAAATGTGATCTGGTATCCCCATTTCTCTAAGAAATTGCCACAGTTTGTCATAGTGAAATGCTTTAGCGTAGTCGGTAAAGCAGAACAGGAATTTTTTTGGAACTTCCTTGCTTCTCCATTGTTCATTGGATGCTGGCAATTTTGGTCTCTTGTGCCTCTGTTACTTCTAAATCAGCATACATATCTGGCAATTCTTGGTCCATGTGTTTCTAGAAACTAGCTTGCAGAATCTTGAGCATTACCTCACTTGCATGTGAAATAAGTGCAGTATTTGATAAATGGAGCATGCTTTAGAACTGCCCTTTTGGAATAGAAACTTAGCTTTTTCCAAGCCAATGGCCACTGTCCTATTTTCCAAGTTATCTGGCAAATTCATGCAGTACTGTAACAGCATCATTTTGCAGGATTTTAAACAGTGCAATTGGAATTCCATCACTTCCCACAGCCTTGTTCTTAGCAAGGATTTTTTAGGGCTAATTTAGTATCACTATCTAAGATGCCTAGCTCTAGAAGAGAGAACACACCATTGTAGATCAGTGAGGCTTGACTCCTAGTAATAGTATTCTTTTCGTATATTCCTGCCATCTTTTCTTAACATGTTCTGCTTCTGTTAGGTCCCACCATCCTCATGCACATTTACCTGTACGTTTCCCTTAATATCACCTATCTTATTGAACAAGACTCTTGTCTAAGTCTATGTTATTTTTCCAGTTCTTTCTGCTACTCATTTAAATATGTCTCATTTCTTCTTCTTGTTCTCTGAATTCATGTGTTCCATCTGACATATTGTTTCCTATCTCCATTGCCTTTTGCTCTGCTTGTTCCCCAGACACTTCTAAAGCCTCCACAGAAAACCATTTTGTATTCTTAATCTTTCTATTTGGAATATTTTGTTGCTATCTCTTGGACAATATCACAAACTTCTTTTCTTAGTTCTTCAGGTATTCTGTCCACCAAGACTTATTCCCTTACATCTGTTCTTCACCTCCAATGCATATTTATTTGGAATTTTGTCTTCTGGCCTAGACATTTTTCTTATTTTCTTTATTTGATTTCTAAACTTTATCATACAAAGCTGATGGTCTGAGCCACAGTCAGCTTCAGGTCTTCTTTTTGCTAACTGTGTACAACTCTTTCATGTCTGACTAAGTGCACATTCAGAATGGTTTTGGTACTGACCATCTGGCAGTATGCATGTGTAAAGTCATCTCTTAGGCTACTGAAGGAGAGTGTTTGCTAAAATGATTGGAATTAGAATTATGGATTATCTTGGAAGAATTCTAGCAATGTATGTCCTGCTTCATATATACCAACCTAAGGCAATGTGATCTAAACAAGCTAGAGACCTGCTACGACAAAATCGCTAAATTCGCCACAGGGGCATCCTGCCGTAGTCACCACTGTCTCTCACTTGCCGAACTCGACTGGCTTGAACTCCCTCACCTCCTTCAGTGGTATCAACTCTCACTCGCCTACCAACTAGTAAACCATCCACTAAATGTCCCATCCCTTCAGAATCTTCTCCAACCCTATCGCACCACCAGACCACTAAGATCCAGCAACAAAAATCACTTGCAGATCACTAAAGCCAATAACTCTGCTGGTGAAGCACTATTCTCTTGCACCATAGCCAAATTATGGAACTCACTCCCACCCACAATTACCTCCGTACCATCATGCACCCACTTCAAAACTTTACTAAAAGCGCACCTAAAAACATGCTGGCTATGCCCTTGCAACTCCCACTCTAATATCATCCACCCCATCCAACCACTACCTTTCTTTCCACTCCACTAACTACCTTGATTATAGCAAGCTCAGATGCTCATAAGCCTAGTACTTATTATACAGCAGGAACTTCTCATTGTAACATTTGTTAATGTCTGTTATGTACTTCACAGGTAAAGATTCTAGTTGTCTACTGATGTACTATGTTCTTCATCTGTAAATATGTTGTAAGTAATTGCTATGCTAAATTGGTAATCACTATGTAATCCAGTGCAACTACTATCTGTTTATTTTACTGTGGAGCTTTTCTCCCCGGGCCTCCGCTGAAAATGGACCTACGTCCAGTCGGACACTCCCGGTCAACAAATTTAAATAAATAAATTCATTTTATAATCTAAAGCCAAACTTGCCTGTTATTGCAGTTATAGGTTCATAGGTAGTTATTAGGCTAGCTGCCCTTGCAGATCATTTTAAGCCTAGCCATTTTTCCCAAAATTAGAATCCAGCCCTGTACCTTCTGTCTCTGAGGTAAGCACGTTAACCATTAAACCACTTCCAGTCCAGTTGTACTATAACTATCAACCTATGAAAAATATAATATTTTTTGGGGTGTTCTATCCAAAAGGTGCTGCAGATCCTCATAAAACTGGTCAACTTCCTCCTCTTCAGCATAGTGTTTGGAACATACATTTTTATCACTGTAATGTTGAACAGATTGCTTTATAGTTTGAGATCATTCTGTCATTTTTTTAGGTTGTAATCGCACACTGATTTTGACACACACTTATTAACTGATGGCTACACCATTTTTTCCACAAGGTTCTTGTCCATAGTAGAAAATCTGATGTAAGATGGCCCATTGTAGTACATTCTAGTTCACGGATTCTCAAGATGACAAGGTCTGCTTTCACAATCTCAACCTTAACCACATTAAGTTTACCCTAGTTCAAATGGTGAAAATGTCAAGCACTACAAAGAATTATACATCTCTGTATCTCACCTAAGTATATAGACTGCCTTTTTGGCTTTAATCCATTTGTATAATTAGGTCTAGGACTACTCATATTGTCCTCTGCTCTTTCCCAGTAGTATGCTAGGCACCTTCAGACCTGAAGATCTCTTCTTTTGATGTCATTAAGTAAGGGGCAGTACTTGCAATGTTTAAGTTTGAACATGAAGTGAGATAGTAAAAGGGTGGTTCTAGTGGTGACAGAGTGCTTTGTAGCTTTCTGGAGGATTTCACAGCTGTATTCTGACTTTGGAGAAAAATTAAATTAATCAAGCATTTTTAGAGCTGTTTAGAGTAATGCTGCATTTTTGGTTTAATTAAGGGATGTAAGAAGTAGTCCATATTCCAGTTTGGGTAACAATATGCCCCCATTAAGAGATTGACTTTCTTCAGCAATATGGTGACTAGAACAGAAGATTTCCAGTTGATTGATAACACTATAAGTGACCTTCATTATGGTGGCCAAATGTATGTATGTTATATAGATATAACTTCAGACCTTGTTTATTTTGTATATCGGTAGATCTGGGATTGTAAGGGAGCCATTGTTATTGCGTTTTGCGGAGTACTTAACTAGCATAACTGCTGATTGTTATTTTTTGTTTTTGATGAAGTATGTAGATCTTTTTTGGAGTTGAACTTGAAATGCTTTGCTTTGCTTAAGGATCCTTAGCTGTATAAAAGGCTGTCATTAGAATCCAGTGTTATAACCTTTGAAAGGGTACTGATTATGATGCCATTTGTAAAACGGGAGATTAGTACTGATATTAGTACAGACCCTTGTTGTACACCTTAGTTAATGGTTCCTGTAGGAGATCTGGTTTCCATTTTGGATGTAAAGGTGCAACTTGATTCTAGTTTGACATCACGTTAATGCATCAAAACTGAATCCAAGTCTGTGGAGCTTGATTTTAAGAACTTGCTGGCTAATGCCTTTTTAGTGCTGTCTTAAGGTCGGTAAATATTTTATTTATTTTTATTTTTATTTTACATTTGTTGACCAGGATAATCCGACTGGATACATGTCCATTTTCAGCAGAGGCCCAGGGAGAAAAGCTCGAAGGTCAGCAATTTAGATTATAAAATACAGTATTTACAGTAGTTAACATATCTAGGCAAGCAGTTAAGTTTAAGATACAATATTTACAGAGGTTACACATCTAGGCAAATTATAGAAGTTCCAGGGTTAAAGAAAAAACAGAGAGTAGATCATCATTAAGTAACACAAGTCAGCTAAAAATACTGTTAGTAGCTCATACAGATAGTTACAGATGCAATATTTACAGTGGTTACATACCTAAACACATTAGAGTTAAACAAAGTAAACGTCAGGATAGTGCCACAGGTAAGCTAAAATAACTATTTTAGTCTCATTGTCAAGGAGAGTTAGTCAGGTTTGCTACATTGACATAGCCAGTTTAGTGTCAGATGTTGTTTGAGTCTAGTCTTGAATTGACTCAGGGAGTTGAGCAAAGTAATTTCGATTTGGAGAGAGTTCCAGGATCTGCCTACAGAGTTTGTGAAAAGAGAGTCACCGTTAGAGTTATTAGTTTTGATAGTCTGGACTAGTAATTTATTGGAAGATCGAAGAGGTCGGGGATTGTGATAGGGGGTGATAATGTTTTTAAGAGCAGAAGTATTATCTGGATTGTAAAGGATCTTATGAGCAGTAATCATAAGGTTATACTGGATCAAGCTGGGTAATTCTAGCCACCCAAGCTGGTTTAGTTTAATACAATGATGAGTCCTATAAGGCAGACTAGTGGCAATTCTGGCAATATGGTTATAGCAGATAGAGAGTTTAAGGACATATTTGTTTAGATTAGAGAGTATCGGGGATGCATACAGAAGAGTTGAAAGTAGGTGAGAGCGAGCTATGGCAAATCTGGCAAGAGGGGTTAAGAAGGCTTTTATTACTGTAAAGTGAGCCTATTTATTTTATTGATGATCTTAATGGTTTGATTAACATGTAGGTCAAATTTAAGATTATTATTGATTATAGCACCTAACAGTTTTGTAGTCTGGGGAGATTATTGTGCCATTATTATATTTAATGGTAAAAATGAATGCAATAGACCTGTGTGTTAGTGAGAAAAGCAACAGTTTGTTTTTTGGGGGATTTAGGATTAGATGACCAGAAAGCCAGTTTTCAATTGCGTTAAAGGTGGTTTGTGGAGCTGACCACAGTTTGTCTGGAGATGTGACCAAGCATGTTAGGGTGGAGTCATCAGCTTATTGGACACACCTGACTTTAGGGATAGCAGAATAGAGGTTGTTAATGAAGATGGAGAATAGAAGGGGCCCTAGTATGGATCCCTGGGATACACCTAGTGTGTTGGATAGGAGTTTAGAAAGTTTGTTTTGCCAAAGGACAGCCTGCTGTCTGTCATTCAGATAAGATTGGAACCATTGAATGGCTGTAGTATCTAGGCAGAAAGTTTTCAGGGTGTGGATTAGTAATTTATGATCCACCATATAATGTGCCTCGGAGAGATCCAAGGAGAGGGCAGAGGATATGTTATTGTTATTGCAATTATGATTTATGGTATTGGAGAAGGCTAGAAGGGCTGAAGTAGTGCTGTGGTGAGGTCGGAAGCTGTGCTGGGAGTCTGCCATGAGGTTATTCTGAGTTAGGTGATGCATCAGTTGTCTATGGATACATTTTTCCATAATTTTTGCAAGTGGGGATAGTATTGCTATTGGCCTATAATTGGATAACTCAGTAGAGCTACCTCCTTTGTGAAGTGAGATTATATAAGATATTTTTCAAATAGAAGGGATTTTGGCCTCTGCTATTGTTCGATTGATTAATACTGAGATGGGGTAAGCAATGGCATCGGCTGCTTTTTGTAGATACTCTGCAGGGAGTTGATCAGCAGAGTGTGTAGTTGGTTTTAGTTTTTTAATCAAGATACAGATGAGTGAGGTGGCAACTGGTTGGAATCTAAATGTAAGTTGGTTTCTGGGGGTATTGCTTTCATAGCAAGGGGAGCTGGGAGGTAGTTGGCTCGCTAAGACTTGAATAGTCTCAGTAAAGAAATGCTTAAAACTGTCAGAGACTTCCTCAAAAGGTTTATCAATGGAGGCTGCAGGGACTGGGGTGAAAGTTTGTCCAGGATGTAATAGTTTATTTAAACCTGCCCAAAACTTCTGAGGCTTGTTTTGATTTATTTCCTGTAGATTATAGTAGTAGTTTTTCTTTGTCTTGTAGAATGTTTTTTTTTAGTATTGTTCCTTATTTGCCTACATTTATTGTGATCTTGGGGGTCTTTAGTAGTTCGCCATAATGCCTATGCCTTATTTCTGAGGGTGATTTTTAGTTTAGACTCTTTGGAAAGCCATGGTGCAGTTTTTGCCTTAGTTCCTGTTGAGCGAACGAGTGCATGAGAATCAAGGATTTCTAGGAATTTGTTGTTAAAGTATACAACTGCTTCATCTAAGGAGAGGTGTTTTAATATTGACCATTTACGAGTTTAGCTCTTGTTGGAATTTGGTGGGGTTAAAGTATTTTTTGTTTCTTACCATTCTAAGTAAGGGTTGTTGGGGGTTGATGGCTTTGTGCTTAAAAATATATGTGAGAAGGTGATCACTTAGGTCATCAGGGAGGGTCCCAGAGGTGTGCAGTTGGGGATGACTGTTTATAAGTACTCAATCAAGTATGCTTTCTTTTTGGTTCAGTTTACCTATCCTGGTAGGGGTAGTGATGATTTGTGAGATTGCATGCAGGTTAACATGGGTAGTTGGGGAGTCTGAGGAACAGGTATTCCAGTCTATGTTAAGGTCTCCGAGTAGTATGGTTTCTTAGGGATAGTGACATGTTAGCCAGTGAAGGGTATCTTCAAGTGTAGCTACATTATTACCTGGGGGAATGTACATACATATGATATAGATAAATTTATTTTTATTAATTTGAAGTTTATGCTAGTTACAGTTCCTACTTCCATGTTGTCATATATGTTGTTTGTTGCTATACAGAGGGCAGTTTAAAAGTTATGGCCAACCCTAATCCCATGTTAAAAAATAACAAAAATGCTGAATTCGTTAATGTACTCCATGTTTTGTTTGTGCACTATTTTTTCAAAGAGCTTTGTTATTGCCCAGAAGGCAGCTAATAGGCAGTAGTACTATAGTGCAGTAGGGGATGACATTTTTGATGGAAGAATTATGACAGCATGCTTAAATTGAGAGGGATCTAAACCAAGGGTTATTGAAAGGTTCTGTATATGGACAATGAGTTTTGCTAGTAGACTGCCTGAAGTTTTTTAAGAGAGAGGGTGGAGTGCAAAAGGATTATGGTTAAATTTTTGGAGTTGCATTGTGTGCCCTAACTTTTTTTGTTAAAGGTTTTAAATACCAGTCTGTGTATTGCTCAGTTTGGCGTCTTCAAGTATGTGCATATTTTTTGAGGGGTGGTCTTTGGTTGGATTGTTATTGGTGGCACGTATGGTATTAGTCCTGACACTTATTTTATGATGACCATTTATAGTTCATTGAGTTCCTCTCCTGCTTTTTATATAAGTGTGTATACTAACTAAGCTTTTGCATCTGTGCATTACTTTGTGATAATCTTTTAATTGGCAATTCCTTCAGAAAGCTTTGCATTATTGCATTAATGGTCTAATCTGTGTTTGACAACTGTTCTGTGTTATGTTCAGTGTCTGGATTAGCCTGCATGTTTTCTATTAGAATAGCTTAGTAGAACAGATTTTCTTGTTTTCTGTTGTTTTCTAAAATTGTATGTCTAAACCACTATGCTTATGTAAATATCTTACGTAATCGTATGTTTATTGTCTGCTATATTTTTATAACTGAATGTGTAAACCACAATGCTCATGTAAATATCTTATGTTTAGTATGTTAGCAATTGTTCTGGAGATTTTCTCCCCTGGCCTGCACTGAAAACAGACAGCTCTGTAAGTCGGACCTCCCCAGTAAACAAATTAAAATAAAATAAATCAATAAATTGTTATAACATGAAGCATTGCTGTTTTTTTTTCATTCTTTCCCATGTTTTAAACTTTCCTTTTATTAGAAATGTATCCCTTTAAATATCAGTGTATTTAATATGTTCACAGAAGTGTCTGAATCATTTACATTTTATGAGTGTGTTTGTGGCCTCTTACATTTATTTCCAGTTTGCTGTCATTTATCTCATATACTTGTTAAAAGCATGCCTGTCTCTCATCATACCTGTCTTTCATGTTTTGTTGTAACTGGTGCTTTGTTTGAAAATAACTAAAATGAATAGGAGAGGAGTTTTCAGGTTGGAGAGAGCATCAGACAACTTCATGAGAGAGAGATTTGAGGCAGTTTTATCTCGGTGTGTCTCTGACATCTCTTTTTTTTAATGAAATGCACCAACACTGTGATATATTACTGGAGAAACTAGTGTGCATTTTCTAGGCTCCTGTGTGACCACTTGCTAACATTTTCTGAGCTGTGTTGAAGTATAATAAAGCCTGTTATTGCATAATCTTAAAAATATATCACATTGTATCATACCAGCAGTCTAAGTGACATACAGCCATAGTGTTCAGTTTTTACACAGACATTTCATCTAACAGTTAGCCTTCACTTGTACATTATTTTGGCTTTGAGTTCTCAAGTGAACAAACAAGATTGAAAAAATGCCATTCATCTGTGTGTTTATATTGTAGCTGAATCTGGTTTCCAGTGCCACACTCTCCAAGAACACATCGGATCCCTTTCCCGACAGCTTACCTCATCCTCCTACGTCAGCCACTGCTCCAATCACACCCCTTCGGCAGGGACCCTCTGTTATCAGCTCCTCCAGTTTACACAATGTGGGACCTATCCGCAGGAGGATCTCAGAAAAATTCACCACTCCCATTTCTTCAGGTATGTATTCCAGTACTTAAGTTCAGATCCTGCCTTTTTTCTGAATCTTTCCTGTTCCCTTTATGGGAGATCGTAGGTTTACCCCGGGTATCACTTCTGTGTCACTGTTAGACAGAGGCACAGTATACTAACCTCGAAAAAGGGTATAGCAAAATTAATTTAAAATGGGTGGCGAAAGCCAAACACACTCTGGCAAGGCTTATAAATGCCCTAGGGCAGATAGCCTAGTATGAACCTATGAACCTAGTATGAACCTATGAACCTATATGTTGTGTAACACATTTGTAGCAAAAGTATAATGGCACTTCCATTTCCCTGACGTACAACTTCCATAACTTCTACTGATTTTAGATGTATTAAGAACCGAAATAAGGAAAGAAATGAAACAAAAAAAAAAAGATGGGGACAGATGGGACAGCGGGTCAAAGATAGGAGGAGGTTACAAAGACTGGAAAGAAAGCAGGGCAACTGAATGAGCAATTGGCTTCCGCTTTTACAAATGGAAGCATAAGGATGGAGCTATGCTGATCAAAAGGAAGGACAGAGAGCGAGCAGGAGGCAATCACCAAGATGAAAGGACAATTCCAAAGGTGGAACTGGATTCAGGATGAAAAAAATATAGGAACAAGATGTGCTGCTTCGTATGTTTTCCAAGAGTTAGTCCATTGTACAGGCAGATCACAGATGGAGATTTCTGGTAGGTCACTAACTGTTAGACTGTGGGTATTGTTAGTGAGTTCACTGTAGTACACTAAGGTAAAATAATAGACCTGAAAATACAGAGTTAAACTTGTGGTTTCATGTATGCATTCAGTTTCAGGAAAAGACAGTTCATTAGAAAGGAAAAGATAATCTTGCTGGCTAAGTATGAAATGTGCAGAAGTACAGAATGAGAATGTTCCTTTTTCAAGAGAAGGATGTGTATACTTGCAATAGAATGCTAGATAAAGAGTAGAATGTGAGGCACATGCAAGACAAGGTTTGGAAACCAAGGCTAAAGAGGCATGTAAAACATTACAGGGTTGTTTCATAACAAACTTTTCAGCAGCACACCAGTGTTTTTTCCAGATGGGAGACAGTAAACTCCATACAGAGTAACAGCACTACAGTTACTCCTTACAAATCAAACCTTTCATTAAGACACCACTAATATTCCAGATGTAAACTTTACACAAAGAAACAGCCAGAGCAGACAACTTACCTCTACATGCAATAATTGCAGCTAGTAGACATATTGCAGAGTACCAGTGTTTAAACACTATTTCAGGAAAAGCCTAAAAGAACACCAACAGACCAGGACTATTTCAGAAAATCTACAATCTTCAGCAGTTGTCCAGTTAACAGTAATGTACTTACAAACATTCAGGTTTCCAGTGTGATGTCACATAGCCAAGAAGCAAAAAAAAGTTTAAAATTCTGCAGACAACATGACACGTTCTTCCAGAGCTATAACGTTTTGTAAGGATTTGTATGCACTTTTTAACTAAAAAAGCTCAGAAAAGTTTAAATACGTCAGCAAAAGTCACTTGCATACCTTTTGTATAAACATCACTTGAAACTAAATAAAATCCATATGGCTTCAAAGTAAACACCAGTAAACCAAGTAAGAAGCCTCCACTGCAAAACAATAAAGCCCCGAACAGCCTGGAATCCTTCTCAAAACTTTTATTAAGCAGAAAAATCCACCATAAACGTTCACAGTACGTTTTCGTTACTTAATCAGATGTGATCTGATTAAGTATGTTTTAAACAAAAACGTACTGTGAACGTTTATGGTGGATTTTTGTGCTTGATAAAAGTTTTGAGAATCTGATTAAGTATGTTTTAAACGAAAACGTACTGTGAATGTTTATGGTGGATTTTTGTGCTTTATAAAAGTTTTGAGAAGGATTCCAGGCAGTTCGGGGCTTTATTGTTTTGCCGTGGAGGTTTCTTACTTGGTTTACTTTTGTATAAACATGTCAAGTAATACTTCTGCAGTTAAGACACCAGTAAATGTTTGGTTTAAAGTTAAAAATTGGGTAATCTAAAAAACTGTGTTTCAGAAATGTTCATTTAAAGTTAAAGGTTATTGGTTCAGAAATGTTGCATTTTACCAGATGCAAAAGGGTTAAGTCACAGAAGCACACTGCAACAGATGCAAAATCTCATGGTTCACAGAATGAGTCAGCTTCTGTCAGTCATTCTTGTTGACAGACTTCAGACATCATTGTAAATGCTACAGCAAATGTAATTCCATGTAGTTAAGTCGAAGTACAATTTCAACTACAAATGTGCAGAATAAATTCTAGTTTACATGTAATTCAAAGTACAGAGTTAAGTAGCAGTATTGTAAAATACAGATGTAAGCACAGTCAATGTATGTAGCATGCAGATTTTCCGACCAAACATAAAGCAAACATTTGCAATGTCACAAGTTCACATTATTTCAAATATAGATATTCAGAATGCCATAAATTTTTGTTTGTTTTCAAAAACCAGTGCAAATATTGTACTGAGGGGGGATAAGAGGGATGAGAGTGTAGATTTTAATCAGTTTGATAAAGTAAAGACCATCATAACCGATATACAAATTTCAGAGCAAAGTAAAGAAGAAACGCATACCATAGCTCAAGTCAGTGCTGTTGCTAGTTCTATAAAAAATGATTTTCAGCTTATCTATAAAGGGTGTGGCAGTCCAGCACCAAACCAGAGCAATTTGTCATTGTTTAAGGTTAAAAGAAATGACAAGGTTTCATTGTTTACAGAAAAATTATGGAAAAATGTACTGATTAATGCAGACAAATCAACTTCAGTTACAAATAGACCTTTATTAGAGGACACAAATGTAGTTTTGTCAGGATTTAAAGGGTCAAAGATTACAACAGCTAACAGTTTGAAGTGTAACAACTTCGTACTAGGTATGGACATGTCATTAGAGTTATATGTTGTTTTAGACTTCTGTAACAAGATTTTATGGAAAAATAAAAAGTGCTAAAGAATTTACAGTAGTGCACACCGATGATGCGTGTAAGAATTTGCATGCTGTAGATTTTGAAAATGTACAGAATTTGAATAATTGGTTATGACAAGAACATACAGATATATGGGTTAAACAAATTCCAGTTTAGCTGACACAGCTGAAGTACTCAGAAAGACATATTGGGTGTGGCCAGTGAGAAAAAGGAAAAGGGTTAACAGTTTGTGTAGGTAAACCAGAATGACAGTCAAGTTAATTTGTAGAATAAAGGGTTTACAATTACAGATTTGGCAATTTTATTTTGTATGTTATTGTTTTGTTTAGCAGACATTGTTATTATGGTAGTAAAGTGTTGCAATGCATAAATAATATCTTGGTACAGAGACAAAAAGACATTCACAGATATTAAATGATGTTTTGCTAGTTTACAAAATGGAAAATTTAAAGTCAGTGCTACATTTTAGAAGTGATAGTACAGTTAAAAGGTCAGAATCCATGCAAGAAAAGGGTGCATTAGAAATATTAGGTGACATTAAAACCACAGGTTCAGCTCTATGTTATATTTGTATAAAGGGCAGACAAGTTAAGTTCCAGAATTAGATCAGTTCAACTCTGATAATGAATGTGTGTACTATATGAAGAAACTTCACATACTTGTGAAAAGTATAAACAAATTTCCAGAATTAGATGAGTTCATACTATATAAAGATTGTATATATTTCATGAAGAAAGTACAGTATATCAGATTACAGGCCAGCTCAGCAAGCTGAATTAGACAGTACTGTATGCCATAAAACAGTATGGTAAAGATCAATTTAATATTCTTAGTGACAGTTTATGCAGTTACAGTTCATACTATTTAATCCTTGTATCATTCAGTAATACTAAAAAAATTAAATGACATCCGCTAAAGGAACAGCTATGTTAAGACAGTGGGGATGGAGTTTCACACACAGAACAGTATGTTTGGACCTGATGGTCACGAGAATAAATGTAGAGAAGTTCAACAGTTAAAATTAGTTTTGTAGAGGTGTAGAAATGCAAAACATGTTGAAATATTAATACAGTGTTAGATTACTACTTTAGTTTCATTTGAGGTTATGACAGGAAGAAGCAATGCCAATGAGGTTTCTGTTTGATTTAATAATAAAGTTATAGCCTTTCCATTTCAGTGTAGTACATGATCATTTCAGTTACAGACTTGCAAGAATGTATTTCTTAGTAACATCAGCTTAGCTCACTATATCAGTTTGCTTACAGATTTACATAAATGTATGTTTACTTCATCCAGAAAAATGTAAATAAAGTCAGGCCAACAAGCAATATATTTATTAGTAACATTGGTTTAGTTCACTATAGTACATTATCAGTTTGCTTACAGACTTGCACAAGAATTTATTAGCAGCATATGTTTCATGAAGAAAAATGTAAATAAAGTCAGGGAAGCAAGCAACACTGTCAGTTTCAAAATTGTTAAAGCTGCAAATGTTATTTTAAGTTTAATTTTAAATACAGTCAAGAACATCATTCACCCAACCTTGCACAAGGGATGGAATATGGGAGGTTTGAATGGCCTGGACACAGTAAAGGACATTTGAAAACAGCCTCTAATACTTCAGCAGTGACTGGGACAATGCAGAGTATGGCCTAAACCTGGCAAGAACTGTGGTGCACAAGTCAACTGAAAAACTGTATACAGTAAATGTGCATTTATGTAAATTCGAGTTAAAGCAAGTATGTAAATGTTCTTGTGTTTTCAGACAGTTGTATAACAGTACTAGTTTTTAGTTTGTTTTTATTTATTTTTCGACAGAAAGAAGTACTAATAGTTTCCAGAATGTCACATTTACCAGTTTTCAGTTATACTTTTCTGTGTGTTTAGGTAACACTGGCAGAAAAAAAGAATATTCCTTTAGTATTAGTTTAGTTAGTTTCCAAAATATACACAGCTATTTTAATGTTCGGTATAAATATGCATCACTTTCATGTGAATTTCAGTCACATTTCAGAATATAACATTAATACTCTTTCCTTTACCAACCTTCTTTATGTCCTAGCTTAACACACTCCGTCTAGGTCCCTCTGAAGCTCAGACCAAAACCTACAACTCATCTACAAACCCAAGAGCAAATGTGATCAAAACCTCTATAGCTATCATCCTGCCATCTCCTGGAACAAGCTTCCAGTACAGATTCAATCTCTTAACCAAAAGTATTCAAATCAGCTGTCAAAGACTTACTAAAAAAAAGACTGGATATGTTGTACCCCCCCCCCCCTTAAACCCCCATCCTTTCCTATCTCTAATTCTCTGTTTGCCTTCTACTCATTTCTATTTCACATTCTACAACCATCTATCTTTCTCCCTTAACTTGATTATTTGTCTTTTACTCTGTCTTAATTCATCCTTACTAACATACCCTTGCATATCTTCTCATATTACAACTACCTGGCTGTATCTGCAATTGCATTATTCTTTTCCTCTCTCTATGTTAATATATTTCCAAATGTAATGTTAATACAGTACCCCTACACGTTATCAACAATTATACTTTTTTTTCTCTAGTTAGAATGTTAGATTTTTCTCATGTATACTTTGAGCTTAAGCATTGTTAAAACGTTCTTTGTGCAATTTTGTTTAAATGTAAATAATGTGGAGCATTTCTCCCCGGGCCTCCGCTGAAAAAGGCTGTCGACTCAGCCAGACAAACTAGGTCAACCAATGTAAAATAAATAAATTAATAATAAATATGTAAATGTCAGTCAAGTTTCAGAATATGACATTCATACTTGGTTATTAGTTCAAGAATAGTATATTTTAGTCAGATTTCAGAATGTAACATTCGTACTCAGTTACAACATGCAATTATATTATGCTTCACATGATTCAGTCATTAGTTTAAGGGTAAAGTAACAGAATTATTTGTAACGGTCTTATTAAAATAAGTTATCTAAAGAATAGGTAGTTATTCGATATACTCAAGGTATAACGGCAGGCTTAATTTGTTAATTAATTTACAGATTACAGTGCATTTTACATAATTATTGTACATTAGTCAGAAAGTTAAAAGGACACTGACAGGATGCAAAGGTATAGATCTGAAATACAGATAGCACAGGTTTTAGTAAACTATTATAGGTTATAAATATTTACATTATATTTAAGACACAGGTTTAGGAGGCAAACATCTGTTACAGCACATAGAAATTAAAAAGATAAATAGAATTAACAAATCTAGCTGAAAATTTACAGACAGAAGTTAATACAGTATATGGTAATTATGCTTCAAAACCAGTTATAAAGGTGTCCCTCTACTGCCGATTTCATTTAGTCTTCAGAAAATAGCCATCGTGCTTGATAGGCTATATAATAAAAAAGAAAATGGACTAAACAATAGTGTTGGTGGATTTAAATTTGTGGAGCACAGGAAAAGGTTTCATTTGCTACATCATGGTACAATAATAAGACATCGGTTCATAAGGTAAGAAACAATATCAATAGATAGTGTAATTTTGCCATTACAGCATACAGATACAGGGAAGAAAAATAGGCAGGGTTAACAGTTTGTACTCTGTCTAACTTAACTGAAGACTCAGAGAGGTTGAGGATGTATATGGCATTTTCTCCATGCCATTTCTGGAACAGCAGTGTAAAAGAATTGCAAATTAATCATTTAGAAACCACAGAATTTAAAGACACTGATTTTCAGAATAATGTGCAGGTTTTAAATATATCGCACTTATGTCAGAACATAGACTTTAAGACTGTCAGGACTATGGATCTAGGTAATGGTGTAATCACTGGAGCAGGTATATTTCCTGCATATGGAGCTGTTAAAGCTATTTGGAAATTATGTAAATTAACCTAGTTGCTGAAGGTATTAGCGAATACCTTTGAGACCATAAAGGACATCACTATCTATCAGGGCATATCTGCAGATTATGAGTGAGGTGACGTAAAGCCCTTATATTCAAACCAGATTACAGTAGTCAGTAATACAGGTACAAGGAGACTACAAAAGAATGTCCTTGTAAACTTTGATCAAGGATCTCAGAGGAGCCAACAGCAGCTCGCTAGCATGTTATCACCATGGGTAAGCAGTAATACCATGGAAGGTTTTGTTGCTTACAGACTTTCCAGCACTGTAGATGCAAATGAATTACAAAGCACGAATGCATGTCTTTCTGTACCTGTTTATCTTATTTGTTTAGACATTTGATAAAATTTCTAATAGTATATTAAACAAAATAACACTTCTGTGAGGGGTGCTACAGATTACCTAACCAAGCAGTGCATTTCTTTGTTTTATTTCAAGCTAACAGAGGTCTTACAAGTCAATGATAAATTGTTTATGCTGAAGGTTTTTACCAGTCCATTTTCAAGTTAGTATCACTTACGTACAGATTTTTTGTGACATAGGCTTTTATTTTCATGTACTATATTTTTTAAGTAAATGTTATTGGTAGGTGTGAAACATAGATGGACTGTGTTGTTCATCTTCTATGGCCATCTGTCAGTTGTTCAGCTAGATCTCCTTGCAATCTCAAGGTTTTCTTATTAGTAAGTTTTATTTGGGAGTATTTATTAAATAGCAAGTGCATCACCACCCATGGTGAGAGGTGGTTATCTCTTTGGAAAACCAAGAAATAGTCTAGTATTAACTGGAAGATGGGAAGTAATCCTGATGGTTTACATACCCCTGTACAGAAAAAGAGGGACTAGCAAACAAAACAGTTCTTAAGCTGCTGACTACACTGAACATTATCAAAACTTTGAGCAATGCATGCCAAGATTATTGGTTCTTCTCCCTTACGTGCTTCCCTACTCTTTTCTGGTTCCCAATATGCTTGTACTACCATTTGTCCTTCTTTTTGACCCTTAATTTTGTAGCATCTCTTTAACACTGTGGTACACTGGCATTTAATTTTTTTCCTCTTTTTCCGTCCTACTATGGGCCTTTGAAGCATTAATTTCTCAGAAACCAAACACACTATTAAGGTTTTTGATTGATAATGCCTGTTTCAGTGCAGCATAATCATCCCTTTTGCCTATCATTCACTCTGATAATTGAAAAATCACTGCCAGAAATACAAACCTAAATATTCTGGCATTTGCAGTCATCATACATTTTTCTTAACCAGTAGTTTTTACATGCTTCCTTATTTCCACATGTAGCACATGCCTCATCTTTACCAACTTTCTGTCAATCCATCTTTTCCTCTTTGTTTTGAAAGCTGATAGTAAGCAACTTAGTCCATAAGTTAAAAAACTTCATTCCCCAGTTACATACACCTAGTTGCCCTTGTAAGCTTGCCAGATTTTTCAGATTTCCTCTTACATTTGTCTGCGCAAAGAAATGCTGCTTCAGTTGTTTTAATACATACTCGAAACTGACTTTGTTACTGTACACTGTTTTACTTCTTGTAGCAGTCTTTCTTATAGTCTAGTGATTACTTTTCATCTTCAGGATGTATGTATGTCAAAGGCAGAGAATTTCCTGCAGGGAATGCATTTTACGTTTAATTGTAATTGTTCTTTCTTTAAATAGGAGCATTTATTCCTTGTCTTAAGTACTCCACTCAAACCACTAGTGACCAGAATATATGAGCAAGCAGCAGACAGAATAATTATGCCATTCTTCTGCTTGTAGCTACATTTATTTAACTTTGTTTCCTTTGAAATAGCAAAACTGGGCATAGCCACCTGTAACTCTGTATTTGACCAGTAATGTATTTTGTCATTATTCAGTCAAGTACTTAATGTGCCTCTGGAATAACTAAGGCACAGCTGGGTCTGTTATTAACTTATTACCCATGCCTCCAATTGTGTTTTCATGAGAAGTATTATCCATGTGACTTAGTCACGTAGAGCATAGGGAATATTCCATTACCCACATCGTGGGGTGCCTGGTTGTTGCTACACATTATCGTTACTTATTTCATGAGTAAGATTTTTCAAAGCATTTGATTGCTGTAGGATTTGTCATAGTTTTCTGCCAACTTTTTGATTATTGGGATTACCCACCATGTAGACCTCATTTAATTATTCAAATATTGGTTATTATTTGACAGTGAAAATATCATAACCGTGGAAACTTCTGGAAAGCAGAAAGCATGATTCCTGTTTGGTTAATAGGCTTTAATCTGTAATGTTTTAATGCCCCATAATTTACCAAATTCAGTTTCAGACACACAACACTCAGCAAAAAACAAAAGAGGTGGTAATGCACATTGTGTTAAAAAAAAAACTCTGTAAGATTTAAGATCTACTTTTATAGTTAGTAGGGCAGCAGTTGAAGTAAAGTACCAATCAGTCTAAATGCCTTTTTGTAGATGTCTCTAAAAGCGGTTACTTTCACTTGAATCTTTCAATATCCTAATTAGAATCTGCCTTGTAAGAGTCTGTGCATTTAAATAACTAGGTAAGTAGCCATGCGGTCTTCCAAACTGCAAATCAGTCTTTTTGGCCAGAATTAACATCACCTCTTTGCCTAGAAATGTAATATTTTTCTACTCTGTTATTTTTAAATGTAGAAGTATATGATATGTAGAGTATTTAATTATGGTTTTATGATTTTTTTCCTCTAGTATAGATATTCTGTAGGTGTTTTTAATTAAAAAAAAAAAAAAAAAAATATATATATATATATATATATATATATATATATATATGCATGTAGTGACGTATTTTTGTCTAAAAGAAATCACAGTATTACTTTACAAAATGCCAGATGGCTTCTAGTCAGGGACATTATGATAGAGAAGACGAAACTGGAAGGAGCGGTGCTAGATAAGTTGGGTAAAGTAGTGACCAAACTGTTAGGAATCCCAGTAGATGTGCTGCAATATCCATTGGGGGACATGATCTTTGAAAACTAGCAATTGATTTGGCACTTAAGAGAACTCTAGAGCTCCTCAGGGTTTTTCTTGCAAGGTGGATGACTGGCAGTCTTTTCAGAGATGCTACTGATGACAAAGAACAGTAAAGCAAGAAATTGTAGAGCAGTAAGTAGCATCTGGATGAGGGGGAGGCACTGAGCAGAGTAAGAAAGGAGGACTTTGGTAGTGCAGACCTGGGTAGTTAACTAAAAGTAAGTGGTTTGTAGCAAAGTAGGAGGGGATAGGTAGTGAAGGTCTGAGGAGATGCCTAAAGGTAACTGGCTTGTAGGAAAGCTAAGCAGTGCCTCTGTGTACAAGAGACACTGCCTTTGATGTCTGAGTTAAGCAGATGTTTTCTTTGAAGTGACTTGGTGGTTAGAGTGTGTAACAGTAAGTGTAGGGAGGGCAGAGAACTTAAATGGGATAGTAAAGACTACAAAGGAAGAGAGATGAACAGGTAAAAGGGTCAGAAGTGCATTGGGTGCTAGACAGTAATTGCAGTAGTCTGGTAAGGAAGGTAATAACAGGAACAAAAAGTAAGCATCATGTGCACAGTTGAAAAAGGACTGAAATATGGTTACTTTTTAGAAAGGACAGAGTAATGTAAATTATAGAGTAAGTGTTGGTCTGTGTGTGAGAGAAGAGATAAAGGCAGTGTTACTGGAGGACAAGCACATGAAAGAGTGGAGGGAGCCTAAGAGAATACTATGCTTAGGGATTTTAGTCTTGCAGGGATGAATTGAAGCTTTCTGTAATGAGTGGGACACAGAGGTAAAAAGATGCAGAAATATAAAAAGGCAAGGCGTGATTTGTGTCTATGGCAAATTAAGTAACTGTATAGTTGTAAACTGCTGAACTTTGTGTTGTGTAAAGGAAGATGTACCCAAGAGATAAAGTTAAGGGAACCACTAGCCAGCACTGATCACACAGTGGTGTGATTCATGGTGGACAGTAAGCACAGAAGCATCTAAACAAAGATCCTAAGATGTGTGAGAACATGCAATAGTGTACTGTGTGGAGATGGGCAGGAAAGTGAAACATAAGCTCTTGATGTCTGGGAAAAGGCAGTGTGGACTATGGAGCTGTGGAAAATCTTCATGGGGGAGTGATGGTGGTGCTAATGATTGAGAACATTGGAAGAGAGAAAATGAAGGATTAACAGGAGGATAAAGCCTGTATGGATCGCTGTAGAAGTAAGGTTAGATGTTAAAGGGGGTAAGAAAAAGGAAATAGAAGGAAGATGAAAGTGGAATTGTCTTTATTAATTGATTACAACTACTTTTATGACAAATGGAATGACAGGCACTTACTTTAGCAGTTTTTCACTAAAAGTCTTTGGATAAACTACTGGCATTTGAGATTAGCATTCAGACTATGTCAGTTGCAGTTGGATATGAACTAAAATTGGAAAATTTGAAAAACTCAGAAGCGGAAACCTGAAATTACTTTTTTTGTAAAACTTGACAATAGTATCTCATAAGAGCATTCTTTTTTGGCAACTTGAGAAATGTATTGCTTATTTATAACTTGACATGTTGAATTCATGGTTTAAATGAGTCTTGCCGTAGTGGGTGTGTTTTTCTTCTATTTTTAAGCATAACCTTGCATTGAAAGCACCAAACATTGATCATCTAATGATCAAACCCAAATGTTTGATCCATGAATCCAAAATAAAAAATGTAACAAAATCACATTCTTTGCAGGGGTCTAGCCCCATGTACCTCAGCACTCACTGCTAATTAAGTACACCAACTCCAAGGTTGCATTACAGTGGAGGGAAGGGCATATTTTCAGATCGCTGATGTACTGACATTTCATATTGAAAAAGCCAGTAGTTTCTATCAGCCGTGTTAGTTTTCTTACTGTTCAATAAAAAACACATATCAACAAACCATTCTGCTAAAGTGTGTGTGTGTGTTTGTGTGTGTATATTTATATATGTATATGTATGTACATTGTGTGTATGTGTGTGTGTGTGTGTGTATATATATATATATATATATGTGTGTGTGTGTGTGTATATATATATATATATATATATATATATATATATATATATATATATATATATACATACATATATATATATATATATACATACATGTATAAAATGTGTGTGTATATATATATATATATATATATATATATATATATATACTCACACAAATAAGCAATTAACTGGTGGTCATTGGAATAAAGATATTAAGTTGTAACAATTTGGTGCTGTTTTATTCATTTTTTATCATTTTACATGTGTATCATCTTGCATTCAGATTCATCGGCACCAGGGTTTGTGATATTTTGTATCTGTCTGTGTATGTGTATAGTTTAGTTTGAAGCTTACAAGAAATGCAGAAAATATTGTCAGTGCTGTTACCGGAAGCATGGATTTGTAATACATTTAAAGTGTGTATCATTCAGCTAAGCTTGGTGAATGAAAGCATTATGGTAGTTCTTCATAAATCAGACGTCATTGACTTTCTGTCACTCGCTGTTGGCTGACTATTATCATGGAGAAATAAAATAAGTTGTGCCAGTTTTTGAGAAGCTTAACAGAAATAACTCAAGAGAAGTAACTCTAGTGTCCTGAATGAGTTTATCTGTTCAAAAAAGTGTTTATTACAAGAAAAACATGCCAAATGTTTATTACAAGAAAAACATGCCATTGCATCAGATTTTACCACATCATTCACTTTGATTAAGCAGCTATTGTGAATTATAGTCAAATTCCATGTTATAGTCTATGAAAAAACATATTTTTTGTCAGGGTTGTAACTCTTTCATTTTATGTATGTCACTACAGAACTTGCACAAAATCATGAATTTTACAAAAATGCAGATGTTCGGCCGCCTTTCACATATGCCTCTCTCATCCGACAGGTAAGTTGTTCTTTAAATTTTATGCAGAAATTTTCAAAATAGCTTTGGCATATCTAATGAAAAACAGAATGAATACGAATCACATTTTCAAAATGGCACATTAAGGTGCTTTTCAACAACTAAAGACTTAGAAGTTTTAACTCATTCCTTCCAAGGTAGTGGTACAAGTTTATAATGTCATTTCCAGTGGTTGCATTCTGGAGTCTTTTGATATTGCAATCAAATGTTCATATCTCTACGACCATAAATGCTACAAAACAAGTGTACACAGCACAAAAAATAATACAGTGGTAGTATTCTTAACAATCTAGGTAGTAAACAGGGTTTTGCAAACCAAAACAAGCAGTAAATATAATTATAACAAGTTACAATACCTCTATAGCCATTCAAGCTACATACTATACTGCCAGTAGCATTTTACTCATCCATCTGTGAGCTTTCATATGAGGTCAAACAGTTCTGTGTTGCTTGATTGTTGAGATGTTTAGAGAAATATGAAAATTATGGTGGTGTAGATAAATAGTATATGAACAATGGTTGATTTCTGTCTAGCTGCACTAAAGAAAAATCCAAGTATCAATGCTGTTGTGTGGTCATCATGTATGATTTAAGATGAAATTTTGCTTTTATGTAGTATGACTTTGCAATTATTAATGTATCATCAGTAGGATGATCTTAAAAATAATGTAAATTACTACTAGGTTTAATGAGTTTGCAAAATTATGTCTAGTACTGGTAAATTAATAAGTGTTAGTCTGTTTCCTTTTTGTTGCACTGGCACAAAGTGCATACCCAGTGTACTTAACTGTGATTTACTTTTTGAGGAGGTGTAATTGTACCTGCCCTCAGACATGTTATCAAACTTAAAACAAACCACTACTGCTGATATCTGACTAAAAATGTATAGGTTTGCAAGACTTTTTTGTTTTACTTAATAAACTTGGTTGAATGTTTCAGGTTTCACCATTCAGTGTTATAAGGCTACTTTGTCAAGACATTTTTCCATAACTGAGAAAAACTTTCAAGAAAGCATACCATTCCACTAATTCACATTCTTTCAAACAGAAAAACATCATTTAGAATGGACACTTTCAGTATTATTTAATTAATGTCAGTGTTTTGGTTATTTTGCAAACACAGTAATGTTTATGGACATCAGACTTGTTTTTAATCTGTGTATGTATCCAAAGTATGCCAACACTATTTATGTTGTACTGATAAGCTCAGAAAAAGGCCAAAACATGGCACAATTACAGCTAATGGAGTTTGGCTTTATTGCCATGAATGTACCCATAAAGACTTGAAAGGAAAAACATGACAGGCATTCAGAAGCCATACAGGTGAAACACTGGCTGATTCTTAAGGGTTCGTATACATAAATATATATCATGTGGACCTCCTCTACCAATGGTTTAAGGTATTTACACAGTGGACTTTCTTATAGTATATGTGTGGGTGTTTATACACACACACACACACACACACACACACACACACACATATATATATATATATATATATATATGTATGTATGTGTGTGTATATATATATATGTGTGTGTGTGTGTATATATATATATATATATATATATATATATATATATATATATATATATATATATATATATGTATACACACACATACACAAGGTTCCCTGTCAGAAGATCAAAATTTCAAAATATCAAACTGCTTAACATCAAGCCAGTATGCTCAAATCTCCATTACACTGAAACAGAAAGAAAGCACAGTAACGTTAAAGAAATACACAAAAAATGTATGTTGTGTGATTGAGGATCAGCATGGATAAGCAGGGATCTGGTGCATTGGCCCTTTCCCCACTGTAGCGAGATCTTGGAGGTAGTATAAATAATTGGGAGGTGGTTTGAGGGTGTGCAACCCCATCTTCTAAAATTTAATTTTTTGTATATTTGTATCAATGTAATGCATGATCGAGCTGATGTTTTGACATTTCAATTTTCTGACAGGAGCCTGTATGTATGTATATATATATATATATATATATATATATATATATGTCTTCTTCTTTCGGCTGCTCCCATTAGGGGTCACCACAGCAGAACAACTGTTTCCATTTCTTCCTGTCCTCTGCATCTTGCTCTGTCACACCAACCACCTGCATGTCCTCTCTCACCACATCCATAAACCTTGTCTTAGACCTTCCTCTTTTCCTGTTACCTGGCAGCTTCATCCTTAGCATCTTTTTCCCAATATACTCTGCATCCCTCCTCAACACATGTCCAAACCAATGTAATCTTGCCTCTCTGCTTTGTCTCCAAACATTCCAACCTGGGCTGACCCTCTAATATACTTATTCCTAATCCTGTCCATCTTCGTCACACCCAGTGCAAATCTTAACATCTTCAACTCTGCCACGTCAAACTCTGACTCCGGCCTTTTTGTCAATGCCACTGTCTCCAACCCATGTAACATAGCTGGTCTAACTACCCTCTTGTAGACCTTCCCTTTCACTCTTACTGGTACTCATCTGTTACAAATCACTCCTGACACTCTTCTCCATCCTGCCTGTACTCTCTTCTTCACCTCGCTTCCACACTCACCATTACTCTGAACTGTTGATCCCAAGTACTTAAACTCATTCACCTTCACCAGCTCTACTCCCTGCATCCTCACCATTCCTCTATCCTCCCTCTCATTCATACACATATATTCTGTCTTAGTCCTGCTGACCTTCATTCCTCTTCTCTCTAGAGCACCTCTCCAGGGTCTCCTGCACCTGTTCCCTAATATCACTACAGATCACAATGTCATCTGCAAACATCATAGTCTACAGGGACTCCTGTCTGATCTCGTCTGTCAACCTATCCATCACCATTGCAAATAAGAAAGGGCTCAGAGCTAATCCTTGATGTAATCCCACCTCCACCTTAAACGCATCCGTCACTCCCACCGTAGACCTCACCGCTGTCACACTACCCTCGTACATATCCTGTACCACTCTTACATACTTCTCTGACACTCCCGACTTCCTCATATAATACCACAACTCCTCTCTAGGCACCCTGTCATATGCTTTCTCTAAATCCACAAAGACTCAATGCAACTCCTTCTGATCTTCTCTGTACTTCTCCATCAAGACTCTCAGAGCAAACATTCCTGGCATGAAACCATACTGCTGATCACTAATCATCACCTCCCTTCTTAACCTAGCTTCCACTACTCTTTCCCATAACTTCATGCTGTGACTGATCAGTTTAATCTGTCTGTAGTTACTACAGCTCTGCACATCACCCTTATTCTTAAAAATCGGTACCAAAACACTTTTTCTCCATTCCTCAGGCATCCTCTCAATTTCCAAGATTTCATTAAACAATCTAGTTAAAAACTCCACTGCCGTTTCACCTAAACACCTCCATGCTTCCACAGGTATGTCATCTGGACCAACAGCCTTTCTGTTCTTCATCCTCTTCATAGCTATCCTCACTTCCTCCTTGCTAATCCACTGCACTTCATGATTCACTATCTGCACATAATCCAAACTTCGCTCCCTCTCATTCTCTTCATTCATCAACCCCTCAAAGTACTCTTTCCATCTGCTCAACACACACTCCTTGCTTGTGAGTACGTTTCCCTCATTATCCTTGATCACCCTTATCTGCTGGACATCTTTAGTAGCTCGGTCCCTCTCTCTAGCCAATCGGTACAAGTCCTTTTCTCCCTCCTTAGTGTCCAACCTTTTATACAACTCATCCTTAGCCTTCGCCACCTCTCTCTTTGCCATGCACCTCATCTCCTTATACTCTTGTCTACTTTCTTCATCTCTTTGACAATCTCACTTCTTCTTCGCCAACCTCTTTCTCTGTATATTCTGTATTATATATATATATATATATATATATATATATATATATATATATATATATATATATATATATATGTCTGTGTGTGTGTGTGTGTGTGTGTGTGTGTGTGTGTGTGTATCTGAATATGGATTCACTTTACAATGCCAAAATTCCGAAAGTTTGAATTTCATATGGCCGAGACTATATGACTGAACTTTCGGGACCTCGACATTGTAAAATTAAATCCAAAAACACAAAGATCAAGCTTTCTCACCATTATTGTTGGAGGGCAAGCCCCCCCCCCCCGTACCCCCCCACACCCCCGCTACTTAAATATTCCAACTCCGAGATCACACTACAGTGAGGAAAAGGGAACTCTACCATTCCACGCTGTATGCAGATCTCTGTTCACAATGTCGAGATTCCGAAAGTTCAGTCATATGCTCTCGGCCATATGAAATTCGATCTTTCGGAAATTTGGCATTGTGAATATATATATATATATATATATATATATATATATATATAGAGAGAGAGAGAGAGAGATAGACATACATATTTGTATGTATATAGTTATATGAAGAATAATTTTCTAATTTGGATGGCCCTTTTCCACACACACACCCACACGTATATATTTATTTATATGTTTGCAGGTAAGTTCATATATATATATATATATATATATATATATATATATATATGTGTGTGTGTGTGTGTGTATATGTTTAAATGATGCTGTTTATGTTTTGTTTGAGTGACTGAGCATGAAGACTTTCTTGAGAGTTAATGTGTGACCTTCCTGGTCCTTACAGACTACCACACAATTACGTACATGTACAGTCAAATGAACAGGTGGGGAACAGATGGCTTCTTACCAATTTCTTCTGTGTTGGTTTTGGATGCATTCCCTCAGGCTTCATTAATTTGTTGACATTTACATTAGTATTTTTTCAACTCTTCTTAGTTCCAGTAAGTCCTGTTATGTATCCTGTTTGCTTTTGTGTATGTTTTCTGTTGTGCAATACCAGAGCATCCTCTCTTTTTTTTGTAATAAACACTGCTTCAAAGTACTTGTTTAAACATTTAGCCATGTATTCCTCTTTGCAGTGTTGTGGCATTGTAGCCTTTTTTGGGGACAAACAGTCAAGGACTGATTCTTCTCTTTAACATGAATGGGTACACCTGTCACTAGGGGATGTGACTGGATGTGCCAAGTGTACTGCCATTAGTACAGCAACATTTAAGTCTGTGCAGTTAACAGCATTTTGTTTATGTCCTAAAAAGAGTCCTAGTGTAACTCATTTCCCTGCCTGAGATGCTTCACTTTTCACAGACTGTTCTATATTGCATGAGCTACATTTTGTTTTGTGCACTGTATTCAACTTTGATTGCATCTTAAATGGATTGTTGTGTTTTAAATGCACTTTCCTTCTGTTCATTCTGATTTTAGTTATATCTAGCAATATGCATCAGTCTCTGCTGTTGATAATACTGAAATCTCAGAGAAGCATTCTGTATCTAATAGATAAGTTAAGAACATTGAGAAATGGGCAAATGTACATGTAGTTGTAAAGGTGACGAAAAAGAAGAGCCAGTATAAGGAAAATGCTTTTCTTGGACTCCCATTATCCTGTTTCTACCAGATAAATCTGCTGCTAAGTTTGCTGATACACTTGTAATATGCCGTACAACCACTTTGGTAGATAGTTCCTATGGTGCACCACTCTCTCACTATAGGAAAAAAACATTTTGTACCATTCTTGAATATGGTCACATCCACCTGCCACTCCACATCTCCCTGAATTCACTCAGTATCCAGTGCAACCATATCATAGCCCATCACGTCTTCTCCATCTGTCCCTTGTCTTCCCAGCCTCTTCTCATGTAAAATCATCCATTCCGTTAACCATGCAGGTTACTTTTACTTTTATTTTTTCCATTTACACAGATTCTCTCTTCTCTGAAGTTTTCAGAACTGTAACTGGGTAGAGTACTTAATACATGGTCTCATTAACATCCTACAGAATAATTTTATCATTCAGTTAATCTTTAACTTTACTGTGAATCTCTGCTTTCAGTTAGCATTTGTATCACCACATGTAGTAAGTAAAACAGTCAGAGCAGATCAAATCTTAAAACTAGTTATTGTTACATTTAATATAAAGACAGTTATGATGAGTTCCCAGATGATAACCAATATGTAGTGCATGGAGCACTGCAGTCATTCTCTGAACTCTGTGAAGACTGGCTTGTTAAGTACTTCTCTGTAAGCTGATTAACTAGCGTTGATTAAGCACCCCTCACCGTCTTTAAGCTGTAATGTCATGCTAGACCACTAACAGTGGTCATCAACCACCATACCACCGTGGAAGAGTGGTTGGATGCTGTTAAACACTTCATTCATGCAAATCAGTTTAACAGATTGACAGATGTTCTTCATGTTTCACTGTTGCAGTCCTCACATATGGGTTATCCGGCTCCCAGTAGCCCTCAGTTGGCCCGAATACCAGACTCCTTGGTATATGACGTCGGCTGACCCTGGTTGTAAAAATGATGTCAGTACGTCAGGTATAAAGGGAGGCAGCTGACGCCATTTCTTCAGTCTTTCTTGCCCGAAGCAGATGCAATTCGCACTAGTGCCGGTCGGCCGTTTACCTTTGTTTCATTTTCTGACTACCAAGTTGAAGACGCCTTCAGATAAGTACCCTGTTGGGGATCCTCTTTTCTTGCTTTAACGAATGTCAGATAAAGTTAATAACTGTCTTGCCTGTGGAAAGCAGATTCTGCACTGTAATTTCCATTCCTATTGCATAACTTGTTTGCGCCTTGAGCATGACGTCCCTAACTGCGATCTCTATTCTTCCTTTAACCCACGTACCATACGCCGTAGAGCTAAGATTTTGTATAAGCATTTCGGAGTCTGGCCTAAGTTCGTCGGTATGGCATCTTCTGGTCTCCTGACTTCGGATCTTCCTAGGAAATGCAAAGACAAGGACCGCGACAGGCCTAGGGTTAAATCTACTGACTATGCACCGGTGAAATTGGTCATCAGCACAGCGGTAGTCAGTGAGGAGCTTACGCAGCCCCTGCAGTCTGCAGATTTAAAGCCCCAAGCCTCTGCCGAGACGTTTACGGAGTCCTCCATGCCACAGGCTGCTTTTTCATCTTCAGACCCTCCGCCGGTCACTGCCTCAGATGGGTCCAGAGCTGCTTTGCAGGCACCGGCTTCTGACTCCTCTTCTTTTTGACATGAGACCAGAATCAGACCGACTACCTTAGCTCAGACTTCTGCAGTTGCTAGGCCTCCCAAATCCCTCCGGATTGCTAGTAGACCTTCCAGCCGCAAACCTACTCACAAACAGGCATCGGCCTCCCCTCCTGTACCTCAGTCCCAGTAAGTAAAGATGGCTGGTGATCTTCTTTCTCTGATTAGGAGCTCTCATTAACTCCCCCCTTCAAAGAGGGCTAGGGAATTATCTCCTGGTGTTTTTTCTGTGTCAGATTCTGAGATTTCCAGTATGTCTGCTGGTGAAGAAGGAAATTCTCAACTTTTTTCTGCTTTGAGGATTCTGATGCTGAGGACTCTATCCCTTCTGCCTCCCCTCCAGAAGATTTTTCCTTTGGGGATACTTTGAATACTCTTAGGGAGCATTTTAAATGGGAATGTCAGGATTTTCCACAGTCTAAGAAAAAATCAGGGAATTTTTAGATTTGCCACAGCATAAGCCTCTGGCAATATCTCCAGTTTTGGAAGTTGTGGATGATGTTTTCATGGAAAATTGTTTAACTTTTAATTTTGTTCCTCCAGCCCCCAGAAAACCAGATATTACAGGGTTCCAGAATCTCATCAATTCCTTTTCAGAAACCCTACTGCTGATCCAGAAATTATTTCTCAAGGCCCCAAGGGTGTTAAGGCTACTATTACTAGAAACCCGGTGCCTACTGATAAGGAATCTAGGGCCTTGGACAGGTGGGGTAAAAAAGTCTATACTTCTGCAACTCTTGCCATTAGATCCGTGAATTGTCTTTTTCACATGCTTAAGTATCAGCAGCATACATTGGAGGCTATTAAGGCTAAACTTGGAGATATTCCTTCCATGATGGAAAACAAAGACTTACTGAATTCTACCACTTTAGTTAATAAGCATTCACTTCATTGTAGTTTTGACACTTTGGAGGCTTCTTGCAGAGCAGCAGCCACTGGTTCCATAATTAGAAGGCATGCTTGGCTCAGGGAGCAGCCTGATTCTGAACCAGTTAAGTCTAAATTGCTGGATGTTCCTTTGCACAAGGACAATCTTTTTGGTAATAAGGCTGAGGAGGTACTGAAAAAGTTGGAGGATAAGGCAAAATCTATGCAAGCTGTAAAAGATTTCCTTCAGGTTCAGCCTCCTTGGTTTAGTAGGCATGATCCTTCCAAGAATTGGTCTTTCCCTGGTCCTGGCAAGCAGGGCCGCTTTAGGCGTAGGGATTTCAGATCTTCAAGAGGGCAGGCTTCTGCCCCTCAAAGGACCAAACAATAGCAGTCTTCATCTGCTAAATTAGGGAGTTCTAAGCCAGCTTCCCAAAGCAAGCATTCTCAGTGACTCAGACCTTCTTGTGCCTACCTCTGCGGACCCTGGGTTTCCTTTGGAGGGAAGGTTAGCCAGGATGTTCATCGTGCATACAGCTGCAGTCATAACAGATGGGTTCTCCTGCCGTCATGCGGGTCCTCGGTCGGCCGAATTCCAAAGTCTAGGTCCGGCGTCGGTTGTCGTTGCTTCTTCCCTGACGTCAGTGCAACAGGGGTATAAAGGAACCAGCCGACGCCATTTTCTTCAGTCTTTCTTGCCGCGCGGTGCCCGAAGCAGAAGCAGTTCACAAGTGCCAGTGGTCGGCCAGCTCCTGAGATTACGAAAATTTGGAAACCGAAGTCTTCTTAAAAGCTAAGTATCCCGTTGGGGAAACTTTTCTTGCCTCAGACCGATGTCAGACAAAGTTAATAATTGTATTTCTTGTGGGAAGCAAATACCGCATAAGGATTTCCATTCCCTCTGTATACCTTGTTTAGGCCCAGACCACGACGTCTCGGTCTGTCGCTTTTGTGCTACATTCAACAAACGCACTATTAAGCGTCGGGCGGAGTTCGCCCAGCATTATTTTGGGAAAGCATTTAACTATTCTATGTCGTCGGATACTCCGACTCCGGTTTTGTCTAAAAAACGCAAAGATAACGACTGACACACGAAGTCCGCGGCCTCTACCGACACCACGCCAAAACCGTCTACACGTGGTCCGGTTCTCAGCGAGGCGCCTACGCAGCCCCTGAGTACCGACGACACTTCTTTGATTTGATGGTGTCTCCTGTACCCGAGGTCGCAGGCTCCTCAGCCCACACCCCGACTACAGATACCAAAGCCACTCTTGGCATTGAAACTCAGAATGTGGACAGGTCCACCTCCACTCAAGGTGTCTTCAGACCTTCCTCTTCTTTCTCCATCAAGGCTTTCACTAAGTCTAAAGCAACCATCTCCAGGCCCCATGCCTAAGAAACAGATGCTTAAAATGGCTGAGGATTTAATTACTCTTATCAGAGGTTCTCAGCCCCCACCGGACAAAAGGCCCAGAGTGGAGGAAGATTCCCCCTCCTCTGATCAGGGCTCCATTATTTCAGAGCACTCTGATGATCAGGAACATTCTTACTCTCCTTTTGAAGACTCTGATGCGGAGGAATCCATCCCTTCTGTATCCCCCCCAGAGGATTACTCATTTGGGGAAACTTTGCATACCTTAAGGGAACACTTCCACAGGGAAGGCCAAGATTATTCAGATTCCAAGAAAAGGCTCAGGGAATTTCTCTTGCTACCTCAGCACAGGCCTCTGGCTATACTTCCTGTCTTGGACATCCTAGATGATGTTTACTCGGAGGCTTGCCTTAACCCGGACTCTCTACCTCCAGCTCCAGTTAAGCCTGACAGGTATTACAGGGTTTCTGACTCATACCAATTTCTATACAAAAGCCATGCTGCTGACCCAGAAACCATCTCACAGGGCCCCAAGGGAGTTAAGGCCTCCATTGCTAAAAATCCATTACCTTCCGAGAGAGACTCCAGATCCTTAGAAAGGTGGGGAAAAAAGGTATATACCTCGGCTACCTTATCCATGAGGGCCTTAAACTGTCAGTTTCATATGCTAAAATACCAACAGTTTTTGTTATCACAATTGAAAAGTAAAATGTCACAACCTGAACAACCAGACTTGAAGGAGTTGCAGGATTTGATGCATAGTGCAGAACAAGTGGGTAAGCATACCTTACAATGTGGTTTTGATGCTCTAGAGGCCTCATGTAGAGCTGCTGTTACAGGATCAGTCATACATAGGCATGCCTGGCTCAAGGAACAAGCCTTGCCTGATCAAGCTAAATTACTAGACGCCCCTCTTCAAAAGGATGTACTATTTGGTGCTAATGCTGAGGAGGTATTAAGGAAAATGGAGGAAAAGGCTAAATCAATGCAAACTGTGAAAGAATTTCTACAGGTACAACCCCCACGTTTTAGTAGAAATTGGCCTTCCAAAAACTGGTCCTTTCCTGCCACGGACAAACCCCAAAGAGGCAGATACAGGCGCCCGAGGGGCAGAGGACAATCCCAAGGATCATTTAGAGGCAGACAATGGCAAGCTCCTACACAAAGAGGTGGTGAGGATAACTCGCAATCTTTCAGAAAGCAAACCCAATGACTTTCCCCTTTGCATGCCATCCAAGTCTCAAATGGCAGCCCCCTTAGGAGGAAAGCTGGCATTATTTTCGAAAAATTGGCATATTGTCACAAAGGACAAATGGATCCTGGACATTATAAACAGAGGCTACAAATTCCATTTTCACACCCTTCCAAAAATGAGAGGCATGCCAAACCTGCCACACAATCAAAGGGCAGAGGCACAAAGGCAAATTACAGATCTCATAAACATGAAAGCTATTCAAGAGGTACCTACGCACGAACAAGGTCAAGGTTTTTATTCCAGGCTATTTCTGGTGCCAAGGAAGGGAAAAGATTGGAGACCTATTTTGGACCTATCCATCCTGAACACATTTCTACTGTGCACCAAAATTCAAGATGCTCACTCTACAGCAACTTCTTCCCATGCTGGGCAAGGAGTCTTGGCTGGTAACATTGGACCTCAAGGAGGCATACCTGCATGTCCCATTCAGACAAAATTGCAGAAGGTACCTCAGATTTCTTGCAGGTTCAACCCATTATCAATTCTCTGCATTGCCCTTTGGCTTATCTACTGTGCCCAGAGTATTCACAAAATGCCTGGCATCAGTAATTGCCTACTGCAGACTTCAAGGGATACAAATATACCCCTATTTGGACGACTGCCTGATCCAAGCGGACAGCAAGCACATTCTTCTGAAACATCTGGCTTATGTAATAATGTTGTTGAACTCTCTGGGATACACAGTCAACAAAAAGAAATCAAGGCTAATACCCTCTCGGAAGATAATTTTCCTGGGTGCCAATATGGACACAAACACCCAGATGGCCTACCTCACGCCAGAGAAGCAGGGGCAACTAATTCAATACTTCAGAACACTAGCAAATTGCACCAGGCTGACTGCAAGGAAAATCCTGCAGGCTCGGGATTCATGGCATCTTGCATCTTACTAATCCCATGTGCAAAGCTGCATATGAGGAAACTACAATGGTACCTGAAAAACATATGGTCTCAACACAGCCACAGTTTGGAAACAATAATACCACTAATTCCATGTCTGCAAAAGGAATTTCTGTGGTGGGCTCAAGCATGTCAAAACAAACACAGGTCTTCCATTCAGCAAGCCTCAAGCAAATCAAGTCATCACAACAGATGCCTCGGACTACGCCTGGGGGGGCGCACATGACAGATCGGTGCATTCAGGGCAAATGGTCCCAAAAAGAAAAGCTCCTTCACATCAATCAAAAAGAAATGCTAGCAGTAATAAATGCTATTGTAGCTTTCAAAGACCTTCTACAACCAGGTCAGCTATTGATAAGAACGGACAACACCACAGTTATGTGGTACATAAACAAACAGGGAGGAACACATTCTTACCCCCTATGCAGACTGGCCATGTCACTTTGGAACATGGCCATGGACTTACAAATGGAACTACAAGCACAGTACTTGCCTGGCAAGGAAAATACGCTGGCAGACAACCTAAGCAGGAATACGACAGATCCACACAAATGGAAATTGCATCCAAAAGTTTTTACAGAAATAATCCAAGAATGGGGAAGGCCAGACATAGATCTCTTTGCCTCCCACAAAAACATCAATTGACAAAATTCTGCTCAAGGATTTTCCATCCAAAGGACTGGAGAGTGGACGCTCTCTCTTTCAGTTGGACATCAGTGACAGTTTATGCCTTCCCACCTCTTCCTCTGCTGCTTAAAGTTCTATTGAAAACCAGAGCAGACAGACCAAAGATGATTCTCATTGCTCCGGACTGGCCAAGGCAACACTGGTACCCACTCCTGAGGAGCCTGACGTATTCCCCACCACGGACCCTGCCTCTAATGCCTCTTCTTCTGACTCAGCCCAGCTTCAAAACTCTTCACAGCCAGCTAAAAACACTCAATCTAGCCGCATGGAAGATTCCTCAGCATCACAACAGGCCCTACTCTCCAAGGAGGTGCAGGATGTCATTTTCGAGGCCAGAAGGCCATCAACTAGAAAAGCTTACTCCGCAAAATGGAAACGTTTTTGTGTCTGGAATGAGAAAAGGGCCAGGATCCTGGAAAACTGAATTTACCTCAAATACTACAATATTTGGCTGAACTGCTAAGCAGTGGACTTTCATTCTCCTCCATCAAAATCCATGCCTCAGCCATTTCTGCAGAATACAACACTGATCCACCTTTATTCTCTCACCCTCTCTTAAGACAGTTCCTCAGAGGGGCTAAGAATTTAAGACCTCCAAGGAAACAACCAAAACCTGCTTGGGATCTTAATTTCATTCTGGAAAAACTGACCTTGCCTCCCTTTGAGTATAGTAAACCAAGCTTACAAGTTTTAATTTCCCACTTTCCCTGTTTTACAAGGGTACCCAGACATACCCAAAACTCTCAAGGCAGAAGTAGAAACTCAAATTTCTTCTCTACTGACTATGGGGGCCATAGAGCCAGTTCCTGCAAATCAGGCAGGTCTAGGTTTTTATTCAAGGTTTTTTCTGGTACCCAAGAAAGGGGGCACCAGGTGCCCTGTTCTGGATCTGTCCATTCTAAACACTTTTCTGGTGATTCCCAAATTCAAAATGCTCACCCTTCAACAATTACTACCAATGCTGGACAAGGATTCATGGCTGGTAACTTTGGATCTCAAGGAGGCTTATCTGCACATCCCAATAAGGGAAAGTTGCAGGCAGTTCCTTCACTTCAGGGTTGGGAGCAACACTTTCAATTCCCTGCATTGCCCTTTAGCTTATCTACTGCTCCCATAGTTTTTACGAAGTGCCTGGCTCCAGCCATTGCTTTTTGCAGGCAGAGAAACATTCAAATTTATTCTTACCTGGACAACTGTCTCATTCAAGCAAACTCCCCAGAACAATTAAAAAAGGATTTGGATTTTGTGAAGAACACTCTCACCTCTTTGGGTTACACTCTCAATGAAAAGAAGTCAAAGTTGGTTCCTTCAAGGAAGATTGTTTTCCTGGGAGCAAATCTGAATACAGCCACCCAGATGGTTTTCCTCCCCCAACAGAAGCAAGAAGATCTTTCTGCTTACTTCATGAATTTGGCAAGCATGACCCAGCTCTCTGCAAGGCAATTCCTGCAAGTACTGGGGTTCATGGCTTCATGTATTTTGATGATCCCATATGCAAGGCTGCATATGAGAGAACTTCAATGGTACCTCAAGAACCTTTGGTGTCAACATTTGATTCTTCCTCTGATTACCTGTCTACAAATGGAGTTCCTCTGGTGGGCGATAGCCTGTTCTCAGAACAAGGGTCTGCCTTTCCGCCCACCGCCTGCCAGCCAGACTCTCACCACAGACGCCTCAGATTTTGCATGGGGGGTCTCTTCTGGAGGGCAGGGGCATACAGGAGACCTGGTGCACCCAGCAGATTCATCTGCACATAAACTTAAAATAATTGATGGCAGTGCAGCAGGCCTTGCTGGCTTTCAAGGACCTACTCTACCCTGGGACTCTGCTGATCAGGACAGACAATACCACAGTCATGTGATACATCAACAAGCAAGGGGGGACACACTCTTACCCCTTGTGCAGACAAAGCATGAGACTATGATCCATAGCAGCATCCATGGGCTTACATATAATAGCTCACTATCTTCCAGGGAGGGTAAACTCCTTGGCGGATCATTTGAGCAGAAATGTTCTGGATCCTCATGAGTGGCAACTGAACAAGAACATTTTCCATCACATCACATATCATTGGGGCACCCCACAAGTGGATCTTTTCTCCTCTCACACCAATCATCTCCTTCCAACCTTCTGCACCAGGGTGTTTCACAACAAAGCTTGGAGGGTGGATGCGTTGTCCTTCCCATGGACACATCTCTCAGTTTATGCATTTCCTCATCTGCCTCTTCTTCCCAGAGTGCTGCTAAAGATAAGGGATGAAAAGCCAAAGGCTATTCTGATAGCTCCAGATTGGCCTAGGCAGCATTGGTATCCCCTCCTTCACAGTCTTTCCCAGGCTCAGCCTTGGCATCTTCTCCTGGTACATGATCTGTTGGTTCAGGGCGGGGGAAAGTTCCTTCATCCTCATCTTCAAACTCTGCACTTAACTACCTGGCTAATACCTTAAATCTTTCCCAACAGGTGGTTGAAGTTCTTCACGAGGCCAGGAGGCCTAGCACAAGAAAATCCTGTGCAGATAAATGGAAGAGATTATGCTCTTGGATGCTAGCTAAAGGAGAAGACTCTTTTCATCCTTCTCTTTCACTCATTCTTGACTACCTAGCAGGATTGCTTAATGGTGGACTTTTTTTTTTCAATCAAAATTCATGCTTCAGCAATTTCAGCTCATTGTTCTTTTGAGCAACCCATTTTTTCTCACCCCTTGATGAAACAGTTCCTGAGGGGAGCTAGTAATCTTAGACCTCTCAGAAGAGCTCCTACTCCTACTTGGGATCTTAATTTTGTCCTGGAGAAACTTACTCTGCCTCCCTTTGAACTAGCTGCCTCTGCAGATTTGAAGTTTCAATCCTGGAAGTCTGCTTTCCTTTTAGCTATTACTTCAGCTAGAAGGGTATCTGAGCTGCAAGCCTTAAAGGCAGTAGAACCTTTCATTATTTTTCACTCCAATCGAGTTTCTCTGAGAACTAATCCCTCCTTCATGCCTAAGGTAGTTTCCAGTTTAACCCTTAACCAGTCTATTCACCTGCCTACATTTTTCAACAATCCCCAAAATAAAGGGGAAAGGATTCTGCACTCTTGATGTACATAGACAGCTGAGATTTTACTTAGGATTAAATCCTTTCAAGAATTTGAACAGTTATTGGTTAGTTTTGCTCCTGGGGCTCAGGGTAAAACTATTTCAAAACAAACTGTCTCCAAATGGATTGCTCATTGTATTCGCTTTTGTTACCTGCAGCACGGTAAGGTTCCTCCTCAGGGTATTAGGGCCCATTCTACTAGAGCAGCCTGTACCTCTGCAGCCTTTCTGAGAGATGTGCCTACTAAGGACATTCCAGAAACAGCTACTTGGTCTTCTGTCCATACTTTCACAAAGAATTACAATCTACCTTTGTTTTCTAAATCCAGGGCTGGTTTTGCCTCTGCAGTTTTGCAGGGCCTTCTTACCAACCCTTACTATGTGATCCTTCCTCCCCCCTTTGTCTTCTTACTGGGCTTTGGAAATCAACCCATATGTGAGGACTGCAACAGTGAAACACGAAGAACATAGTACAGCTGTGTACACTTTCTGTAAATGTAGATGTTCGAGTGTATTCACTGTTGCAGTCCTGGTTTCCCACTCTCTATTCCCCCTTTTTTCCTAAGGCACAGACTATGGATTTTTATTTTTTGTATGACATGTGTCCAGGGTGCTACCATGCCTGGATTAGCCTTCTTTTGGGGTCTCCTGACAGTTAAGGCAAGAAAAGCTGAGGAAATGGCATCTGTTGCCTCCCTTTATACCTGACGTACTGACATCAGTTTTACAACCGGAGTTAGCCGACGTCATATACCAATGACTCTGGTTTTCAGGCTGACTGAGGTCTACCGGGAGCCGGATAACCCATATGTGAGGACTGCAAAAGTGAATACACTCAAACATCTACATTTATGGTAAGTGTACACAACTGTACTTTCTCAGGTGCAGTAATGCCCTTCAGGGTGTGTGATGTCCTTCAAGGATGCATCTGCAGTCCTAACAAATGGGTTGTCCTGCCTCAGGCAGCCCTTCGGTCGGCCGGATTCCAAAGTCTGGGTCTGGCCTCGGCTGATGTCGCACTTCACCCGACGTCATAGCTGCAGTTCAGCGGGTATAAAGGCATCAGCCGACGCCATTTTCCTCAGTCTTTCTTGCCGCGTGGCCAAGCAGAAGCTGTTCGCAAGTGCCGGTCGGTCAGAACCAGAGATTGCTACTACCGAAGACTTCTAAAAAGCTAAGTACCCCATTGGGGACTCTTTCTTGCCTCAGCCGATGTCAGAAAAAGTGAATAACTGTTTAACTTGTGGGAAACAAATACTTCATAAAGATTTCCACTCTTGCTGCCTACCTTGTTTAGGCCCAGACCACGACGTAGCAGCTTGTCTAGCCTGTGCTTCTTTCAACCGACGGACACTTAGACGTCGGTCGGAATTTGCTGAGGAGTTTTTCGGCTCCGCTTTTGCTTACAACATGCCGTCGGAAACTCCGACTTCACAATTAGCTAAAAAGCGCAAGGAAAAGGACCGACACTCGCGGTCCATGGTTTCGTCCGAAACCGCGGTTAAGTCAACCGCAAGTGTCTCGGTTTCGGCTGAAACCGAGTCCTCGGTTCTTCCTTCGGCCGAAAGCTTGCCTCCCACCGAGGCCTCAGCCAGCATGGCTGAATCTGCTACTGAAATTCCACCTGCTCTTACAGGTTCACAGGATTTATCTGATACTATCCCTTTAGATATATCTACTCCTGCACGTGGAGCTGCTAGGCCCCCTGCATCCATGTCGATTAAGGCTTTTGCCAGGGCTAAAGCAGCAAAATCAACCAAGACTGTGCCTGCTAAGACCCCCTCTCACAGGCCTAGCTCTACTACTCAAATGCTTAGTCTAGCAGAGGATCTCATTTCTTTGATCAGGGGATCCCAACCTCACCCTGACAGGGCCTCTCACCCACCTCCAGAGAAGAGGCCTAGAGCAGAGCCCCCTGAGCCAGTTTCTTCAGATTCCCCCTCTGATGATTCAGAAAATACAAACCCTCCAGAAGGCCCTTATTCTCCTTATGAGGACTCTGATGCAGAAGACTCCATTCCTTCTGCCTCTCCGCCTGAGGAATTTTCTTTTGGGGAAACCTTGCATGCTATGAGGGAACAATTTCAATGGCAGGGCCAGGATTTTTCAGACTCTAGGAAAAGGCTTAGGACCTTTTTGCATTTGCCACAGCATAGGCCTTTAGCCATTCCTCCAGTACTTACTGTTGTGGATGATGCATTTAATGATGCTTGTACTGCTCCTGATTCACTTCCTCCGGCCCCTGCTAAGCCCGACAGGTACTACAGGGTTCCGGACACACATTATCATTTGTATAAGGCTTCTTTTGCAGATCCTGAAACTATTTCACAGGGACCCAAGGCTGTAGCAGCTACCTCTGCTAAAAAAACCCTCCCCTCTGAAAGGGAATCTAGGGCCTTAGAGAGATGGGGTAAAAAAGTTTATACTTCTGCTACTCTTTCGGCTAGGGCCTTAAACTGTCAATTCCACATGATTCAGTATCAGGAATTTATGTTAGATCAGTTAACTAAAAAACTGTCCTCGCCTGAACCATTAGACAAAAAGTCTCTTCAGGAAATGGTACATAACATTCAGCAGGTCAGTAATCATTGCTTAAAATGCGGCTATGATGCACTGGAGGCTTCCTTTAGATCAGCTATGACTGGTACAGTGATCAGAAGGCATGCATGGTTAAAAGAGCAGTCCTTACCAGACCATGTAAAATCAAAGCTCCTAGATGCTCCCATGGATAAGCACAATTTGTTTGGCTCCCCTGCACAGCAGGTGCTGAAGAAGGTGGAAGAGAAAGCAAAATCTGTCCAGACAGTCAAGGATTTCTTACAGGTCCAGCCTCCAAGGTTTAGTAGGAACTGGCCTTCCAAGAATTGGTCCATTCCAGACACCACCAGAGCACAGAGAGGCAGGAATAGGCGCCCAAGAGGCAGGGGTCAATCCAGAGGTGCCTACAGGGGACGTCAGTGGCAGCCTAACAACCAGTGAAGTACTGCCACAGATTCAGCCACTACCACTTCCACAGGACAATCACAGTGACTTGGCTCTGAGAACGCCTACCAGGGAACAACTAGAAGCACCCTTAGGCGGAAAGCTAGCCTTATTTTCAGTAAACTGGCATTACATCACAGGAGACAAATGGATTTTACAGACAATAGACAAAGGTTACAGGTTTCACTTCCATACTCTACCAAGGAAGAGAGGAATGCCAAACCTACCTCCAAATCAAAAGACAAAAGCTCTAGAACAAATAGACCACTTAATAAGGATGAGAGCTATAGAAAAGGTACCGCCTATGGAACAAGGGCAAGGATTTTACTCCAGACTTTTCCTGGTGCCAAGAAAAGAAAACCAATGGAGACCTATTCTCGACCTGTCCGCTCTGAACACATATCTCATTGTTCCAAAATTCAAGATGCTGACCCTACAGCAGCTTCTTCCCATGGTGGGCAAGGAGTCTTGGCTGGTAACTCTAGATCTCAAGGAGGCATACCTGCACGTCCCCATATGACCAAATTGCAGAAGATACCTCAGATTTCTTGCAGGATCAGAGCATTATCAATTCTCAGCATTGCCCTTTGGCTTATCTACTGCACCCAGAGTATTCACGAAATGCCTGGCATCAGTAATTGCTCATTGCAGGCTTCAGGGAATTCAAATTTACCCTTACCTGGATGACTGCCTGTTACAAGCGGACAACAAAAACAAATTAACAAAAGATTTGAAAAAGGTCATTCATCTGCTGCAAGCCCTGGGATACACAGTCAGTATAAAAAAGTCAAGGCTGATACCATCCCAAAGGATAACTTTCTTGGGTGCAGAACTGGACACATCAAATCAAATGGCATCCCTCACAGCAGAAAAGCAGAAGCACCTTCCTCTCTATTTCATGGCATTAACAACGCAGAACCAGCTAACAGCAAGGAAAGTCCTGCAAGCCCTGGGTTACATGGTATCCTGCATAATATTGATTCCACATGCCAGACTACATATGAGGAAGTTGCAATGGTACCTAAGGAATTTATGGTCTCAGCACAAGCACAGCCTAGAAACCCAAATTCCAATAATTCCATGCCTGAAGCAAGAATTCCAATGGTGGGCTCAGGCCTGTCAATTGAACAAAGGACTGCCCTTCCACAGCCCTTAACCAAGCCAGACTATCACCACGGACGCCTCAGACCTCGGTTGGGGGGCACACATGCTGGACAAGTGCATACAAGGCTTATGGACTCAAGACCAGCTGAACCTACACATAAATCAAAAGGAGATGCCGGCAGTAAAACTGGCAATTCAGACATTCAGACCGTTTCTTCAACAGGGTCAATTGCTGATAAGGACGGACAACACCACAGTTATGTGGTACATCAACAAACAAGGAGGCACACATTCATACCCTCTATGCCGGATGGCAACGGACCTCTGGAATGTGGCCCTGAGCTTCAACATTCAGCTCCAGGCAATATTTGTACCAGGAAAAGAAAATATACTAGCAGACATCCTAAGCAGAACTACCACGGATGCTCACGAATGGATGCTGCATCCAGACATCTTCAAATCCATTACAAGGAAATGGGGACTACCAGAAATAGACTTATTCGCATCCCCACACAACCACCAATTGAAAAAAATTCTGCACAAGGACATACCACCCACTTGCTTGGAAGGTGGACTCCCTATCTTTCAGTTGGGAAAACCTGACAGCATATGCATTCCCACCTCTTCCTTTGATGCACAAGGTGCTATTGAAGATCAAAGAAGACCGCCCAAGGATCATCCTGATAGCTCCAGACTGGCCGAGGCAGCATTGGTACCCATTACTGAGGAGTATGTCTTGGGAACAAATATGGCCTCTGCCCCTAGTTCCCTTACTGCTAACACAGAACAACTTCAAAACCCTGCATCCAAACTTGAAAACGCTGCAGCTAGCTGCCTGGAACATTGCATAAGACAAAATAACCCAGATTTATCTCAAAGGGTTAAAGACATTATCTTGGAGGCTCACAGACCCTCAACAAGGAAAACTTATTCAGCAAAATGGAAAAGATATCTCATTTGGAGTGCAGCAAAAGGAGAAAATGTGTCACTGGTAAACATAGCTAACATCCTGGAATACTTGGCAGAGCTTTTCCACAATGGCCTGTCCTATTCTTCCATTAAGATTCATGCATCAGCTATTTCAGCAGAATACAACATGGACCCTCCAGTCTTCTCTCATCCTCTACTCAGGCAGTTTCTGAGAGGAATTAAAATGTAAAGCCACCAAGGAAGCCACCATTGCCGCATGGGACTTGAACTTTGTGCTGGAAAAGTTGACACTCCCTCCTTTTGAACCAGCAGCAACAGCAGAATTACAGTACTTATCATGGAAAACTGCTTTCCTGCTTGCAATCACTTCAGCAAGAAGGGTTTCTGAATTACAGGCATTAATGGCAGTACAGCCCTTCCTTATCTTTCATCAAGATAGAGTGTCCATGAGAACTAATCCTACTTTTATGCCAAAGGTGGTCTCCAGGGTATCTTTAAACCAAGCTATCCACCTACCTACATTCTTCCCCAACCCACAGAACAGGGGAGAAAGATTATTACATACCTTGGATGTACATAGGCAATTGCGCTACTACCTGGACAGAACCAAGAGCTATAGAAAAACTGACCAGCTACTGGTAGCATATGCAACAGGAATGGAAGGAAAAGCAATTTCAAAACAGACAATCTCAAAGTGGATAGGAAATTGCATTAGATTTTGTTACTCTTACCATGGAAAGACAACTCCAGAAAACATCAGACCTCACTCCACAAGGGCTACAGCCACTACTACAGCTTTTTACGAGGAGTGGCTACCAAAGACATTTTAGAGGCTGCTACTTGGAGCTCCGTGCATACATTTGCCAAGCATTATAATCTACCCTTATACTCCAGATCCCGAGCAGGTTTTGCCACTGCTGTTTTGCAAGGGATCTTAACTACACCATAATCTTATTAGTACGACCTGCCACAGTTTGGCTATGGTATTCTACCCATTTGTTAGGACTGCAGATGCATCCTTGAAGGACATAGTACAGTTTTGTACCTACCATAAATGTAGATGTCCGAGAGGTATGCATCTGCAGTCAGGATTACCCTCCTCCTTCCCTCTGTGGTACTCCTAGGGTATTTGCCCATCTTGTAGCTAGCTGGGGGAATCTATTATGGTGTATTTGTTTGTATATATGTATATACATGTTTATTTTTATTTGCTCTCTGTTATTTGGAAACTTTTACATTTATCCAAATTTAGCCTTCCTAGAGGGCACCTGGCATCTGGGGCAAGAAACACTGAGGAAAATGGCGTCGGCTGATGCCTTTATACCCACTGAACTGCAGCTATGACGTCAGGTGAAGTGCGACATCAGCCGTGGCCAGACCCAGACTTTGGAATCCGGCCGACCGAAGGGCTGCCTGAGGCAGGACAACCCATTTGTTAGGACTGCAGATGCATACCTCTCGGACATCTACATTTATGGTAGGTACAAAACTGTACTTTATAAGGGAAATAATGTCCTTTCAGGAGTGGTAAGGTCCTTCACCTGTTCCATCAGGCCTCACAGCATATCTGGATAGGCATAGCACCCACCCCAATGGGCAATATTGCTTACGTATGATTGGGTTTGTCTAGTCATTAACATATGTTATGTGATCGTAGCATGAATGTCAAACTTCACCTCTCAAAACTGAGGTGAATTCCTTGACACTCATATTTGGATACATACGAGCCTTTTTATAACTGGAGACCTGATTCTAATCCCCTGTTATGAGTTTCATAAACAAATGTAAGAAAATTTACCTTAAAAGCAAAGCAGCAAACAGAAACCGTTTTTTGTAGTACATGGAGCTTTAGTTGTCCTAATATATTACCGATTGCAGAGAGAAAAGACTGTTGAAGTGCAAATTGATTTGCACCTTTTAAATCTGTAATACTTTTAGCACTGCCATACAGACAGCAGCCAAAAGCAAAGTGTTTATGATCAGCTAGCAACTTAAAAACTGTTTGATATTTCACAGACTCATGCCTTAGTTTTCTGTGTGGTGTGTGTAACAGCATAGTGAATTTAGGCTTTGTAAAGCAGTCAGAGGTTTGCAACACTGTTGTGAGCTAGCTGCCATGTGTGCTACAGCACAAGACTAGGGTTATTAGTGCTTTCAGAGGTGCTGAAATGTGGGGAAAAAGGCAACATTGTTACGTACCTGATTACAGAGGTGCACTACAAATTTTGTCCACAGCTTTATGAGTTAGGCTCTAGCCCCAAATTAGAACACACAGTGGCAATCACACGTCAACAACGAGTTAAAACAACTTACATGTATAAAATACTTTTTGTTGCCACCCCCCCCCCCACCCCCCACCCCCACACACACACATGCATGCACAATTAAAGCTGTTAATACATCAAATGTAAATTTAGCTTCTGGCCACTGTCTCTGTTGCTTTTTAAGCTGCAAAACATTTACTCTACTACACTTTTTCTGTAAGAATAGTACATTGAAGCAGTTAAGACTTCATATACTGTAAGGAATTGTGACCTTTACTTAACTAAATTTGCAGATGACTGCAAACTGGTCATTGTTGTCAAATCTCCCTCTGATACCAATTCATTCATTAGAGCAGGAATTAACTCTCAGGTGATATAGGGGAAAAGGACTAAATTAAATGGGAAATAGTGTAACATTGTTACATTTTGTAAGCAATCCCCCCTATGCAATATCCAATATCCTTCTCCAAAATAATGTTTTTAGGAATCTTGGAACCTGGTTGGATAATGTCTGTCCTCCTACTACAATGTGGAATATCTAGTCAGAAAATGTCATCCATAATCAAAAGAGGTTATCGTCCCTAGCCCTAATTAGAACAGTTATTGAGTACAACTTCCCCTTTGTGATGTACATTTTAGAATTATTATGCAACTGGAAAGGCCGCAGTGGTTCTTAACCAAGAAGGTCTTTGGCCTAAAGTCCCTGTACTGTCAGGAAGAGCTTGAGGTGTTCCTTTTACTCAGTTTCCAATAGGCTCTTACATTGTAATCTATGCCCTTCTTTCTGCACCTTTAAGGGACCCCATCCTCCTGAATGTATTACCTACTTCCTACCCTGTCTTTTGAAGAAACTTCCTGTACAAGTTAAACAGAGTGACACCGTAGCTCCTTCATCTTAAGCCTGGATGATTGAGTGGGTACTCATAAATTTACTCTGGGACTGACCTGCTTTGTCATTTGAGAAGGTGGGTACAGCATGAGGCTATGTGTTGGCAAGATGGAAATGGTCTTATGACCCAATTGCCTTGCATTTCCTATGATTCTTATGCCTATGAATTATGATCAGGTCTGTCTGTTTCTAACAAGCTTATGTGTTCTATACATAGATGTCAAAACTGGCCTCTTGAGCTTTGCTTTGTTCCACTCTCAATGTGCACTTTTGACATCCATGCCTTCAACACATAAGTGGATTAGGATTGGAGACCCTGTCATAATTCTGTGTGGTTTGTAATTTTATGGCATCTGAAGTATGCACTGTAAACTTTTTGTTTTGCTAGTTTTGGAATATAATCAGCAACCGTGAAAGTTTTGTTTGTATTTTAGGGTAACTAGTTTCCTCATAGTACGGAAAACACAGGAACTCCGTTAGTTGATTTCTAGGGTTTATTCACAACTCCAAACACTCGACAACAGCAATCCAGTGAATACAGTCTCCAGTACAATCCCACATTAACGCTTTTCAGAACCACTGCGTTTTCGTTTACAGTGTATGCATACATTGTATTCACTGGATTGCTGTTGTCGAGTGTTTGGAGTTGTGAATAAACCCTAGAAATCAACTAACTGAGTTCCTGTGTTTTCCGTACTTTTGGAGTTATTGGTTTTGTTCCACCACTTTGTTTTTTAGTTTCCTCATAGTATGACACTCTCAAAAACAAGTTACATTTGTTAATATTCTGTTCTTTAATCATTTTGTGGACTAAATTTTAACAAGTAGAGCTAGTCATTAGAACCACAACATTCTGTTATCCTTACAATGGTAAACAATATTCATGAGGTTATGTATTACCTGGGGAGATAAGATTAAGTTTTAATGCTGATGTCCTTCCCAGATTTATTGGAGGCGAGTCATTGTACTACAGTTTGCATTTCATGTGGTCCACATTGCTGGGTGTTTTGGCACTTGCACATGATTGGGGTATAAACATGGAGACGTCTTCAGATTAGTGTTCATTAAAGCTAACTTTTAATATTCTTCAACTACAGGCAATTTTGGATGCCCCTGACAGGCAATTAACATTGAATGAAATTTACAACTGGTTTACAAGAATGTTTGCCTACTTCAGAAGAAACACTGCTACGTGGAAGGTTGGTACATTTGAAACATTTTTATTTATAGTTCAGTACAGTTTATATGAGTTGACTGTAAAAAGAAAGTTACCAAGGACAGTGAAGAACATTTAGCATTCTCCTGTAAAGTATAGGCTTTCTTTTGTGTTTTTGTTTTTATTTTCCTAAAAAGAAGGCATTGCATTGTGATTGACATCCATTGATCTTATTGTCTTGTATTTATTTCTGGTCCTGATACTGGCTCACGCTTTATGCTCATCTTTTTTAACTTGCATTCCCCTCTCCCCTATGCTTCATAAAGAGAGTTATTACTAACTTGTCCTTATTCAGTTCTGGAGTCATGCAGATTTGCTTCTATGTGATATTTTATTCCTATGTTACATTGATTATAGTTTTGAATTGCTAAATCTGATACCTGGTCTCAAGTTATGCATTAACATTTGTCACAGTGTATCCTCACTGGTGAGTGGAGGTGTATATGCTTCTGGCTCAGGATAGGATGGCATGACTGCTTATTCTTTTCCCTTATGCATTCATACATATTCCTTCCATATGATCCTTTAATCCTGTGTAACACTGCATTTTCATGGGGTATAGTCCAGGTAGACATATAACTGTGTGTTCTTTTCCATTCCTAAGCAAAGAGTAAAAAGATCGCACAAGAAAACCAAATAGAAAAACTACAAGAAAAACCTAGACAAGCTAGAGTTTTCACTGTGTGATATCTTAAACCTCCTGCAGTAGAGGTCTGTGGGATGTATGCAAATGACCCCTTTAGGACATCAAGTGTTTCAGCTGTATGACTTCTGAATGTCCATGACTCTACTTTTTTCCTTTTTAAGTCTTTATGGATTCAGTCAGGCCAATAAAGCCTAACCCCATGAGCTGTGGACATGCATGTTTCGGCCTTCTTATGGCCTCATCAGCACAGCGTAAGCGGACTGTCTGGCTACACTTCAGAAACACAGGGTCTTTTAACTCAACTGATGTTCATAACCCTTAAGGTGTTTGCAAATTATCCCAAATAACATCCAAACCAAGGAGTAAAAAGGTCACACAAGCAAATCAATTGGTAAAAACTGCAAGGAAAACCTAGCCAAGCTTGTAGTTTTTACTAATTTGTTTTACATTCAGGATTTAGATAAGTACTTCCACATTAGTCCTGTTCCTGTTTCAGCCTATTTTGTGGGAATCTGCTCCAGACAGGGGTGTATAGGTTTGACCATGCTACGTATTTGTACATTAATGATAATAGAAGTGGAACCGCATGTCTGCAAACTGATAAAAATGGTTCTTCCAAGGAAAAATGTGCCCTCTTCTCCTTTGGAAAATATGACAGCCTGACAGTTTTTCTAATATTTATGAATTCAGATTGAAGCAAAAAGCATAGTGGAGCAGTGATACCATGAAATGTTCCTTATAAATACATATTTGTGTAGGATGGGCATATGAGGACAAACGAAATATGTACTTTCATACTTTCTTCATTACAGATAATTGTTTGAAATTGTTAGAGCCATATAAAACAGTACAGTCTTCACATATGTTAGATGAGTTCAGATTGAGGCACCTTCATATGGTTGTCTACTCAAATGTATTTATGGGTGTAGACACTGACTACAGGAATTTTAATATTTATTTTGTCATTGCAGCCGTTGCAGTTAGCCCAGTGTGTATTAATGTCAGTTTGTTTGTGCTCATGGAAGACACTTAATATGGCAACTTTACAAATGAGCTTCCCTCATTCCTTCCACTTAGCAAAAGTACCCTCCCTTTTGAGCATGAGATATGCCAGGTCATGTATTTAAATCAGGTAAACAGAATTTATTTTGCTAAAAGGACGTAACTTTTTATATTTTAGTAAATGGCTTCAGTTTAATTTATAGTAGTGGGACTGTAACCTGTATAAAGCAGTTGTTGACAATTTTAGTATGAAAGAAATAAGAAAAGGCTAAAGCATCATCTAGTGATAAATTATGTGCATTTTTTTTCCACAAAATTCTGTGTATTTTTGTTTGAGAAACAACTTTTCATGGGCAGCTGTATTCTTTTGTTTTTAATGGACAAAACTCTCTCATACAACCAAAACTAATCAAATAGAGGTTGTCAGTAACACTTGCACCATGACTACTGCACAGGGTAAAGACCTTACACATAAATTTATTTATTTTATTTTACATTTGTTTACCGGGATAGTCTGACTGGAGACATGTCCATTTACAGTGGAGGTCTGGGGAGAAAAATAATAATCAACATGTAGTGCAAGTTACACATAGGAAATATTAGTCATAAGCACTTTTTGTATAAAAGTAGAAAATGTAAAAGTCAGAATTATTACAAAAATTTAATTTTCAGGTTAGTGGTACGGATTCCTGAGTTTATGCATACCAGCAGAGTTTTATGTCAGTAGCTAGAAGATTGATGTGATATGTGGTAGGGGTTTTATGTGATGCATGGGCATAGCCAAGAATTCACTAGGTGTGCTTTGAGAATTTTTTTAAACAGAGTAGTTGAAGGAGCAGAGGTTAGAGTAGGGGGAGAGTTGTTCCAGTTTCTGGCTATATTGTGGGAGAACAGAGCTTTACCTGCAGAGTTATTGGCTGAAGAGCTTCAGAGTAAAGTTTTTTCAGAAGAGCGGAGATGGCTATTTGATACATACTGGGTTAGGAGTTGTTTTAGGGATGGGGTTTTGTTTGGACAATTCACAATATTGTAGAAGTAGTTGAGGAAGTTCTAACCATTTAGGCTCATGTAATGCTTGACAGTGATGGGTTTTGAAGGTGGAGTTACTAGCAAATCTGACAATTTTTATTATAGCATGATTCAAGCCTTTCAAGGTCTTGTTTTCTTGTGTGGGTAAGGATTGGAGCAGCATACATGAGGGTGGACAGTAGGTGTGTTTGGGCTAGTGTAATACATGTCTGATCAGATAGAAAATGTCTATGTCTGTATAGTGTACCCATTTTTTTGTGAACCTTTTTGATTGTTTGTGATATGTGAACATCAAATAGTAGTTTGTCAATTTCTACACCTAGGAGTTTGGTGTGATCAGTGGGGAAGATATTAGTACCATTTTTGGATGTGATAGTGAAAGGTTGATGGGTGGATTTAGTTCTGTTGGGAGCGAACTACTTATGTTGAGGCACTTACAGGTAAACTTCCTAAAGCAGTAAGACCTTCTGGTCAGTACAATCAAAGAAAGGCTCCTCAGCCATCACATAAACCCTCAGTTAAAACACCACCTGCAGCTACACATAATAACATTGTATCCATTTCCTCCACTACTAAGCCCTTAAGGCAAAGTAGCAAACAGCCAAATTTCCTGGTCATTGGTGATTCTATAGTGAGGCACACCGATGCCCCCCTTACCAAACCGAGTAAAGAGAGTCACAGTTAGCTGCCTTTCTTGGGCTGGGATCCATCAAGTCACACAGGCATTTAGGTAATTGAACCACAGGTATCGGTATGACTGCGTCGTAGTCCATGTGGGTGTTAATGACCTGACACATACATCACTTGACTGTATGAAGTGAGACATGATTGAAATTGCTGATTATGTGTCTCAGGCAGGTATGAGTCTATCACTGAGCAGCATACTACCTTCTCCTAGGATGATGCCACATTTCCAACAGAAAATGATTGATTTTAACTATTGGCTTAGGTTCTGGTGTCAGTCCAGGGGGTGTACAATATTTGATGGCATGGGAGGACATGGTTGACAGACCATGTTACTTTGCCAGGGATGGTCTGCACTTATCCCCTCTAAGCTTTCGGATATTGGCAAAGACCTTTTCCACCCACATATTGTGTTTTTAGGCAGTGTTAAATTGATAAATCTACTTACTTAACTGAACCTATGAACGAATATCTGAAGGTGGTACTGCTCAATGATAGAAGTCTTAACAAGAACCTGCACTCCCTGCAAGCCTTCCTCTCCCTGGAGAGTGTAGATATCTGTGTAGTAACAGAGACATGTTTAAAGTCACCAAGAGTATCCTTGAAATGCAAGGTTATAATGTATTTTACACCTTTAGACCAGCTACTGCACAGGAGGGAACTAAAGCTGGAGATTTGTCAGTCTATATTAAGACTAATCTCACATCCAGACTAGATAGTGTATGACCCATTGGAGATCATACATGTGCAACTCAACATAAACAGGGTGTCATACCATATCCTTGCAACATATAGGTCCTTCTCCATGTTCCTGGAAACCTGTACCTACCTATCTCAGTGTACTAAAGTCCCTCACCATTCAACCCTATATGATATTCTTGGGGGATCTCAACTACCCCTCTGTAAATTGGGAATCCTACACCACTTCTAATGCACAAGCCCAGCGATTCCTAAACTTGTTAACTCATTCCCTCCAGTACAGCTCTTTTAAGTGTGTACCTTCAACTCCCAGTGGGTGTGACTTCATCCTTTAAAACAAATCATCACCTTACAATTGTAACAAATGCTCCTTGACAGAGGTCAAATATCAATAGAATTGCATTTGCCATCATGTATGCTTCAGGATGAAATATTCTAATAACTGCTATGTAGCATATTTTTGGAATTATTAATGAAAATATGAACAAGCAATATTTGACACCTAGATGCACAGCAGGAGGTAACTGCAGAAATGCCTAGAGGCACACTTGGCTGTAATAAGTTAATACCAACACCCAGGAACAGTTGGTCCATTCTTCTACCAGGAGTACAAACATCCTTGACCTTGTACTCACAAACGTGGGCCAGTGTTCCTCACTCATTGTAATATCTTTGCTCGTCAAATCTGACCATAAGGCAGTATTACTTGAAACAAAAATCAAATTTGTGGATCCAGCAAAACCAAAAACCTTTATGAACTGAACCAAGGCTAACCTCTCTCTACTAAGCAGCACCTTGGCTAAATTCCATGCACCCCCAAATGCAATAAACACCATAGAATGCAATGAGCTATTTACAAAATCTCTGTACATCCATGTTGATAGCTGTATAGAGTGTGCCTACTTGTATTAAGAATAAGACAAACTCAAAGGACAAGCCACCCTGGTGGAATCACAATATCAATTGGTTATACAAAAAAAAAAAACTTGGCCAAGTGTAGCAGGAAAAAAGCCATACATACTAAAAGTCCCCTGACTGACTAAACAGACAGCTAAGAGGGTTAATTAATGCATCAAAGGTAAATTTGAAGAAAAAATAGCTTCTCAGGCAAAGGACAACAACAAAGCTTTCTACACCTATGTCCATAACCTTAGAGGAGATGCACAACAATGCGCAGAACTTATTGTAAGTGGTATCACCCACACAGAACCGGAAGCCATTGCCAGTCTTTTGGCCGACAGGTTCAGCTCAAATTCCTTCCCCTAGTCTCCCCTTGATAGTCCAAAGGAAATACCATGTAACACAATCCTTCCAACCATTACTAGAGAACAGGTCAGTAATGCCCTTTCCAAGGCAAAAAACACTATTGATGGGCCCTAATAACATCCTGGAATGTTTAATAACTAGCATGAAACATGACCTCTGTGGTCCACTTGGATCACTTTTCAGCTGGAGCCTTTCAGTCAGGTTTTGTGCCCAAGTAGTGGAAGATGCCTACAGTCATTCCCCTGCACAAAGGAGGTCCAACCACTAATCCAGATAACTACAGACTAATAAGTCTTACCAGCCTCATATATAAGGCCATGGAAAGAATCATCATGGACATGGTAAATGAGGACATGGGTCCAGTATCTGCAGGTTACCTGTCATAGTTTGGCTTTGTTAAAGGAGGGTCATGCCTATTAAATCTGGTGGTCTTTTTTGAGAGAGTCATCAGATCAATGGATGAACGTAAGACTGTGCACACAGCTTACCTCTACCTGGCTTTTGATACAATACCCAACTCAGGCATTCTAGATAAGCTCACTAATTTAGGTATAAACCCTTTTTATCTTGCACTGGATAGACAACAGGCTCATTGATAGGACCTGGGAGGTCAAATTAGGTGAGGCCACCATCACCAAGAGGCCAGTTACTAGTAGAGCTCCCCATGGCTTGGTACTGGGCCCGCTCCTTTTTGGTATCTATTTCTTTGAAATGGTGGCAAATGCTGAAGGTTTATGGCTGAATAAGTTGCAGATGATTGCAAGCTGGTGGTTATCATTAACTCCCCTGCAGACAACTAGCATTCTTCAAGAAGGTCTGTCTCTGGCTAACAAGTGGTGCCAAAGCCATGGTCTTAAACTCGATGCTAAAAAATTAATAATTGTACCCTTTGGGAACTCAACCACCCCGACTAATTATCATGTTGGTAATACACCCCTAAGAGTCAACCCAGTGGTCAGGGATCTGGGTACGCATATAGACAGTAGCCTTAACTTCAATCACCATGTGGCTACAGTTGTGAGGAAGTCCTTTTATGTTGTGAAACTTATAAGTAAAGGAATGGCATCTAGGTCCAAAGAGGTCATTATTCCACTGTACCCCACCCTTATCAAACCAATCATGGAGTACAATGCTTCCTTTGGTATGTGTCTTATGCAGCAACGAGAGTGACCTCAAATGCTACTTACAAAAACAGTACAAGGAGAACAAACCTGCCTTATGCAGAGTGCCTTAAAGCCTTTTCCCTCTACTCAGTCTTTTGTAGATTGCTGAGGGGTGATGTATGCCTGCCTTACAAGGCATCCACAAATCCCACACTTATCCATCTCCTACAGATGTGTAAGTTAAAGAGTACCAGAAATGCAAGGTCTAGAGACCTGAATTTTGTGTGTGACTTAAACAGAACATGCTGGAGAGACAGATGTGTGTCCCAGAGACTGCCCCTCCTGTGGAACAGGCTTCCCATCCATGGGAAGCTGAGTTTGTCTATTACCCAGTTTAAGCACGATGTAGACAAGTGGATAGGGAATAGGAAATTTACACCGGGCCTGGCACCCATGTCCCTTGTGGACAGAGGTAGCTTATAAATTCCTGACCCTCAATGTCCTATTTGGATACAGGACGTCATTATTCTTTTGGGAAAACTTGGCTTGGCTTAGAAAGGCCCCCTTGGTCGTTAGCCTAGTAACAATCTATGAATCTTTGAATCTATAACAATTACAAATGCAGTGTCTAAACATTAGAACTATTTCCCAACTCCTTGTCATAAAGGGAAAAAGTCAGGGGGATATCCAGTACAGAGGGAAAAAAGAACTTAACAGTAAGAGATGGCTTGATGTCCAATAAACACAGAGACAAAAAAGGCCCAGAAAATTGTTAAAGTGATCATTAAAAGCAAGCAAGAAGTGAAGCCGTATATTCCCTGCAAAGGAAAGGGAGCAATGCTTGCATTATGTCTGTTTCAGTCTTCTGTTTTTTATCTGTATGTTAGTCATATCCATGTAAATACATTTGTATTTCTTTATTTTATAATTTTTATAACCAGAATACATTTCAGTTGTAAAATTGACTTCTTTTTAAAAGGAATTGCTTTTATAGCTGCTCAGTTTCTTTCTTTAAATGGGTACAAAACTTCTAATTTAAAAGTTTAAGATGACAAATGTTGTTCACTAAGGGCAAGACTAGAGAAAATGGGCTACCAAAAAAGTACTTTATCCTGGAAAACAGTTATACTGCACATAAATATGAATAATCTTCCCAAAGTCTTACACCATATGTTCATCATGTTTCACTGTTGCAGTCATTACAATTGGATTATCCTGCTGGCAGGCTACCCACAGTCGCCCCGAGTACCAAGGTCTAGGTCCGACGTCAGTTGCTGTCGCCTCCTCCCTGACATCAGTGCGTCAGGGGTATAAAAGATGCAGCCGACGCCATTTTCTTCAGTCTTTCTTGCCGTGCAGTGCCCGAAGCAAAAGCAGTTCGCAAGTGCCGTTCGGCCGACTCTTGAGATTTTCAAATTTGAATTTCAGATCCGAAGTCTTCATTAAAGCTAAGTACCCCGTTGGGAAAACTTTTTTCTTGCTCCAGGCCGATGTCAGAAAAAGTTAATTGTATTTCTTGCGGGAAGCAAATACCTCATAAGGATTTTCATTCTTACTGTATTCCTTGCCTAGGCCCTGACCACGACGTTGCTAGTTGTCGGTTTTGTGCTAGATTTAGCCAACGCACTGTTAAGCGTCGGTACGATTTTGCATTTCATTACTTTGGCAGAAGATTCAATTATATAATGCCGTTGGAACAGCCGACTACTGGAGTTTATAAAAAGTGCAAAGAAAAGGACAGGCATCCGAGGTCCAAAACCAACGACGAAGCTTCCGTTAGGCCTGTCGCCGGTTCTCAGTGAGGTGCTTTTGCAGCCCCTGACGCCCGCTAACACAGAGCCACAGGCTGCTTCCGACTCCCACGTGGAGCCGACTAGACTGCTGGAAACTCAAGGTATTGGGCACTCGGAAACTATTCCCTCAGATGGGTCCAGAGCCGCTGAGCAGGCATCGGCTTCTGTGGGTATTTTCAGGCCTACACAGTTATATGTAAAGCCAACTTCAGCTTCAAAGGCAAAGACTAAAGCAGCTCTAAAGACAAAGAAACAAGTACAACATTCTCCTGGACAGGCCTCCATGCCTAAAAAACAGATGCTTAAAATGGCCGAAGACCTAATTACTTTGATCAGGGGTTCCCATCCCCCTCCTGATGAGAGGCTTGGGCAAGAGATAGAATATGAATCTTCAGATCAGGTTTCCATTTCCTCTGATTCCTCTTCTGAACGGGAATATTCCCTTCCTCCCTATGAGGATTCTGATGCTGAAGAATCTATCCCTTCAGCCTCTCCTCCTGAGGAATATTCTTTTGGGGAGACCCTGCATACTATGAGGGTGCATTTCCATTGGGAGAGCCAGGATTACTCAGAATCCAAGAAAAGGCTGAGAGACTTCCTTTTATTACCTCAACACAGGCCCCTTGATGTTCATCGTGTTACCCTGCTGCAGTCCTCACACTTGGGTTATCTTGTCGTCAGGCAGTCCCGCAGTCGGCCTGAATTCCAAAGTCTTGGTCCGGCGTCAGTTGCTGTCGCTTCTTCCCTGATGTCAGTACGCCAGAGGTATATATGATGCATCCAACGCCATTTTCTCCAGTCTTTCTTGCCGTGCGGTGCCCGAAGCAGAAGCAGTTCGCAAGTGCCGGTCGGCTGACTCCTGAGATTTTCGAAGTCGAATTTCAGATCCGAAGTCTTCAATAAAGCTAAGTACCCCGTTGGGGGAACTTTTCTTGCCACAGACCGATGTCAGAAAAAGTTAACAATTGTATTTCTTGTGGGAAGCAAATACCTCATAAGGATTTTCATTCTTATTGTATACCTTGCCTAGGCCCAGACCACGACGTCACTGGTTGTCGCTTTTGTGCTAGGTTCAATAAGCATACTATAAAAAGACGCTTTGATTTCGCATGACACTACTTCGGTAGAAAATTTAACTACACAATGCCGTCGGAGCAACCGACTACCGGCGTGCACAAAAAACGCAAGGATAAGGACAGGCAGCCTAGACCCAAGCCAGACTCCGAGGCCTCGGCTGGGCCGGTTTCCGGTTCACCGGTTTTCAGTGAGGCTCCTACGCCAGCCCCTGGCTACCGCAGAATTGGAACCCGAGACCACTTCGGAGCCTTTGGCGGAGAGTGCTAGGCCGACGCAGTCATTTTCTTTAGCCCCTGCCGACGACATTGCGGAAAGAGATGGTGCTGCAGAAACATCTTCGGTTTCTGAAGGTGTCTTCAGACCGATGACGCTCACTATAAAAGCGTATCCTAAGCTTAAGACTCCTATTAAACCAAAAAAGACTGCACTTCAGTCTCCAGTTCAAGGCCCCATGCCTAAGAAACAGAATCTTAAAATGGCTGAAGATTTGATCTCTTGGTCAGGGGTACCCAACCCCCCCCCCCCGACAAAAGGCCTAGACAAGAGGAAGATTATGCCTCCTCTGATCAAGTGTCTATTTCCTCAGGCTCCTCGGAGGACCAAGATTACTCTTTTCCCCCTTATGAAGATTCTGATGCTGAGGATTCCATTCCCTCAGCTTCTCCCCCTGAAGACTACTCCTTTGGGGGAACTTTACACACTATGAGGGAACATTTTCACTGGGAAGGTCAGGACTACTCTGACTCAAAGAAAAGGCTCAGAGAGTTTCTTTTACTCCCCCAGCACAGACCTCTTGCTATCCCCCCAGTTTTAGACATTGTGAATGATGTTTACTTAGAATCTAGTTTAAATCCAGATTCTCTCCCTCCTGCTCCAGCCAAATCAGACAGATATTATAGAGTGCCTGACTCCCACAAATTCCTTTATAAAAGCCCTGTTGCTGATCCAGAGACCATCTCCCAGGGTCCCAAAGGGGCTAAGGCTTCTATGGCGAAAAATCCTGTACCCTCTGAAAGGGACTCCAGAGCACTAGACAGGTGGGGGAAAAAGGTTTACACCTCAGCCACTCAAGCTATGAGAGCACTAAATTGTCAATTTCACATGCTAAAATACCAGCAATTTCTAATGTCTCAAATAAGACAAAAAATGAGCGCACTCCCTCAACAGTCTGAATTGAAAGAAATGCAGGATTTGTTGCATGCAGCTGAACAGGTCGGCAAACATACTTTACAATGTGGATTTGATTCTTTGGAGGCTTCCTGTAGAGCAGCTGTTACTGGGTCTGTTATACATAGGCATGCTTGGTTAAAGGAACAAACTCTGGCTGATCATGTTAAAGCAAAGCTTCTAGATGCTCCCTTATAGCAGGATGTCCTATTTGTAGTTAAAGCAGAAGAAGTCTTAAAGAAAATCGAGGATAAGGCAAAATCTATGCAGACGGTCAAAGATTTTCTACAGGTTCAGCCCCCTCGCTTCAGCAGAAATTGGCCAACAAAAAACTGGTCCTTTCCAGCTACTGACAGACCTCAGAGGGGTAAATACAGACGCCCAAGAGGCAGAGGACAACCACAAACCCACTACAAACCTCGACAATGGGGCACTGCAACACAGAAGGGAGGAGAAGACAGGCCCCAAACTACTAGAAGGCAAACTCAATGACTTAAACCTCATATGGCCAAGCAAGACTCCCTTGGGAGGGAAATTAGCACTTTTTTCAGACAACTGGCACATCGTCACAAAGGACAAATGGGTCCTAGACATAATTTCACAAGGATACAGATTCCATTTCCACACCTTGCCAACGAAAAGAGGAATGCCAAACCTGCCACAAAATCCATGGGCAGAGGCACAAAAACAAATTACAGCTCTCATGGACATGAGAGCCATTCAACTGGTACCTACACAGGAGCAAGGCCAAGGATTTTACTCAAGACTCTTTCTAGTTCCCAGAAAGGACAATGCCTGGAGACCAATTCTGGACCTTTCAATTCTAAACACCTTCTTACAAGTACCCAAATTCAAGATGCTAACACTACAGCAGCTTCTTCCCATGTTGGGCAAGAAAGCATGGCTAGTAACGTTGGACCTCGAGGCATACCTGCATGTCCCGATCAGACAAAATTGCAGAAGTTACCTCTGTTTCAATGCAGGTTCAACCCATTACCAATTCTCTGCACTGCCCTTTGGCTTATCCACTGCGCCCAGGGTTTTCACAAAATGTCTGGCAGCAGTAATTGCATACTGCAGACAAAGAGGAATTCAAATATACCCATACCTGGACGACTGCCTCATCCAAGCAGAAAGCAAGGGCATCCTCTTACAACATCTGGCTTTTGTAAAACATCTTCTAAGTTGCCTAGGGTACACAGTAAATGAAAAGAAATCAAAAATAGTACCCTCACAAAATATGACATTCCTGGGTGCCAGCTTGAATACAACGGCCCAGAAGGCTTATCTGACGCCAGACAAACAACTGCAACTGACTCAATATTTCAAAATAATGGCAACAAAGACCCAACTCCCTGCAAGAAAAATTCTGCAGGCCTTGGGCTTCATGGCATCTTGCATTCTACTAATACCATTTGCAAAGCTGCATATGAGGAAATTACAGTGGTACCTAAAAAGCGTATGGTCTCAACACAGCCACAGCTTGGACACGATATCTCTCATTCCCTGCCTTCAACAAGAGTTTCTATGGTGGTCACAGGCATGTCACCTCAACAAGGGTCAGCCTTTCACCCTGCCCCCAGCCAGGCAAACTATGACAACAGATGCATCGGACTATGCCTGGGGGGCACACATGGCAGGACAGTGCGTTCAAGGCATATGGACTGCAGATCAAAGGAATCTGCACATCAAAAAGAGATGCTAGCTGTACAGAGTGCTCTGACAGCCTTCAAGAACCTCTTACATCCAGGACAGATTACAATAAGGACGGACAACACCACAGTAATGTGGTACATAAACAAACAAGGGGGTACACACTCCTACCCTCTATGCAGGCAAGCAATGACCTTGTGGAACACAGCACTGGCTTACCAAGTTCAGCTACAAGCTCAATTCCTGCCAGGAAAAAAAAACACATTGGCAGACGACGTCAGCAGAAATATCATGGATCCCCACGAGTGGAAACTGGATCCACAAGTATTTGCAATGATAACTCAAAAATGGGGCCACCCAGACATAGACCTGTTTGCCAGCCCCCAAAACTATCAGCTAACAACATTTTGTACAAGGACACTTCACCATCAAGCTTGAAAAGTGGACGCACTCTCATTCAGTTGGAAAAACCTGACAGTATATGCCTTCTCTCCATTGCCCCCTCTCTCAAAGGTGCTTATAAAAGTCAGAAAGGAGAGACCATGAATGATGCTCATAGCCCCAGACTGGCCACGCCAGCACTGGTACCCACTATTAAGGAATATGGCCCAGGGCCCACCTTGGATTTTACCACAAATTGCCCATTTGCTCACACAGCAAGACAATCAGATTCTACACAGCCAGCTCAAAACCTTAAATTTGGCTGCATGGCAAATCACCTAAGCATCCAGCCAGATCCTCTTCCTCAAGCAGTTATGGATGTTATTCTGGAAGCTAAGAGGCCCAGCACCAGGAAGGCCTACTCGGACAAATGGAAAAGGTTTTGCACATGGAACCAAGCTAAAGGCCAAAATACCCTTCAGCCTCACATGCCTCAGATTCTACAGTATTTAACTGAGATGTTGCACAAAGGTCTTTCTTTTTCATCTATTAAAATCCACGCCTCAGCTATTTCAGCCCACTACAACACGGATCCACCCTTATTTTCACATCCACTTCTAAGGCAGTTCCTCAGAGGGAGAAAAAACATTAGGCCCCCCAGGAGAGCACCTACACCAACCTGGGACCTCAACTTTGTTCTGGAAAAACTTACGCTACCTCCCTTTGAACCAGCTTTCTCTGCTGAGCTAAAGTTTATATCATGGAAGACTGCCCTGCTGCTAGCAATAACTTCAGCCAGAAGAGTCTCAGAGCTTCAAGCACTAATAGCAGTGGAACCTTTCCTCATTTTCCATCAAGGCAGAGTTTCTCTACGAACTAATCCTTCCTTCATGCCTAAGGTGGTATCCAGTGTGGCTTTAAATTAAACCATCCACTTACCCACCTTCTTTCCAAATCCACAGAACAAAGGAGAAAGACTCCTGCATTCCTTGGACATTCACAGGCAACTTTGTTACTACTTGGATAAAACTAAGGTTTTCAGAAAATCTGACCAGCTCTTTGTATCCTATGCTGCAGCTTCACAAGGGAGGGCTATATCAAAACAGACCATTTCCAAATGGATAGGACATTGCATTTGTTTTTGCTACACCCATCATGGAAAACCAGTTCCTGCTACCATAAGGCCCCACTCTACCAGGGCAGCAGTTACATCTACAGCCTTCCTCAGGGGGGTGCCAACCAGGGATATTTTGGAAGCTGCAACTTGGAGTTCAGTACACACCTTCACCAAACACTACCACTTACCACTTTACTCTAAGACTAGAGCTGGCTTCGCCACTGCAGTTCTGCAGGGCCTTCTAGCCTCCTCTAACCCTCTTCGACTCCTCCTCCCATCCTTAGCTTTGGGATTCTACCCAAGTGTGATGACTGCAGCAGGGTAACACAATGAACATAGTACAGTTTTGTACCTACCATAAATGTAGATGTTCGAGTGTACACCCTGCTGCAGTCCAGGTTACCCTCCCTCCATCCCCTCTAACTAACTAACTAACTAACTAAACCTTTACAATACCTTTCTGATGTATTCGCTTATAGCTGGAGGGATGTCGTGTTTGTGCTAAATTTCTTAGATTGGTACTAATTACTGACCACCTTTTTGGGGGCACCTGACATCTGGGGCAAGAAAAACTGAAGAAAATGCCGTCGGATGCATCATATATACCCCTGGCGCACTGACGTCAGGGAAGAAGCGACAGCAACTGACGCCGGACCAAGACTTTGGAATTCAGGCCGACTGCGGGACCACCTGATGACAAGATAACCCAAGTGTGATGATTGCAGCAGAGTGTACACTCGAACATCTACATTTATGGTAGGTACAAAACTGTACTTTATTCCTCCTGTTTTAGACATTGTAGATGATGTTTTTCGGAGTCCGGTCTGTCTCCTGACTCTTTACCACCAGCTCCTGTTAAGCCAGACAGATACTACAGGGTTCCTGATTCCCATAAAGTTCTTTACAAAAACCCTGCTGCTGACCCAGAAACTATTTCTCAGGGTCCCAAGGGGGTCAAGGCTTCCACTGCAAAAAGCCCTATCCCCTCTGATAGGGACTCAAGGGCCCTGGACAGATGGGGGAAAAAGATTTATATTTCTGCTACCTTGGCTGTAAGAGCTTTAAATTGTCAGTTTCATATGCTTAAATGTCAGCAATATCTTATGTCACTGCTTAAACAGAAAATGTTGACAAATTCAGAGTGTGCAGAAAACAAAGAAATGCAGGATTTATTGCATGCAGCTGAACAAGTGGGAAAGCATAATTTGCAATGTGGTTTTGATTCTCTAGAGGCCTCCTGCAGGGCCGCAGTTACAAGTTCTGTCATTAGGAGGCATGCTTGGTTAAAAGAACAGAATCTGCCCGATCATGTTAAAGCAAAACTAGTAGATGCTCCATTACAACATGATACCTTGTTTGGTGTTTAAAGCAGAAGAGGTGTTGAAGAAAATGGAGGACAAAGCTAAATCTATGCAATCAGTGAAGGCTTTCTTACAGGTGCAGCCTCCCAGATTTAGCAGGAACTGGCCTACAAAGAATTGGTCCTTTCCAGTGTCAGACAGGTCACAAAGGCAGATACAGATGCCCCAGAGGCAGATCACAGCCCCAAGGCTCATACAGGCAAAAACAATGGGGTGCTTCTACCTCCAAAAGCGGAGTGGAAAAATCACAGCCATACAGGAAACAGTCTCAATGACGTTCCCCTGCCAGCACCAAGCACTTATCTTCTGGCAGCTCCTTTGGAGGGAAAACTACCACTTTTTTCACAAAATTGCCACATGATCACCCAGGACGAGTGGGTCTTAAATGTCGTATCTCAAGGCTACAGGTTCCACTTTCACACCCTGCCAAGGCCAAACGGTATGCCAGACCTGCCATGCAATCAATGGGCAGAGGCACAAAAACAAGTTTCATCCCTCATGGACATGAGAGCCATTCAGCAAGTACCACAGCAAGAGCAGGAACAAGGATTTTACTCAAGGCTACTCTTGGTACCCAGACCAATACTGGACCTGTCTATCCTAAACACATTCCTGGATATTCCAAAATTCAAAATGTTAACTCTGCAGCAGCTTCTGCCCATGCTGGGCAAGAAGGCTTGGCTTGTGACTTTAGACCTAAAAGAGGCATACCTGCATGTCCCAGATAGACAATCATGCAGAAGATACCTCAGATTTATAGCTGGCTCAATGCACTACCAATTCTCGGCACTGCCCTTTGGCTTATCTACTGCGCCCGGGGTCTTCACAAAATGCCTGGCACCAGTAATTGCATTTTGCAGACAAAGAGGAATACAAATATATCCTTACTTGGATGACTGCCTTATCCAAGCAGAGAACAAGGACATCTACTACAGCATATGGCATTTGTAAAAAGATTACTAACAGGTCTAGGGTACACAGTAAACAAAAAGAAATCAAAGCTCGTACCCTCTCAAGAGATAATATTCCTGGGTGCAAGCTTAAATACAACAGCCCAGATGGCTTATCTCATGCCAGACAAACACAGACAACTGACTACTTATTTCAAAATGTTGGCAACAAAGACCCAGTTGTCTGCAAGAAAAAATCTGCAGGCTTTGGGCTTCATGGCATCCTGCATTCTGCTAATTCCATATGCAAGACTGCATATGAGGAAACTTCAGTGGTATCTGAAAAGTGTTTGGACTCAACATTGCCACAGCCTGGAAACAAGAATTACCCTCATTCCCTGCCTACAACAGGAGTTTCGATGGTGGGCAAAAGCCTGTCACCTCAACACGGGACATCTATTCACCTTACCCACAGCCAGCAGACATTGACAACAGATGCATCAGATTATGCCTCGGGGGCCCATATGGCAGGAAGATGTATTCAGGGCACATGGTCCGCAAGTCAATTGCATCTACATGTCAATCAAAAAGACATGCTAAGTCAATTGCATCTACATGTCAATCAAAAAGACATGCTATCTGTTCAGAATGCCCTGACAGCCTTCAGGATCAACTTCATCCAGGACAACTACTGATAAAGATGGACAATACTACAGTCATGTGGTACATAAACAAGCAGGGGGGCACGCATTCCTACCCCCTCTGCAGACTAGCTATGAACTTGTGGGACACAGCACTGACTTACCAAGTTTATGTGCAAGCACAATTCCTGCCAGGAAGGATAAATAGTCTGGCAGACGAACTAAGCAGAAACCTAATGGATCCCCACGAGTGGAAATTGGATCCACAAGTCTACAGCATGATAACAAGGAACTGGGGATGCCCGGACATAGACCTATTTGCCTCCCCTCACAACTGCCAACTACAGAGATTCTGCACAAGGACTTATCACAAGCAAGCATGGAAAGTGGATGCTCTATCTTTCAGTTGGAAAAACCTAACACTATATGCCTTTCCTCCTCTGCCTCTCCTCCCCAAGGTACTCCTCAAGGTCAGACAAGAGAAGCCAAAATTGAGCTTATCTAAATGCCCAGCTTGGATATTACCTCAGATTCCTCACTTATTGACCCAACAAGACAGTCAGATACTGCACAGCCAACTCAGGACCTTAAACCTGGCAGCATGGCGGATAATGTAGCCATTCAAGACACACCTCTCTTTAAAGCAGTGATGGATGTTATTTTGGAGGCCAGGAGACCTTGCACCAGAAAATCTTATGCAGAAAAATGGAAGAGATTCTGTGCTTGGAACCAGGCACAAGGTATTGACACAACTGTTCCAAATATTCCTCAGATTTTGCAATACTTAACCGAGATGCTGGATAAAGGCCTTTCCTTTTCATCAATTAAAATTCATGCCTCTGCCATTTCAGCTCATTACAATACAGAACCACCTATTTGTTCTCATCCATTACTAGGGCAGAGGGGCCAAAAACATAAGACCTCCAAGGAGAGCACCAATACCTGCTTGGGACCTCAACTATGTCTTGGAAAAACTCACACTGCCTCTGTTTGAGCCAGCCTCTGCAGCTGATATAAAATTCTTATCCTGGAAAACAGCTCTGCTCCTAGCAATAACCTCCGCTAGACGAGTCTCAGAGATACAGGCACTCTTGGCTGTGGAACCTTTTATCATTTTCCATCCTGACAGGGTTTCTCTAAGGACAAAAACCCTACATTTATGCCTAAGGTAGTGTCCAGTGTGGCCCTTAACCAAAGAATTAATTTGCCTACCTTTTACCCAAACCCACAGAATAAGGGTGAGAGACTTCTGCATTCTTTGGACATTCACAGGCAGCTACGCTTCTACTTGGACAGAGCCAAAGCTTTCAGAAAGACTGAACAACTTCTAGTGGCATACGCTGCAGGATCACAAGGAAAGCCTATCTCGAAACAGACTATTTCAAAGTGGATAGGCCACTGCGTTCGTTTCTGCTATTCACAGCATGGCAAATCAGTGCCTAAGGGCATTAGGCCACATTCAACCAGAGCAGCAGCCTTCCTCAGAGGAGTACCAACCAAAGACATCTTAGAGGCTGCAACTTGGAGTTTAGTGCATACTTTTACAAAGCACTATGACTTACCTCTCTACTCTAAATCCAGGGCAGGTTTTGCCACTGCAGTTCTGCAGGGCCTGATAGCCTCTCCTAATCCTGTTTAGCACCAGCCTCCCAACCTTAGCTTTGGGATTCAACCCAATTGTAATGACTGCAACAGTGAAACACGATGAACATAGTACAGTTGTGTACCTACCATAAATGTAGATGTTCGAGTGTATTCACTGTTGCAGTCCAGGTTACCCTCCCACATCCCCCTTTTCCTTGCTGTGGACTTATCTGTACTTTTCTATTCTATACAACCTATGTGGTGTATTTGCTTGTAGATGAAGGAAAAGTTGTTTTTTGTGTATGCATGCTTATTGGCATAATTTAGCCTGCCTTTTTAGGGGCACCTGACATCTGGGGCAAGAAAAACTGAAGAAAATGGCGTTGTCTGCATCTTTTATACCCCTGGCGCACTGACGTCAGGGAGGAGGCGACAGCAACAGACTCCGGGCCTTTGGAACTCAGGCCGACTGCGGGTAGCCTGTCAGCAGGATAACCCAATTGTAATGACTGCAACAGTGAATAAACTCGAACATCTACATTTATGGTATGTACACAACTGTACTGTCCTCACCACCATATGTTCTCTAGGCAAATTCTATATTACAAAGAATTGGACTATTGCAACCCCACTCACATGGGAAGATTTTAGAAATGTAGCAATTAAATACATTGCTTCCCACAAGCTACTGTATGTTACTAAGAAACGTAAATATTACCAAGAGTATTGGGAATACTTATTAGACTTCATTCTCAAGAGGTAAACATTTTAAATCTAAAAGTGAAATATGCAATATATGTAAGACAATCAATAAGGATATACTTAAAACCTTTTTAACATTGTCATTTTATAAATATTTGCATAGATAAGATGATTAAAAAACCACATACCCTATATAAAGAGGTTTTAATTTGACTTTCCCTAGTATATGTAATAAACAACTAATAGTACTGTTTTATTCTTCTTATCACTGCAGAATATGTGGTTAGTACAAAAACTGGATTTTTGAAGCGACTTCTTTGTATATATTTTATATAGAGTGTTATGTTTTGTTGTATGTTGTGTGTGTATCTTATTGTATAATGTCTTATATGTTGTAACCTAAAAAACTGCAATAAAGACATTTTTGAAAGAAAAAAAAAAAAGATGACAAATGTTTTACAGTCTGTGGCACAGGTTGCTAATTACTGCCCTCTCTATTTAAAGTACCTAGTCACGTATTGTTCTGTACTCCTTGTTGCTGCTGTCCTTTCCTTTCCTTTCTCATAGAAATTGTTTTAATTTTGTGATGTATTTCCAAATTCTTAATCGTTGAGCTGTTTACTTTTGGTTAATTGTGTGTGTTTTAATAAAGCACATCTTTATGAAGTTCTTTCCAGTAAACTTCACTGAGCCACAAGGCGGTGCTATAAGTTAGTCTTTGGAGTGTTCTGCTCAGACTCTGTATTGTGTTGCACTGTGCTTGATGATGTAGCTTTTGTTGGAACGGAGTCAAGGAATGGTAGCATACAGAGTTTCTTACACATTAAATTACATTGCAAAATGGAAATGATGTCCGGGTCACTGCAAAGTTATACCCACAGGAAATACGAAGGTGGGGACAGATTTATCGGTTTTCTGAAACCTTACATCTTATAAAATGTTTAGTTGCAATATTTAGAGCTGGTAAAGGCCTTTCCTTGTAATCATGCCTGTGTGGTTTGGAAGTGCAAAGTGCAGTAACTAGTAGCATATGGCTCTAATAATGATTAAACGTGAGCATTCAGTGACTCTTAGATGTGTGCTATAGCCGAGGTTCTCCATCCTTGATGAATCATCTGTTTTATTTTAATTTCCCAACACTTATATATTTAACCACTCTCACTTGTGCTGAAGTGCCCTGATTGGTGGAAGAGCTGTTAGCACCGGTTGTGCAAACAGTAATTCTGAATTTAATTTTAGAAAAAAAAATTAGAAAACAGCTGTTTTGTTGACCAGTACAGCTTGCAGCATTCCTGATTTTCCTCAGGTGTATTTCTTCTACTTCAGTAATTGTACTTTCATAATTTTCCTAATACGTAGATTTGCATTCAGCTTACCTTAAAGTATCAGTTAAAACAATTTAACAATATGGCGGCCATTCTTATGTCTCTTGCTGCCATACAAGTAATTTGGTCCTGTGCTGTTACATCCCTCTTCACTTTTGTCATCTCTGCCTTTACATTCAGTGCCTAAATGCTAGCTTGCACAAACCCAGGAACATAATTTCCCTGTTGTTACTGTTTTACGTAATGACTAATGATGGAACTTCTGACATTTAAAGAAGAACTGAGATTTCAAAAAATATTTAAACAGCGCAGTAATTATGATCACTTTTGACTCAGCTGTGCCTGTGTAGTTGGTATGTGATGGTTTGCATTATGGAACTGCTATGGTGCTGTCTTGAAAGGAGTCGCATGGAAGACCCGTAACTTGTGCATCACACTCTGAAAGGTGAAAGAAATTATATGCAGACTGAAAGAAGGGCCCTTGGCCTGATGAGAAGAGTATGAACATTTCACCTACTTCTCTGTGGAAGAAGGTTTATGATGTAAATGACAAGAACAAAGCCTGAGTATTTTGTAGCAATGTATAATACCTACATTATGTAGATTTGCATATTTTAACGAGTAGTAACTGGATGGTGCAGGAGTTTGCATTATCCTTCACAGAGTTTTCCTGCTTTGATTTTTGGCCAGAGTAGCCCCCCCCCCCCTTTTTTTTGTGAAGTCTGCACATTCAGTTTCTCTCTCTCTCTGGGTTTTGCTTGGGGTTTGGCATCCTCCATATCTCAGAGATATGCTGATAGGTTTAAATTAGTGGTACAGCTGAAATGTGTATGTGTCTAGCACTAGACTGGCATCATATCCATACCTTGCTCTCTGCATTATACCCATTAACTGCTTAGATTGGTTTTGACTCTACAGTCCGCACAACCCTGAGCAGGTTGAAATGGGTAAGGGGAAGTCCATAAAAGGGCAAATCAAGTGAACGTATTCTCCAACTGACTGCTATTAACATAGGGTTAAGCACAGCTGGATATATTAGACAATATTCTAAAAATACTAATACTCCTGCTCATCACTTCCTTTTCTCTCACAATGCCCTATTTCTTAACCTCTTATGAATCTAAACTCAATTTCAACTTCAACTACTCTCCTAAACACACAACCTCAAATTACAAAAGCCTAAACTTTACTCAATTAAACATTACATCTACCTCTAGTTACCTCTTAGCTAAATATCACAGATTGTCTCACATAAAAATTCAGAACCTCTTGATTAGGAAACTAAAATACTTACTGAACTTCCCTAACAAATCTCACTTGGAATATAACCACTCTACCTTGGTAGATGGCGACATTCACCCCAACCCAGGTCCATCAAATATTTCAGCTGAAGCTACACCTGCTTCACTAAACTCATCTCTTCAATTATCAACCTCCAATACAAATACTCTACTCATAGGACACCTTAATATCCAAAGCGTCAATAACAAAATCACCCAACTCCACTCTCTTCTTGATCACCACTCCTTTGATATTCTTTGTTTAACTGAAACCTGGTTAAAACCCTTTACTAAAGACACTGAAATCTTACCTCCAGGTTATAATATCTTGAGACTTGACCGCAATGGAAAAAAAGGCGGAGGAGTAGCACTACTGTTCAAAACTGAACTAAAATTAACATTAGTACCCTATGAGAACCTTGGATTTACTAAAACTGAACTTCTTATCTCAAAGCTGCAACTAAACCCCAAAAAATCTATCTATATCGTCTGTATATATCTACCTCCTGAAAATAACTCTACTACCTTAGAAAATATCCTCAGTTGGGCCGCATCCACCTACCCACAAGAAACTATAATACTAGGAGACCTCAACCTAAACTGGTCCTCAATATCCACTAACAACCCAGCATCTCATATTAATCTCCATGGCTTCACTCAGACAATTAATACCACTACTAGGATTAACAAAACTAATAACAAAGAAAGTATTCTTGATTGGATTTTGGTAAACAAACCTCTAGTTAAATATCAGTCTGGAACGCTACCTGATGACATTAGTGACCACAACCTAACCTATATTATAAGACAAAAAAATGCCTCTAACTACTCTCCTTTATATAGGACCCTACGTGACCTCAAATGCTTTAATCCAACCCAATTTAAAACTGAACTAAAGGCCTGTAACTGGAACCCACTAAAAACACTTCCTCTTCAAGAAGCTGTTAATTACTTTAACACCACATTCCTAACAATTCTAGATAATCATGCACCAAAACGTTCTATTAGAATTAAAGCTAAGCCAGCCCCCTGGCTAACTAAAGAGACTAGACAAAAAATGTCACTTAGAAACAAATCTTGGTTAAAATGGCGAATTAGCAAATCTCCCATAGACCAACAGACTTTCAGGCATCTGAGAAACAGTACCAAAAAAGCTATCCTCTCTGATAAAAGGAGCTATTATAGCAATCTTCACCAAGTGAATCACAATAACCCTCAAAAATTCTGGTCAACCCTAAACAGACTTCTTCACCCTGGACAGACTACCACCCCCTCCCCTTCTGGGTCTGATACAATTTCTCCCCTTGATACTGCCAACACTTTCAACTCATTCTTCATTGATACTATTAATTCCTTGGCCTCCCATCTCTCCAGTGACAATACTAGCATCCTTGACCATGTATCCTCCAAACTACCAACCTTTAGGCTACAATCCATCTCCACTACCTTTATACAGAGATGTATTCTCAAACTTAAACCATGTACCCCCTCAGCTGACCAGCTTCCTTCTGAATTCCTTCAAAAAGCAGCCTCTGAAATTGCTTATCCCATATCTATTCTTATTAATAGGACCATAAATGAAGAAACCATACCTGATATCTGGAAAATCTCTCACATCATACCATTACATAAAGGAGGAAACTCCTTTGAACATTCCAACTACAGGCCCATAGCCCTATTGTCCCCACTCGCAAAAATAATGGAAAAATGTGTCCACCATCAGTTAATGAATCACCTAATACAAAATAACATTCTGACAAACTGTCAACATGGCTTCAGGCCCTATCATAGCACAACTACTGCTCTGCTCTCCTTTACAGACATTATTAACAAAAATCGCAACAATAATATCCTGTCTTCGGCTCTCTTCATTGACCTGTCCAAAGCCTTCGACATGGTTAACCACTCTCTCCTATTAAAAATTCTCGAATCCCTTTCCTTAGGACCTAAGGCTATCCACTGGTTCAGTTCATATCTCACTAACAGGAAACAGGCCGTCCTCTGGGATAACAAACTCTCATCTCTTCTACCAATTTCACTTGGGGTCCCCCAAGGCTCTATTCTTGGACCTCTTCTATTCTCCCTCTTTATAAATGACTTACAATTAGCCATTCCCCAGGCTACATGCATTCAATATGCTGATGACTCCACACTTATCTGCTCTGCTAAATCCATTTCCGAACTTCATAACACTCAAGCAGTATTTTCTAAAGTCGAAACTTGGTTCCTAAAACGTTGTCTACTCCTAAACGCAAAAAAGACCAAACTCCTACTCTTTAAGCCTACTACCAGATCCCCTACATTTGACTTCACTATCGTGTCGAATAATGGAACCATTATATCACCTGACTCTACTACTAAATTACTAGGTGTCACGATTGACAACAATCTTTCCTTCGACTCTCATATCAACAATACCATTAAATCTGTAAACAGGAAATTTGGCTCTCTATATAGAATCAAAACTTTTTTAACCTTCCCAGCAAAAGTTAATCTTGCCCACTCACATCTTATTTCCACACTTCTCTATGCCTCACCTATCTACACTAATCTCAAGAAAAACAATCTCTCTAAACTGTCTACCACTTACAATAACATAGCTAGATTTGTGACTGGGAAGCAATTTAGAACCCATCATTATCTGAATCTGCAACAACTTAACTGGCTCGAACTGACAAACATGTTGCTTCTATCCCAACTTATGTTTGTCCAAAGAGCTTTTTACCAACCTCTTAATACACCTGTTCTTTCTAACCTCTTAAGCCCCTACTCAAACCTGAACTCACTCCGCTCTTCCAGCAAACTGCTAGTTACCTTAACCAAATCTAATAACCTTGCTGGTGATTCCCTTTTCTCAAATGCCATCGGAAAACACTGGAATAAACTTCCTCCCGAACTTACTTCAATTGCATCTACTGTTCTGTTTAAACAAAAACTCAGAGTCTACCTTAAAAGCCACTGGACATGTTCCTGCTCTAAGCCTGATTAAAATTTTCTTTGTTTTTTCTCCTCCTCATGGCTATTGTCTCTCTCTTTCTGGCAATACATATCTCTTATATCTGCACTTTCTTTCGATTAATGTTCTCTCTTTTCCTTGGTTTCATGCTTTCTCTAAATGGTTCTAAAGATGAATTTATGTTGAATATGTTGTTTATACCTTTATACTACGATTAATCTTTCTTGTCTTGGAGTGAAAGTCCTACCACTTTTTAATCTGTTATTATGAATTTTTTGTTATGTTGTATCCGTCTTGTCTACATGTGGAGCTTTTCTCCCCGGGTCTCTGCTGAAAATGGAAATATATCCAGTTAGACTAGCCCGGTTAACAAATGTAAAATAAATAAAAATAAATAAATAAATATTACAAATGTAATTGTAAAACGTCCATTAGTCTGTAACCATTAGTAATGAAGTTGGACTAATACAGTTTTGTGCTTATAGCAAACCACATTTTTGTGATTTTCATGTGTGATGTGTACTTCTTGCTAGAGATCCCAAGGTTAGCAGTGTTAACTTATGATCTGATGTTATCGATCTTCATTCATTCTTGATGAATGGGACATGGTTCTGATTATCAGCGGAACTATCTCAGCCGTTATACAGCTAGTGTCAGCCAAAAAACTGTTGAGGTAAGACTTTACCCATAATGTCCCTCTCTCCATTACCACAGATCTCTTTTACCGCTCTGATAGCAAGACACATCAGCCGATACTTTCCAGCTGAGTGCTTTAATTTATTCTATTTTTTCCTATTTTTCTATATATACCTTCTCCATTTTGTAGAGCACTTTATTTGCTCCTCTGTCATATTATCTAGTGTGGTGTGTTTGCATCTAAAGCATCTCTACCCTTGTAAACTTTTGGTAATTTTATTACCATAGCTGGTAATTTTTTCCTCTCCCTCCTTTTCTTTTACCTCTCGATAATCTCTTCATACCATCACTGGTATTTTCTTTCTGATTACCTTTGTAGGTATTTCTTCCTACTATTGTTCATAGGTTTTTCTTCTTTCCTGTCCTCCTAGTGTGTGTGTGCATGTGTGATTCCTTTAAAATAAAATGACGGAGAAGCAAAAAGGCTCATCTGGGTTTAAGCAGTACCAGGATTGTGGAAGAAAGATGCCTAACTCTGACGGGTATCTTTCTTGTGTATATTGCTTGGGTGCATCCCATCTAGACACCAGCTGTAAGATCCGTCAAAGCTTTAGTTCTAGAACCTTGGCAGAGTGATGAAATAAGCTTATTTTAAAGGGGTTATTAAAATCATCCTTTGAAGAAGTCCTTTCTACGCAAGAGTCTTGCAAAATTGAACCAAAAAAGAGAAGTCATTCAGAATCGAGCTCACCATCGGCACCGGACTCCAAAAGGCATAAGTCTCCAGTTCTGTCAGCCACTTCAGAACCAAAGAGTAAGGTACCAAAACTAGCGAAACTGCCTTCGCTACTGACAGTTACAACCCCACTGAGTAATCACCCCGTAAGAAGACTTGCTAGAGGAAGCATCTAGATTCTCCAAGAGAATCTGTCGCGGAAGACACAGACCATGATGAAGGGGAGGGTCCCCCCCGATCACCCCCTGAAGATGTCTCATTTGGAGACATCCTGGAAATCTTGAAACAGAGGGGTGATTGGAAGTCCACAAACCCATTCTCAGAGGAATCTGTGTTCTTGCAGGCTTTCGGTGCTCACCCATCTACTTCCTGGGTGCGGACCTTATCAAGCTTATTGTGCAGTGGGTGTAGAAGGCTCCTGATTCCATAGAGCCGATACCATGGAGGTCAGACAAATTTTTATCAGCCCCAGAAGACCAACCACATTGGGCAAAGTGTTTAGCAGTAGATGCCATGGTGGTGGCGGCAGCCACCAAAAAGGAACTGTCCACCCTCCTAACCAAGAGTCTCGGACAATGGACAGGTTTGGGAAGTGGGTCTTTGTGTCATCGACCTTTGCTCGTAGGTCCTTGAATTTCATGGCACACTTTACTAGACTCCAAACGGATCTGATAAAGGAGCTATCGGATACCCTCGCTAGAGCTGTCTGAGGTGTAGGATAAAGTTGCCTCTCAGTTTGCCACCCTGGAGTCTGTATTGAACTCATCAATGCAGCTGATCACTCATGCCCCCGAAGGAATGACTAGGGCAGCAGGTTCAGGCGTTGCCAGAAGGCATCATGCCTGGATGCAGTTGTGTGACTTCGCTGAACCTTTCAAGGCTACCTTTGTCAATGTTCCTATTGATGGATCTTCCTTGTTTGGCCCCAAAGTCAGAGATACACTAGCCAGGTGTGAAAAAGATGGAAAGACTCTTTCTGCCGTGGGCATTTATTTCTGTACTCGGCGATCTTACTGTAGGAATCAGAGGAGTGGAAAATGTGGTTCAAAAAGTCCAAAGGGTCCTTTCAAGACACACATGGTGATTACTCCCCTTGGGGCGGGGGGGGGGGTTCAACCAGAAGACGGCCTCCCCATGGCAGAGGATGTCCACAAAATCAGGGCACCCAGAGATTCCTTTTCTGGGCAGCCCTACCAGCGCTCCTGAATGGAGGCCTGATTGCTTACCTCTGGAAGCAATCGGGGGAAGATTTTCACTGCACCACTCAGCCTGGCTCTTGATAACTTCGGATACGTGCATGCAGAGAATTATCACCAGAGGTTACCAAATTCAGTTTACTTTCTTTCAACGATCTCAAGAAGAGTCCCTGATGTTCCACACAGTCAGAGGGACCAAGTAACTGTAGAAATTCAGAAGCTGCTAGAGAAAGGAGTCATCCAAGAAGTCCCACCAGACCAAAGAAGATCCGGATTTTTCTCAAGATTCTTTTTAGTGACAAAAAATTCAGGGGACTGGAGACCAATTTTTGATCTCAGCCTTGTGAACAATTTTGTTCAGCCAACAAAATTCCAGAGGGTCACCATCCAGTCTTCCCTTCCCCTTCTAGAGGAGAACAATTGGATGTGCTCTTTAGACTTTCAGGATGCATATTACCACATAAAGATGGACAAACATTGCAGAGGGTTCCTCTGCTTCCAGCTGGGAGACAGTTATTTCCAATTCAGAGTGCTGCCCTTCACTCTCACCACAGCTCCCAAGCTCCCAGGGTGTTGATCAAATGCATGGCAGTAGTAACAGCTCACTTGAGGCTACACTGATTCTGAGCATTTCCATACCTAGACGACTGGTTCCTCACCGCCCCATCTAGGCATCTACTGCTTCATACCATAGACATCATACTGAACCTCTTTTAGTCCTTGGGAATTATAATTAACAGAGACAAATGACAGTTGAATCCAGCACAAGACCAGGAATTTATAGGAGGATGCCTCAATACGATTTCTTGTGTAACAGCTCTCCCTCTACACAGACAACAAAAATTAAGGTTGCAAGTGCAACTAATCATTTCCAGAAGCAAGGTTCCTGCTTTTCTTGCTCTGTAAGCTCTGGGTTCTATGGCAGCCACCTTAACTTTAGTGCCCCTTGCAAGATATCACATGAGGCTGCTTCAGTGGCTCTTAGCGGAGCAATGGTTGATACTGACACAGCCAATGACTTAATCAGATATTAATAGATCACTGTCAGAAGGATCTATCCTGGTGGATGAAGTCAAATGAAAATCTATGGGGTCGCACCTTAACTCCTCCCCTGCCCAGCGACCGTGGATGTTTCCCAGATCAAGTGGGGGGGGGGGGGCATTATCTGGGAAGAATAGTCCAAGACGCGTGCTCCCTGCAAGAGGCCAGTTTGCACATCACTGTCCTAGAATTGAGGGTGGTGCTTCTAGTGTTGCAAGCCTTTCAGTCTGTCCTTCCTTTGGAGATGGTTGCAATCCAGTCAGACAACATGTCAGTAGTCTGATGCATCGATATGCATAGTGGAACCAGATCATACCCCTTGTATCAGGAAGCTCTCAGGGTATAGCAGTGAGCTGTCCGCTTCCAACCTCTTTCTAATAGCAATGCATATCCTGGGAAGTTTCAATGTGATGGCAGACAAACTGAGCAGATGCATCCTGCTGCCTCACGAGTGGTCTCTAAATCCCAAGGTGGCGATAAAAATTTTTGTCACTGGGGCAGCCTTGGTGTGATCTTTTTGCCTCCCCAATAAGCAACAAATGCAGCAGCTACTTTGCCCTGTAAAGGGGGGGGGGGGAGTCCCTGAGAGATGCATTCCTCCACAATTGGTCCCTGGGTCTACTTTATGCCTTTTCCCCATTACCTCTCATTCCACTATTCTTGAAGAAAGCCCAGAGATTGAGAAGCAAAGTGGTCCTCATTGCACCTTGTTGGCCCCGCCAAGTCTGGTTCCCCTTCCTTTGGCCTTACCTGTTTCGCCGTAGTTGGATTCTGGACCCAGATCCAGACCTGCTGTCTCACCTGCAGGGACTGGTGCATCCCAACCTTCACAATGTCAAGATGGCAGCTTGGTATCTCCAATCCCATTAATTGCCAGACAGAGCAAATTACCTTCCCCAGTACAAAAGATCCTTCTGGCTTCTCATAAACTGTCCACCAAGAAACTGTACCTTAGCAATGGAAGATATTTTCAATCTGGGCTTGTACGAATAATTTCAATCTGTTTTCAGCCCTGATTGGCAAGGTTTTGGGATTTCTGGCTTCCCTTTTTGAACTGGGAGCTTCTGCTTTCACCATCAAAGTCCAATTAACAACCAGTTCCAATTTCCACAATGGGTTTGATGATCATTCCCTGATTTCCCATTGATTATGTAAAACTTTTCTTAAAGGTGCTTTATGTCCAATGCCCCCATTCAAGGATCCTACAGCTCCATGGGATTTGACCTTAGTATTGCATTCCTTAGTCCTTCAGTCTTTTGAGACAGCAGTTGCTTGCAATCTTAAGTTCCTATCATGGCAAACTCTTTTTTTGGTGGCCATTACTTCTGCCAGAAGAGTTCCTGAATTGCAGGCCTTGTGTGAAACATCCTTATATGATTTTTCATAAGGACAGGGTGTCGTTAAGAACCAGTCCTTCTTTCTACCTTAAGTGGTTTCAGAATCTAATATTAATAAGACTATAGATTTGCCAGTCTTCTTTCCAAATTTTTCAAATAAAGGTGAATATTGCCTGCATTTGTTAGACATTCACAGACAGTTACGTTTCCTTCTGGACAGAACCAAATCATCCAGAAAATCAGATCAATTGTATGTGTCCTTTTCAGGTTCAACTTTGGGTAAACCAATCTCGAAAGTTACCTTATCAAAATGGCTTAGGGACTGTGTTACTTTCATTTACAATCATAATAACCTTCAAGTTGCCAGCGCTGGTTAAAGCGCATTGCACTAAATCTGTATCCAACTCAGCTGTTTTCCACTCTAAGGCTTCTATGGAAGAAATTTGTGCAGCCATACCGTGGGCCACTCCCATACCTTTATCAGTCATCAAAAATTGGATATGGCCTCCAGGGGAAGAGCATCTTTTGGCTCTATGGTGCTCAGGAATATCCTTCCTTAGGGCCACCCAGGACCTAAAGTAGCTGGGGACTCTGTCCCATTCATCAAGAATGAATGAAGATTGACAACATCAGATAAAGAAATGATGTCCTTACCATAACGTTCCGTCTGTGTTGTCGCTCTTCATTCATTCTTGGCATCCCACCCTCCAGCTCTAAGGACTTCTGAAGGTTCAGATCTTTGTTTTGGGAGGTTGTTGAGGGTTCAACTTATACAGGGCTTCTGTTATCCTTCTATACCTGGCTGCAAACTTGATCTGAGGTAATGGAGAGAGGAAAATTATGGGTAGAGTCTTGGCTCAAGAGTTTTTTTGGCTGGTACTAGCTGTATAATGGCTGAGCTCGTTCCGAGGAGTCGGAACCAAGTACTGTTCATCAAGAATGAATGAAGATCGACAGCACAGATGGAATGTTATGATAAGGACATAACTTATTTTTTTACAGTAGTTGTGCCATTTAACAGGCAGGGATTTCAAATATATCAGAAGCGCTTTTAACTTGCACTTGACTGGAGAGTGTAAATTTATCTGTTTTCCTCTTCTTGTAAAGAATGTTGTTTTCAAAGTACCTGGTTCTTCCTCAAGCCATTTCCTGTGGACAGCATGATACCCTCGGGTCTGTGTCACTTAAGCACAGTGACAGTTCAGTGAATGACATTGTCAGAAATGCCATTCATCAAAATCCGATCTTGTGGGGGGCTGTGCCCCCTACACACCCCAATAATTATATATCCCAATTCTGAGATCGCACTACAGTGAGGAAAGGGCAAATTTCCCAATCCTTACAGTATGAACAGTTCGACGAACAGCATGTTCTATGTAAGTGAACCAAAAATGCTGTGTGCTGAACTGAACTTTCGCTGAAGTGATAATAGATCCGATACCCTCATGCTTCTGAAGTTTTCAAAGTACAGCGACAGGAACAGCAGTTTTGATATCAAATTATAGCTGTAAGCTGACTTAGAGAAACATCAGTAAACATTTTACATTATCAGAAGTTTCACTTTGGGAAACCTGCTTCTGCATTACTTTTAGGCTGCTTTATCCTGCAGTGGTACTATTGCTAAGAGTACTTGTTCACATGTGCAGTGGCTGGGAAAAACATAATGAGTCTTTAAATTGGTATCAATTGATATTCATTCTTAATATTGGGTGGCAGTAGGATTTATCCACTGTTCAGACATTCTTTGAACAGTCAGCTGCTGCTGTTTTCGTTAATTTACCATGTTAGCTTTAGTTTACATATTGCTTAGTATAAATGCATTTTCCAAATGATAAACAAGAGAAAATAAAATAAATGGTCGGAAAGCACAAAAGAATAATTACACTCTCCAACCCTCCTTGTCTACACCTTTCGAGAGAACATGGCAGAGCTTACGTTCACTGTTCAGTTTCCAAGTTCATGAACATTGATAAGTGGTACAGCCACGCACACTGTTCAGTTTCCAAGGTCATGAACATCGAGAAATAGCACAGCCGTGCTCACTGTTCGGTTTCCAAGGTCATGAACATTGTCACTTAGTCTTTGGTATATAACCACAAATGCATAGATTAAAGTGAGTGGAACTTAGAGGAAAAGGACAGGACCTACTTTCATTTTATTGCGTACTCTAATAGCTTTCAGAGGACCCAGTGCTGATATATCTGACAAGCCTTCTGAGAGATAAAACTGATACCTGATTATTTCTAGAATTGCAGAAGAACATTATTTCCCTTCTGTTACTTTAAAAGCATTTAGCACCTTATTGTCAACCTTATTGTCAAGTCTAGTGAGGAAAATTTAAAAGCACAAGATAAGAATGCTAGAAGCATCGGTCTTGAATAACCTGTGTTGGTTGAAAAAAATGAGTAAGTTGGTCAATCTTTATCTGCAGGCTTGGACCATATTTAGGTAAACATGTAAAGAGTTAGTTTGATGACCTATTATCCACTGTACTATTCATTAGCCAGCATTAAATGGTCTTAAGAATCATTGTCTTGGACTGTTGAAATACTGACTTGTTAATGAAGCAAGCAACCTAAAGATTAAAGATATTTAAAACATGAGCTAAGGAATTAAAACTAGTTCTTTATCTACAGGATTAAAAACCTGTAGAATTGGACTGTTGTACTTTTACTAAAACTATTGGCCAAGTACCTCTAAGGAAGATGTGAGTATTTGGTTTTGTGTGCTCATGTCTAATGACCTGACTTGCCAATATCATTAAAGAATGTTGGAGTACATATAACTGTTATGTATGTAGTCAGTAAAACTAAGATCTGGTGTTCAGTATTTAACTATTGAAAGAACATGCGTGTGCCCCTTTATGGCTACTTGATGTTAGAAAACTTTGTTCAACCCTGTGTCTGAAATTTAAAAGTAGGGCAGCACATCAATTTGTTTAGATCTTCATTTTTGTTTTCAGTTCATTTAGGGACATGCACACGTCTTTCATACAAAATAAGGATAACTGGCATTAACCCAGAGAAAGAAGGACCGAGTTCTGTAGGCTATAGAAGCACTAGGTGACATTGTCTTGTGGCTGAAAAATAAGTAAAAATGGCTTTCCCAAGTGGGATGTAATGAATGCCAGTTTGCATAGATTTAGTTTTTACTTATGTGCATGTCGACCTCCTGTCAGAGGTACATAGCATTTTCTTGGTGAGGGATTCTATCCCCCAGCTGTAGCCCCTTGTCTGTTTGTGCATGCTACCTTCTGTTTGCTAACTCCACGTTCACGTTATCTAATAATAAAGATATTACTCCCAAGGTAAAGATATTACTCCCAAGATATCGTAACCTTGAGAGCATTACAGTTGATGTTTTTTGGAATAGTAACACGCATCCATTGCAAGAAACTACTACTCTTAGGTGTGCTTTGTTCTATCATCATATTGTGATATCTATGAATGGACAGATGTACTGGGTTACTGTACTCTACACTTCAGCAAACAGTGTGACCATGTCATTTTGTTTGGTCCATTTATAGTAAAGTTATACTTTGTATTGCTGATACTTTTGGGATCAAGTGTTGTCTTATCCATCGCAATTTGTGACATTCCACTGTCTTTCTGTTTTGACTATTGAGCAGAAACACCAATTTGGTGAGTCTCAATTCCAATTTGTTCCTTTTTTTTTCCATCCACCCTTTTCACAGCACATAGACCCTCCTCTGGGCTCCAACAATTTTTTCAGTTACTGATGAAAGAAGCTTTTCCCGTCTTCATCTCCCCCACTGTTAAACAACTTTATTGTTGATAGTGCAATCCTTTTGGTCTTTCTAGCTTCTGCTACCTGTTCTTATCCACCATGCTACTGCTGCTTGTAGTTTTCCATTTCTGACTTTTTTTTTTTAATGTCTGAGATGTAATATCTTACACTGTTAACCATTACACTAATTACATTCTCCCCTGCTTTCTCCCTATACCATTTTAATTTTTGAAAGTAATTATTTAAAAATTAATTATAAAGCCTTTAAAATGTTTTTCCTCTGGTCTATTTTAAATGCTCTTACAGATTTGATATAATCACCTGCATAATTATTTAATTAATATTTAATTACAAAAAGTGTACATACTTTTTTAAGGTTGTAAATGATTAAGATAACCCTATACTGTTACACACAAAAAAAATTGTGGAAAAGGTAATATACATATTCAGTTCTGTCAAGATTTCTTGAAAAGTAAATCTATATTTTCAGTTCCATCAAGATGTAATTACTTTGTATAGCTTTAGGATTTCCATTTCCTGCGATTATTGGTGGTCATGTGGTTTTTGGTGTGTATAAAAGAGGGAGTTTCACCACATGTATTTATTCTGATGAAGCCCACTGTACCAGGAGGAAAGCACTACATTTTTATTATTAAAGCGTGGAGATTCTGTTTCTGACTTCATTCTTCTATGTTTGTTGGCTGTGTTTTCATTACTGTTATACTTGCATGAAATTCACCTCTTGTTAAATAGATTACTAGTACTTTGTATAAAGTATATATAATCTCTGTGTGGCATTGTAATAACTTCCATGTGAGCCTAATTTAACCTTATAAGTTTTGGTGTCAGACATGAATGGTTAGTTAGCTGCAAAAGTGTGATAATAGTTTGGTCATACAACAGTTTACACTGGTAAAGTGTCCATGCTGTGACCTGGAAAGTAAAATATGAAACCTAGCTTACACTTTGTCTAGTTATTGCATTTTTATATCATTTTCAATTCTTCCTGGAACTTCTAAAAATGCTGAAGTTGACTGCCATGTCCTGGCTCTTCAGGTAATAACCATTTAGAAGATATTTTTTTTTCTAAACTGTGTGTTTAAAAATACATGGTACCTATTTGTATGTTTTGGTGACAACTTCTATTGCCTACTTGTGATGTGTCACATACTAGAGAACACCCACCTTTAGAGCCTGATCATTGTGAAATGGGGCCCTATGCAGGATGATGGACCAGTAATACCCCCACCCCCATCCCCAGCCATACCAATATTCCATTACTTGGCTCTCTCCCAGATCCCATAAAACACTGTTCAAACTTGTCAGCATGCATACAGTTTCCTTCTTGACTTTTACAGTGATCACAGACATTTGTATTTCATTAAAAAACTTTTATTTCAAATTTTATAGCAAAACATTGACACTATTTGCTAAACAAAACAATCAAGCAAATAAAAAAGAACTGTCACATTGAAAATAGGCTTAGCATGAGCAATATGAAACTTCTCACCCCTTGAAAATCACATTTACTGAAAGTGCACCTGGCAAGCCATTAAGCTAAAAGAAATATGTGCAGGGACTGAATGAAGCAGCTTATGATGAAGCACTAGTTAGTGGCTATGTGAGGGGTATAAAGATTTAGATGTTTAGAGTATTTTCTAACAGCCTAGGAAAATCCACTGGATGTAAGTGCCCCTTTCATCATCAGCCTAAGAGCACTGTCTGGAAAAGTGGCTTGGCCAGTGTCACAAAATAGAGAAATGAAGCCTGAGAGACTCAAACTCTGCACTACAGGAAGCAGCTCATTAACAGATCATGTCCTTACTCATTTGCACTAAGTGCCAGACAAGGACTGTTGTAGCCCAACACAGTACAGTTCACACGCACATGCCTGATGAACACAAGTTAAAATAAAACATTTATTCAAAGGTAAAATATTAACAAAGTCATAGACTTTGTGTTGTCCACATTATTCACAATTGGTTAATAAACAAATATATATCAACAATAAAAAAGGGAAACTAAGCATACACAAAGATAATAGCTCACACAGAGATGCTTCTGTTTGTTACACTTATGTCTTTCCATTTTTCCAAACTACTCTAGGATATAGGAACAAAGTATTTATACACATATATAGACGTGTGTGCACACTGATGTGACTTTAACTTATATCCCTTTATATGACTTTGTGCACCACATATGTTTGTTTCAGATCAAGTGAATGAACAAACAAAAACATGTAAATAATGACCTAAAATTGTATTTCAGCTAACTGCTGTAAGAACCATAGAGTGCATATCCATGCCCCCAAATGAGAAGTTTGTTACTGTAAAACTAAATATTTGCAGCAGAAGCAGGCACAAGCAGGCCTGTCTGCACTTTTGTCATTCAGTATTGATTCTGTGCATCTTCTGGCAGGGGATCCTGTGGATAAGTTGTCACATACTTTTATATTTATTTAAGTCTGTTAACTGAGTAACTGATCCATAGACCATTTTTTGGCATAACTCAAGCTTAAAAGAGGCAACAATCCAAGGATTATATACACCTAGGCTATAATAAGGTGCCAGTCATCTTGATTTTCAAGAAAAGACATCTAGGAGTTGAGACAGTTCAGTTTGAGTCTCAGTAGTTCATCAGGTAACACACCTACCTTTGGTGCATAAGGTTTTGGGTTGTATTCCCACAACAAGCAGTTGGATTCATTTTTACCAGTATTGGCATTGCATTGCAGCATAAGGGAGGTGCTGCACCCCTGAGTTTGATGTACTTCAGATGAGACATAAAACCAAGGCTCCATCTGCCAGAGTTGGTGGAGAAAGATCTCACTGTATTTGTGTATAAGCAGTGTGTCAGTTTACTGGTAAGTGAAGCTTGTACTAAATTCTCACCATTAACCCAAACGTCCTCCAAAGGAAGTTTAATTCTTGGCACAGCTGTTGTATTTGTGAGGCACATTCAGCATCATCTTACTTATGAGTAATTAGTAATCACTAAGAAGATTAATGGCTTAAAAACTGTACTGGAAAATGTTTATTCAGTATCTTGTAGACTCATATGGAGATAATTTTGACTTACCTTCTGTGCCATTGAAGATGCAGTGCTTCCACAAATCAGGTGGTCCCAGAAATGCCAAAACCTGGTATCCAAATCTTCATCAGCATATAAGTAAAACACTTTGGACAGATGTTCATTATGCAGCACCTCCCCTACCTCTAAAATATAGACTCCCTCTGTAAGTTAAGCAGAGTGATACACTGCCTTTATTCAAATAGGACTTTGATGATGGGATGGGTATTGACAAATTCTTCCTGGGGTTCACTGCCTATCCAGCCTTCTTTAAGAAAAGAGGTACTGTGAAAGGGTGGCTACTAGTGAAGGTATAAATGGTTTCAGTACTCTGTTGCCTTGAATTTTCTATGATCCCAAGGCACTCTGGATTCTATATTTTGCCAAACTTAAGTTTAGATGAACAGCACATACCTCTCATCCACAATCAAAATGCTGAGAACAAAACTCCCAAAACCAAGGCACTTTTAAATGTCTGTCTTGTTTACTTAGAAATTTAGCAAAATAACATGTCTATTAGCATACAGTTTCTGTTGATAAGAAGTCTGAAAATCTAAAGTCTGGTATTGCTTAGTGCAATCTTCAATAATTTGGAAAACTGTTGCAAGCTCAATGAGGGGCAGAACAAAATTTTGAAACAAAAGTGGGAATGTTCTGCAGAATTTGACATTTTGAGAGTTCTGGCACACCAGTAGTTATCATGTATGCATATTATTTTGTAGTTGACTAACTGTACAGTCTTAAGCCATTATGACGGTTTAATTGTGTCAGGCAATAAAATGCTGTAGGATTGTGAGAATGCCCTGTTTACCTTTTGTTAGGATTTGGGCAGTTTTTAAACAAAACTTTATAAAGTGATAATTGCTTTTTTACTTCATTGAAATATGCATGTAAATGCCTTAACATGTGGTCCTTTTGTTACGAACATGCCTTACTGTTTGATCTGAAAATATGCTAGAGGTGATATTTAAGAATCTTTTAATATTTCTTCAAAACCTGCACATTTCTTTATTAAAACTGAGTTTAAGGTTGATGTTGTTGTATCTTTCGGCTTTTCCTGGTTAGGGGTCGCCACAGCGGAACGCCAGTCTGCTAATGATTGGCAGTAGATTTTTATGTACCGACTTGCCAGGCTTGATTCACAACCTTCAAACGAAGGTATGCCCATTCACGCATGTCTCCACACAGAAGCCGCTTTAGCTGAGAATCGAACAGGACAACGTCTTACTGTGAGGCTACTCCCAGAAAAAAAAATGAATAGTAAAATACATGGCATTATGTCATAGTTCTCAATTGCTCCTAATTTTTAGGGCATACTTGATTTGGGTCCAAATGTTGCTACAGTCTTGTTGAAGTATTTATTTTTTGTGATGGAACACTTATAGTGACCAGATATCAGGCATTACTGCTAAAGATGACATATTCTTCAGAAAGTGCTTGCTAATGTATATATGGTTATTCCTGCAGCATCCTGATTGGGTAGCAATAGAATGTGAAAAGTGCCTCTGATTTATGACCTTTGTCCCTGGCATATACATTTTATTTATTTTATTTATTTTACATTTGTTAACCGGGATAGTCCGACTGGATACATGTCCTTTTTCAGCGGAGGCCTGGGGAGAAAAGCTCCAACAGAGTTACAATGACAATTTGATACACAAAATAGTAAATAAGATGAACAATAACAAAGAACATAGGCTATTTACATGCTTGTACAACACTACCATACTATATCTTATGACTATACTACTAATCATTAGAATATACATTAGTAACATACTAGCAAAGTTGATAGGCAGAATAATGCCATAGAGTTTGACAACATACATAGTTCATATCACAACATACATAGTTCTTATCACCTTAGCACCTTAGCTAGTTGGTTTTGGTTTTAGTTTATGGCACAGAGCTAGTCTGGGTTTGAGCAAGGACACAGCCAATGTGACTTAAAGTGGAGTTTTAGACTATTTTTGAATTGAACTAGTGAAGTTACAAGCATGAGGTTATTGGGGAGAGAGTTCCATATTTTACCAGTGGTATTGGCGAACAGAGCGTCGCCGCCTAGGTTGAAAGATTTAGTTGTTTGGACAAGGAGTCTGTTTGCTGAGCGAAGGCAGCTTAGATTGGAGTAAGGAGTCATTAAGTTTTTTAGAGCAGGGGTATTCTCAGGTTGTTTAAGGATTTTGAATGCCTGTATGAGTTGGTACTGCTGAAGAAGGTATGGGAATTCTATCCATCCAAGTTTTTTCAGGTTAATACAGTGGTGCGTTCTGTAGGGTAGGCCTGTAACGAATCTGGCAATGTGATTATAGCAGGATGAGAGCTTGTTCAGATCAGATTTGTTCAGGTTAGTAAGCACAGGAGAGGCATATAGTAGGGTAGAGAGAAGGTGTGAGCGGGCAGTGGCTGCCCTGGCATTCGGGGTAAGGAAGGTTTTTATTCTGTATAAGGTCCCAAGTTTCTTGTTGACTGACTTAATGGTTTGGTTGATATGCATGTCAAATCTGAGTCTATTATCAATTTTTACTCCTAGTAACTTTGCATAGGTGTCAGGAGAGATAATGGTCCTATTATTGGATTGTATAGTAAAGTGTTCGGTAGGTGATCTATTAGTTGGGTAGAAGAGAAGTAGTTTGGTTTTATTTGGATTTAAGATCAGGTGATGGTTGGCAAGCCAGTTTTCGACTGTGGTGAAACTGTGTTGGGTAGTAGTTAGTAGATTTTCAAGAGAGGCATTGGAACATATTAGTGTTGAGTCATCTGCATACTGAATACAGGTGGCTTCAGGGATGACTGTTTGGAGGTCGTTTATAAAGACTGAAAAGAGGAGAGGTCCTAATATGGAGCCTTGAGGAACTCCTATGGTATTTGGTAGCATGCAGGAGAGCTTGTTGTGCCACATTACTGCTTGTTGTCTCCCAGTGAGGTAGGCTTGAAACCAATCAAGAGCTGGAGTATCTAGATGCAGGGTTTTTAGAGTGTGTAGAAGTAACCGGTGGTTTACCATAACGAAGGCTTTCGATAGGTCCAGGAAGAGAGCGGAGGATATTTTTTTGTTATTCCGGTTACGATTTATATTTTCAGTAAAAGAGAGGAGGGCAGTGGTTGTACTATGATGGGGTCTGAATCCATGTTGAGAGTCTGTAAGTAGTTTATTCTGGGTTAAATAGAGCATTAGTTGGTTGTGCACGCACTTTTCCATAATTTTGGCAAGAGGTGATAGTATGGCTATAGGTCTGTAGTTAAATAGTTCTGTGGATGAACCTCCTTTGTGGAGTGGTATAACGTTGGATATTTTCCATATTGAGGGGATTGTGGCCTCAGTTATGGTTCTGTTAATTAAGATTGAGATAGGGTAGGCTACGACATCTGCAGCTATTTGCAGGTATTCAGCCGGGAGAAGATCGGCAGAAAGGGTGGTTGGCTTCAGCTTTTTCAAAAGGGATCTGATAAAGGATGTGGATACTGGCTGGAAGTTAAAAGAGAGTGGCGAGTCGGGTATTGCTTTTTAGATAGAATACCATGTATTTTGATTGAGCGTGTTCTATTTGATAAACAGTTAGAAATTCAACAATGCACAGAGGGGTTGACATTTAGTCGACTTAGCTTATTTGTGATGCCAGGGTGGAGAATTTTAATCAGATACGTGGACTAAGTCCAGATAAGCACCAGGTGAGAAGGCTTTCATCTAGGGCTTTGTTGATGTTTTCAGAGGAGATAAGATTAAGAAGATACAATCACCTTTGACAAAGCCAAACTGTGAAAGTACTGAAGTATAAAGATATTGTTGAATTCTAGAAGGTGCCGTGAGAATACATTTATTAGAAGATGGAAATCTCAGCTGTTCCAGATTATGCCTCAGTGTATTAATGTTTTGTGAATAATCGTATGCTGCTTTCACAAGGATTTGTCTGTGCTGAATGTTGATTTGCATTGGTAGTTAACTACACCAAAGTGGTGATAGTGAGGTAGGTGAACTGAGAGATGTTGTGCAGCATTCGCTGCCCCAACTTTTAGATAATAATGTGATTCATGAAAAAGAATTATGCTAATATCTCTCAGATAGGTGCACCATCCGGGAACTGGTGTTATATGGAGGTTACATCACAGACATGCATTACATATTGAGCTGTCATGTGCAATATATCCATCATAATTGTGCAGCAGTAGAGAACAGAATATCTCAATTGTGGCACGTCATTTATTGCCATTCAGTCTGGAATAACAGCAGTAGAAGGCATCACTTTATTTACTGTTGTTGTTGTTGTTTGTCTTTTCGGCTTTTTCTCGGTTAGGTGTCACCACAGCGGAACTCCGGTTCGCTAGTGATGGGCAGTAGATTTTTATGGTGCAGAGTTGCCAGCCCGACACCCAACCTTCAACGAAGGCATGCCCATTCACGCATGTCTTTCGACCGCGGGGAGGACATGCAGACTCCACACAGAAGGCACTCCAGCCAGAATCGAACAGGAGAACCTCTTGCTGTGAGGCAACAATGCTACCGCTGCACCACCGCGGAAGTAGTATCATTTTGTTTACTGTAACAATGTATATTGCACTGGTGCTCTTCACTGTAGTGTGAGGTAGTACAGTTAAAATGTGTACTTGCATTTTATCTGATTCCTTAGAGGCATCATGAGAATAATGAATAGCATGTTTGCAAACTATGTAGAGTATGTGCAAAAATGCTCATGTTCAGGGAAATGATCCACAGATATGGACAGTACCATACTATGTATATAGGCATTTTGTGGTCTGGAAGTCTACAACCTATAAAATTCACTTACTACAGGATAACATGTATCCTGCTGACCTGCAGCATAAGCTGAAGTAACAATATCAATAATCTTTGCAAGTCATGATTTTAAACAGAAGACACAGAAGCACTAGGCTGGTACTGGAAACTGTAAAACATACCTTTTAATTCCTAACTACAGATATTGTTGCCCAAGTGCTGGTACTCTATAGAGATGGCTAGTGATGATTCCTAAATATTTCAGCTTCTTTGGCCATGCCTGTTGATTTATGCTTTATTTGAAAAGATTAGGTGAGGAACTCTCTTTCAATGGTAGGGAGTCATTGTTGACCCACTGTTGGGGTGTGCAAAGTGGCATAGTGGCAGTGTACTCTTGTGCACAGTATACACACTGGGATAGTCCGTTACATCCCTTTGATATTTTGTAACCCAGTTTCCAAGTAATAATGCTGTTATCCAACCATGTTATGGTAAGCAATATATAACCGTTTCTTGGGTTATGTATATATGGGATTACTACTAAATCCCAAATCCGAAGACCGGAATCCCGAGACCAGAGACCCGAAAGACGAGAAGACCGGAAGACCAGAAACGCGAATTTCAAAATCACGAATTATGGAGATGTCAGGAGGTTAGGTAGGTATCTATGTTTGGTTGTGTTGGCAAGGGGCTTTAGTGTGTGTGTGTGTGTGTGTGTGTGTGTGTGTGTGTGTGTGTGTGTGTGTGTGTGTGTGTGTAGGAAATGTAGGTGTGTGGTGGTGTTTTTGTGTGTTTGTCTGTATAGTGTGACCTTGGACTTACAATATTTAAGTAGGGGGTGTGGGGTTGCAGGGGGGGCTTGCCCCCATTTTTATGTAGTGTAGGTTTGTGTGTTTGTGTTTTGGGTGAAGGTGTGTATATGTGTATGCTGTAAGTTTTTATATATATATATATATATATATATATATATATGTATATATATATATGTATATATGTATATATATATATATATATATATATATGTGTATATATATATATATATATATATGTGTGTATATATATATATATATATATATATATATATATATATATATTTTTTTTTTTTGCATTACATCTGCAATAGACTCCTTGTTCCTACTTCACAGTGTATTCTGCAGTTCACACCTTTATGAATCATAGACTTTACTTTGGATTCCCATTTCCATACCTACTGTGAACCAGGACTACTACAAAGGTACACAGTATAGTTTATGATCACATTCCATTCTACACAGGTGCATTCATGAATCACTCAGGTTCATATCAGCACTGCTCAGTTATAGATGGCATTTGTGAATCCTGATTAACTATTTTCACTCAAACCATGGTTATTTCTAATAAATCCTTCAGAGTTGCTCAGAATGAAGTAGTTGGTGAGGACTAAGATGGCTCTCATCCTATAAGCACTGCATCAGCCTAGCTCCATACTTCATTTCATGTTTTCTATAACTGTTTTACTATGTGCAGCATATTGAAAACAGGTTCTTAAAATTACCTAAATTACTTTCTTATCCGAATATTTAGACATATTTCTCAACGGACTTAATTTATTATGAAGGGTGAGCTGAACTTTCCAAAGCTGTGGATCAAGACTTCTGTCCTAAGGAAGAAAAACAAGTGAATCGATTAAATTAATCTGTGGTAAAATCAAAAGAAAAAACTGGTGTAGCTTATTAATTAAACATATTCTGTTGCACGGGCAAAATCTCTATTGAAACTGAACATACGAACTAAACTAAATTGTCTGCATTGTCTACACCAGAGAAAGAGGACATTTCCAAATGTGTATGAACCACTAGAAAAAACCATGATAAAAAAACTACAACTAAATTGAAGACAGAATATCTCTTCATCCTTGAAGATTTAAAACGAACAGTTCAACCACTACAAACAGCCATCCAACAACTCTCTGAACAATTTCAGACATTTGGTACTACAATCAAGCAAATGACTAATAAATTGGAAACAACAGAAGCAAAAACTCTTGATAATGAAATACAGATCAACCCCAGAAAGATTTAGTCCTACAATGAATATTCAAGCTATACAAGAAAAACTCCTCGACTTGGAAGCCAGAAGTAAACACAACAGTATATTAGTGCAGGGGATTATCTGAAAAATATAAACAATCAAAATTACTGGAAACTCTATATCAGATATTCAGTAGCGTCTTGGAAAATCGAGCACTCAGAACTCACCTGTACAAGATAAACCAAGGCAAATATATGTTAAATTGTTGAATTAACAAGATGCTTCTTGCTGCAAAAAAAAAGAAAAAAGTTCTGAATTGGAATAACAACAAGATTACTCTTGCCCTGAACCTCTCTCTGCAAATTAAGCAAAGTAGACAAAACTTTCATCATTTTGTTCTTTCTTAGTCACCAGAAAGATTACATTTTAGATGCATTACCCTTCTATACTAATATTTCAGCATAAGGGAGTTAAATACATAGTCAGGTAGCTGAAGGAAGCAAAACAGACCTTTTCCAATGTCTTTAATGTTTCCCCTGAATGATTGATGTTATGATGGAGGATGTCGGTACATTATTCTTCCCCTTTTTGTTGAAATAGGGGGAGGTCAATCTGTTGTGTGTTAATGGCACATTTCCATATTACTTAAGAATGTTATATGTTAAGTTTACTATCTGTCCTGTGCTCTGATCTTTCGGATCAACAGTTGCTGATGTGCAGTTTACACTTGACCCTAACCAAAGACTGTACTTCCTGTTTTTTTTTTTTGTTTTTCCAAAGGAAGGCTCTCTGCAAATATACAAAGACCATTCTTCTGTAGTACCTGTTAATAACTGTACTCCCACAAAAGTTAAATATACTATAAAATAAATATGCCATGTATTGCACCCTTACGTATAGTATATTTCAATAGTGTTACAAAATAAGCAAATATGAACAAATACCTGTGTTTCTAATACTGTCTTAAAACATTTGTAGATAGATGTTCATGTATAACTGCATTGTATAAATGGGGGCTAGGCAGTGAGAGCCAGTTGTGTTATGGAGTAGCAGTGTTATACTTATCCTACTTAAAGGGAGTTTTTATCTTGCTTGATATTGTGAATAAGTTAAATAGTAGAGGCTGTATGAAAGGTCAGTGCTACTGTGTATTAGTTATCATTAGCCTTCTATGTTATATAATATTGCCCTCTTCCTGGTGTTGTAGAATAGTGGTTAGGCACAGGTTTTTAACAGGAAGAGTCAAGTGCTACTTGCTTTCCTTATTAAATCCATCTTGTAATATTTGCCTGGAGGAAAACTTACATTTCATTACTTTTTTCCTACCCATCAAATATATTGGGGGGGGGGGGAGAAAAAAAAATGTATTAAATACATTTTTGCTATCTATGGATTTTTATTTTGAACTGTGTGGTGGTACTGCGGTAGCGTTGTCGCCTCACAGTAAGACGTTGTCCTGTTCGATTCTCAGCTAGAGCGTCTTCTGTGTGGAGACATGCATGAATGGGCGTACCTTTGTTGAAGGTTGTGCATCAGGGCCGGCAACTCGGCACATAGAAATCTACTGCCAATCATTAGTGGACCGGAGTTCCGCTGTGGCGACCCCTAACTGGGAAAAGCCAAAAGACACAACAACAACAAATGTGGACAGTAAATTCATGGAATGTTAAAGGAATTCAGACAAAAAGAAACTTAATCTTTCACTGAACTTTCAAATCAAAGGCAGAAATCATCTTTGTGCAAGAAACTTGTAACACATCCAAATACTGGGCCCAAATTGCAGCAAAAAAGGCTCAAAGCAGTTACAGAGTCCGGTAATAAATCTAATACTACTGATGTTGCAATTCTTATTAAAAAATATTTTAAGGGTATAATCTTGCAACATGATTCAGATATTGATGGGAGATGGTGTTATGCAATAATTAGAAATGCATATTTGGATAAACCTATATTACTTCTCAACATCTATGCACCTTGTACTAAGCAACATGAATTTACTAAACCATTTCCCTAACCATTACTGTATAGTTGGGAGAGGATTTGGAATGCTGTAATTGATCCCACAGCTGACAGAAAAGGTCAAAGTAAATCATACCATACTTATTTATTTATTTATGTATGTATTTATTCCAGTTTGGTGACCGGGGAGGTCCACTTGGCTTGTGAGCCCGTTTTCAGTGGAGGCCCGGGGAGAAAAGCTCCACAAAGTTACATCACATATTGAATTACCACAATACAAAGTTACATTACATATTGAAATAAAGAAAAATCATTTGCATTGCAGTCAGTATGTATTCTTACAAAACACAGCAGGTAGAATAGCAGATAAATAGGTATCATTCACTAAGTAACTAAGATATTAAAAGAAAAAATATCCAGGAGGATGAGAGGCATAGAGCATGAGGCTGGGTGCAGATATTGGTTACAATTAATAGTCTAGGTCTATGAGAGAGGTTAGTGCATCAAATGCTATTTCAAATTTAAATACAGATTTTAACTTATTTGACACTTTCAATTTAAAAAAAAAACTCATTACTGAAATATACTTACTGTTCTCATTGTCATAAAAGATGGGCTACATTAGACTTCTTTTTGATATCAGAAATCTTTTTAAGAACTGACTTTACCTTGCAAATAGAGCCTAAGTTCTTTTCTGACCACTCTAGAATTACTCTCAACATTAATTGTTGTTATCCATGTAAATTTGAAAATATTAATTAGAACTGGACTTTGAACTCCAACTTACTTCAGAAGGACATTAAGCAAGAAATTAGTAATATATTAAACAACTTTTTAAGGAATCTTCCTAACTCATATTCCAATTGATACTCAAAATGGGATTCTATGGGATTAGAGGTATTTTTATAAGCAATGGCTCTTTTTATAAAAAATTGTAAACAGAGTCCATTCTCAAAGGTACAATCTGTAAAGATGCACATGTATGTTATTTAGAGTCCAATTCAAATGTTGCAAAATACTTGTCTGATTTTTCAGAAACAACTTTACCTATTTTATACAACACAAAAATCATTCTATACAATGAAAACCTATGCTAAATACTCAGAATGGGCATAGCAAGACTTATAAATATTAGCAATATCTCTCCCTTAATAACTGAAAATTCATACCAAGATGAAGTGTATTGTACAAGAGAGAGGAGATTATGCAATTATTTGTTGAAATATTCTCCCTTTTATATGGAAAATAGTCTTTCTTTTACTTCACAAGAATACGTCCAATTTTTGAATTACCTAACATTTCCTAAAGTAAGCCAAGATCTGCAAAATCGTCTTGTAGCACCATTCTGTCATCAAGAAATTCTACAAATGATTGAAAACCTTAAACCCAATAAATCTCCCAAACCAGATGGTTTCATAGCAGAATTTTGTAAAACCTGCCAAAACTCTTTCTGAAATGTTGTATATATTTAATTTTATAAACACCAATGGTATTTCACATTTATACCTGGATAAAACTAAAACAATCTTCATCCCTAAACCTAATTCCAGTGTCAAAAACCCATTAAATTATAGATTGATATATCTTATAAATATAGATGTATAAAATATTTGCTTCAATATTAGCAAAAATATTAAAAAGCATATTGCCCAGTATAATTTCTCCATACCAGTCAGGCTTTATGCAAGCTAGACAAACCTGTGATCATAATACATTAACACTGGACTCTTTTTAATAACACTTTCTAAACACTACCATAACTCACTTTTCACACACTGGGTACTTCTAAATTTTTTGACTGACTAAACTTATTTTCAGTTATGCCACATTTTGATTTTCCAAAAACATTTATCAATTTGATTAAAATTCTCTGTTCTAATACCCACACATCCTTTTATATGTGTATATATGTGTGCGTATATATATATATATATATATATATATATATATATATATATATATATATATATATATATATAAATGTATTTCCTCTCCAGTCAAAATTGTTAATCTGGCAAGACAAATATGCCCACTATCTCCTTAACTGCTCAATATATATATATATATATATATATATATATATATATATATATATATATACACACATACATATATATATATACCTTTACTTCTTTTTGTATTTCAAAAAACATTCCATCATATGCAGAAAATCTCTAACACGTATAATGGTTTTGCAGATGACTAAGGTAGCCAAATGCCTCGTCATCTTATTAGTGATGCGCATGAATGGACTAATGAGATTCTCACTGTCACTACCTACTCTTTTGCAAAACCACACCCAAGGGAATGGGCTTGTCAGAATCAGTGGGGAAAGAAGACTTTGTTGAGCTCTTTATTTCACCATGCCCAATACATTGACCAAAAATTTTACACGGTATTGACACTTTTTTCAAAGTTTTCTAATTACAAATGAAATTTAGCTAAATCCTGTATTTTCCTTTACTTTCAAATTACAGTTTAATAAATTATTTTTCGGCATCTGAAATTAAAATAAGTAATTCATTAAAATATCTAGGCATAATTTTTCATCACAATCCTATTATTTTTTATGAAGATAAGCCTACGAAGATTTGGACAAGTATTAGTCATGATATTCTTAAATAGAATAAGCTTAGTCTTCCTTTGCTCTTTAAAGTTGATGTTATTAAAATGAATATTTTGCCAAGATGGTTATTCCAGTTCAATTAGTGTTTTCTAATAATACATTGTAAATGTTTTAAAACTGTTAATACAATATTATCTAAATTGTAATGGTCCTCAGTATCTACCAGAATTGGTTATCAGAATTTTAAAAAAATTGCTTAGTTTGCACTGGACATACTGCTTCACAAGTGCTTTTGGATTTTACTGGTTCCCCTTTTGAGTTGCACTTGTTTCTTGTATTTGTGTTATCAGAGGTTGACCCACCCAAAGAACCAAGGTCTTCCTGAATTCAAACTGTATCATGACATAGACAATTCTAGTACACTTTTAAAAATATCAGAGCATAATCCTAGTCAAGCCAATTGGAGCCCTGTCAGGGTTAAAATATGGTATAATAATTTACAAAAATACCAATGCAAACCAAAAGCACTACCTTTCCTAAACAAGGAAGGCCTCAAAACTTTTAAAGTGCGCATACACAAACTCTTAACATGCAAGACAGTAATCTTAGAAAAACTATTTGACTTGCTAGACTTGAAAAATTTGTTTATTTCAGCCAATCTAAACCCTAATTTCAAATCGAATAATCTAATGCTAAATCTTTCTAATTATCTTTTGCTTAAAGGCAAACTTGTCATAGATATATACTTATAGAAAACTTTCAGTTAGTGGCTTGAGAAAAGTTTTACATCTTCCAAAAAGTTTGAGAAATGTTTTGCATCTTCCGAAAAGTTATATTGTAATAAGACAAATGATAGAATTAATTTCAACTAGCTTAGAGGAGTCCATAATTAATGATCATGATATTAATTTGTCTAAACATTTATGGACTGCTTTCACATTGAAGAAAATGATGTCTAACACACAAATTAAGTATATCTTTTAAATACCAAAATTCCATTGTTTACACTAAGTAATGTATCCATCAGTTACACAAAATTAAAGAATTAATTTGATCCAATTAACTACAGAAGTATTACCTTTCAAAAAGTTCCTTTATACCCAACTAATGGTTGTCGACAATGCCTCTCTGACTCCCGTTATACTCAAATTTTATCTCACACACTCGCTGAATTGTTCATTTTGCGAGTACCAGAAAGCTGATCTTTTGCATATTTTCTGGAGCTGCAAATACTGCAGATACTCTCTTAAACTATTCTAAAAGTCAAGCTAGATAAAATGGGCTATGAGAAATCTACATTATCTTGCGAATTTGCACTTTACATATTCCTCCTCATGGTTTAACACAGCAAAATGCGCATGATTTAATTACTCTTGTCTCATTAATTAAATTTTATATCACTTAGAATTGGCTTGACAAATCAAAAACATCATGGGATGGTTTAAAACAAATTGCAGTTAAGCATATTACAACCCACAAACTAATAATATTTTATAACTAATTCAACTTTTTACAGATAGTCACAACTAATTATAGTAAAAGAAAAAAAACAAAAGAATTATCAATGCAAATGTTTCTGAGACTTTTCATTTTATTTATTTTTATATCTTATCAGTTTATCATATGGATGACATATATAGGCTATATATATTTAGCTGTATTGCATATAGTTTTATTATAGTTCATATGTATTATATGTTTTTGTTTGTATATTTTCAGATTTATTATCGATTTGTAATGTTAGAGTCTGGTTTGCTGTTATATAAGTTTCAAACTGCAAATAAAGAAATTGGGGGTAAAAGAATAAAATTGTTGTTCTTATAGACCTCAGGCAGTTTTTTGCGACTCAGAATAAGATGTTTCCATATTATTTGATGCAATTGTAATACATTTGAAAATCTTTACTAATGGTATTCCCAAACTGCTTTCATGCACACAAAGGAAGGAGGTATTTGGTTCAGACAGATGCTTGTTGTCATATGTTAGCATAGGATCTATATTAGAACATCGAAGTTTCAAAACTTCAAATGTTCTAATATCAAACCCTATTAAGCGAAAGCTGAAAAGATCGAACATACAGAGCAGCAAATTTTTTCCTAGGGAAAAAATTTGCTGTTCCAAAACACATACACACAACACAAGCACACCAGACAAACAGCAATCCACACACACACACACACACACACACACACACCTAAAATCTTACACCTAATCCTACACTAAATTATACACACACCACTAACTATCCACTTACCTTAACCCAAACCCTAACCCTAAGGTCTGTCACTAATGCACACTCACCTCACCTGCGCCCTAACCCACCTACCCCACCCTAACACTCACGTCCACACAATCGCACACTTACCAGACCCACACCCTAACCCTAACTCACCCAACCCACCCTAACCCTCACGTCCACACAATCACACACATACCTAACCTGCACCCTAACCCTAACTTCCCCAACCTGCACTCAGTCGCACACTTACCTGAACCCGACCCGTAACTTTCCACCACAGCTCTGAAAATACCGAAGCAACAGAAACGGACAACCGAATTCTTTCCCTAGGAAAAAAATTGGTTTTCTGTTGCTTCGATAATTTCAACTTTCGCTGAATAGGGTTCGATATTAGAACATTCAAAGTTTTGAAACTTCGATGTTCTAATATAGACCCGTTAGCATATAGGTATGCCTACTTTTATGTGGCTATATAGTGTGGACATCTGATTGCTTTTCTTAACTGCCTTATCCAGTTTGTTGGACTTCATTACAGTATCCTATATTTTAGTATGCTGCATAATCCACCAGGCAGGCTTAACATCTTGGTTCAGTAAAACATGCAGTAATTAAAAAGTTGTGTGCAGTCACATTCGGAGAATAATGGCCCATATACCAAACTGCATATATGATCAACTCTGTGTACAGGAAGCCATGATAACAGTAGCATCAGTTTCTTTTTCTTTTCAAGGACTACTCTGTCCAAAAATTAAAAAAAAAAAAAAAAGCTAGCTTATCATGCTCTTCAACCCAATAGTAATGTTGCTGGCTCACTGCAAGCAATTTCTTTTAATTTTTTTGTATCTCAGACTGGTCTGACGAGGTTAGCTTTACCGATGAGTCAGTTTTTATTCTAATATTTGTATATTACACAGCGCCCAAACTGTGCATAGTTGATTGCATTGTTCTGGCCATCCCTTTCCTTCAGCTAATTATATCTATTAATTAAGATGGAAGTCCCAGAACAGTGTATCACTAACTTTTTCCCCATTTGCACTCTGGTTTGCTTTCTTTGGTTGGCTAATATAGTATATAGTTATCTGGGGTTGTTGGGATTCTGCCATCTGGGCAAACAGCTCTTGAATAAGTCTACTGAATTTACCCCATTATAAGAATTATTATTTATGGGGGCATAGTCTATCACCTGGATATTCACCAATGATTTATTAAATACCGATAGCACCAAGGGGGGTACTTATTTATATAGGTGTTATTGGTGTTTTGTACATTATTTTTGGAGCTGATATATTTGAATAGTTTATAGTATGTACTTGACTAATCCTTGGTGGTGTATGTGCTACAGGATGTCAGATTAATGTGTCTTATTGTAGTGTTATATTCTATTTATGACTGAAGTATTTATTGATTGTGAAGCTTATTGTCATGGATCTGGTTGCTATTTTACAGGGCCTTTGTGCCGATAAGAATGATATACGAATATTTGGCTTGACAAGCCCAGATGATGGAAATTTGGGTAAAGAAAGATGGATCCAGTTGACGGCTGCAGTCAATTATTTCATAAACTGGGCAAAAGCATGAGAACACTATGTTACGAATGTTTGGCATCTCAGACTATTCAAAGCTCATCAAAGTAAAAAATATTACCCTGAGGGGGCCAGGGTGAAACTACAACCATTGATGGGTAAGATGGATGAAGCATTAATAAAAGAATGGGGCCTAGCACAGCAAAATGCCTCTATGACATTCGTTCAGATTTTAAACAGTTATTATGAACAAATGATTGATGAGAATGTCAGGGAGGTGAAAGCAGTATGTGAGGAACTAAAGAACCATGAGGGTCAGCTCCATTATGTTACATGCCTGAACAAGCTTACAAAGGACTTAATGAGTTTTGAGAAACAAATGGAGAAAAATATACGTAAGTTCAATAGAGATATGGGGGACTACCAGAGGGGGAAACTATTTGAATACCAAAAAAAGTTAAATTTTTGGATACTGACATATCAATGGTAGTATCAAAGAGGAAAGATCAAGATCGATCCTCAAAAGGACAGGCACTAAATATAGTAGTAACTCGGGAGAAGAATCATCAGCCATGGAACCACAGGGTCCTAACACACAGGAATCACCCATCCCTAAGAAACAACGAAGCTTGGACCACCCTTTAGAACATGGGAGGCGCAGGGGTGGGCGAAAACACAAGAATAGACACAGTAGAAGGTTTTGATGACCCGGTAGAGCATGATTATAATATCCGTAACATTTCCGTGGAAATAACAGATGAACAAAAACATTTACTTAATAAAGGTCTTAATTATGTTCCTGGTTTCTTTACTGATGAGAATGATATGGTTAATGATGATCTACAGTTTTGCCATAGACTTAATTTAAGAATATTATTTGGTACTAGGAATTCCTCTCATAGATGTACTGAATTTAGGTTTTTGAAGTCTGAATTTACTCCTCCGATTTATAAATATGTATTGATACTGACAGAGCCATTATCTGCATTTTTGACAATACTTGAAGCTGTTGTGGAATCGAATAAGAGCTAGGATACAGGATACAACCCAATTTTTGAAAATCATATCAGATAACACAATTGGAGCTTTGTACGCTGGATGTGAAGGCTCTTTATACCAATATCCCCCATTGGGTGGGCCTACAGTCACTTCAATAGTGGTTAGAGAGAACCATCATATATCCAGCGGGCTTTAATACACTTTTGAAATGCATGGTCGAACATGTCTTATCTTAAAATGTTTTTTTATTTTCAAGGAGAATGTTACTGGCAGACACAGGGCACAGCGATGGGGGCATCATCTATGCTGACCTGTTTATGGGATATCTTGAACATCTAAAATATAATGATATCCATAACATGTACCTGAATTAAATGGACATTTGGAGGAGATTTTTAGATGACTGTTGGTTGGTATGGCAAGCGGACAGGCAATACTTGTTGGAGTTTGTACAATACTTAAATGATAACAAGTGGGGAATAGAATTCACATTGAATTGTGAAGTCCAACAAATTAACTTTCTGGATGTTACGATCATAAAGAGTCCAGATGACACACTTAGAATGCAGGTGTTTAGAAAGTATCCCCAGTAGAACAACCCTGTTATATGCTTGTAGTCTGCATACACAACATGTCATCTGAAATATACCCAAATCTCAGTTTTTGCGCATCAAAAATATGCTCAACACAGGAGGACTACGTTTCATTTCAGCAGGACCTGATTCACGGTTTGAGATTACTGGTTATAAACAACAGGATGTCTAGTCTGCCAGTAATTGGGCTTCCAAACAAGAGAGAATAAATTTACTGGAATATAAAAATAAAACACAGGGCAATCATTTAGATACCATCAGGTTTGTTACAACTTATGGGTGGAATGTCAATTTGATCAGGGAGGTGTTCTCTAAAAACTGGAATATGCTGATGGCCAGTGAGGAATTGTATCAGGCCCTTAGTCCTAAATGTAAATTCTTGTTTCAGAGAGGTAAAACTTTGACATCTTATTTTTCACATTTTAAACATGATTGCATGAGGGGAGCTACCAGTCATCAAATGACTATCACTGGGGATAAATTGTTAGGGTCATTTTCATGTGGACATCGTACCCTGTGTAAGCATATGCATAAGTCTAAACAGTTCTCCAGTAAAAACACCAGCGAAGTCTTTGACATAAAATTCTTTGCGAACTGTGGAAGTGATTGGGTGGTATATTTGGCTTCCTGCACCTGTTCAACTTTCTACATAGGACCAACCTCTCTTCCCCTATGCATTCGCGTGTCTGAACATCTAAGCGATATACATAACAAAAGAATGCCTAATGCCCCATATAGACACTGCATTTCCCATAATACTGCCAAATTCTATTTTACTATTATTGACCAAATCCAGGGTCACAGAAGTAATAAGCTAGGCTGGCACTCCATTCTAAACAAAAAGGAGAAATACTGGATCATTAAATTAGGGGGACTTTTTCCCCTGGACTTAATGATCATGCATAGTATATTATTTATTGAAAGTTTATAGGAAGTAACTTAACAGGAAGGTGGAAGTGTTTCTCTATATAAATGATTATGTGCTGGTTTTATTGTTATGTTGTTCATCACTGAAGAAGGCAGTATGCCAAAACCAGTATGATTTATGAGTTAACCAATAAAACGTGTGCTTTTTGCACTTTGGTGCTGGCCATTTGATTTGACTACTTGTGCCTTTGTTTGGCTGTTTGCACCTGCCATACTTGCAAGCGGAATTTTGTGCTTGCTTTCTTTATCAACCTTTAAGCATATTTTATTAAGTCCTTTCATCTTCTGCTGTAGACCGTGGTTAAATTAAAGTAGGATTTTGTGAATGATTTAGCTGCTGGCATTCCTCAGTATGTCCATCATTAGCATTTGTTACCCTTGAATTTCATCTTCAGCTGGGCTTTAACTTAGACGGACACACAGCAGTAAAATATATGTGAATATGCAGCAGATTGATTGGCTGATGTATAGATTTGTTTTTTGTTGATCAGGGTAGAACACTGATCCAAATGGACCATTTTCATGCTTGGCCCAGGAGAATACAGTAGACCGAAGATAACGAAGTTGACACTTTTAGATGGTTTGGATGGAAGTATAGTAATAAAATGTGAAGAATATTTTATAAGTAGCCTATCAGCTCTGTTACTACAGTAATGTAGATTTATCAGCATAGTCTGAGGGAAAAATATTAAGTGCTGCAAATGCCTTCTAGTGTAGTGTTTTACTGATGAGAAATCTTAAAATACGATATGATGCAAGGATCAGGAAGATAACTTCCTAAACAAAGTATGACTTTTCATTCCAACCCAACATGGAGGAAGGTGAGTAGCAAACAAGTAACAAAAGTGGCAAAACAGCCAAGTCACAATTGCTGCAAATTGGCACTGCAGACGTAATTTTGTGTCAGGTTAAATACATTCTTTGGATAAAGAAATGGTAAGAGTAGGGTGTATTTAAAGTTTTTTTCAATTGTATATGTCTTGATTTTCAAAGTTTCTAGCGAAGCTTGTACTCTGTGCTTTAATGCATATGTTCCACTCTCTTTCTTAGTTACATATTCTTATGCACTGTTCATTGGCCATTTTATGTCGCATTAGATTTAGTATTGCACTGTACTTTGAACTTTATAATACCATAGACAACTGTCAAACTGCCCTTTCGTGGGTGAAGCAGGATATATTGACATCTGGCATGGCATTCTCACAGTATTGAAATCTGAATGTTTGTGTATCACCTAGTGTGGAGATAAATCCTCTTCCATCCATGGTCCCAGAGTGATCCTTACTCTTAAACATTCAATATGTTTACAACATGGTTTTCTTAGTTTTTTAATAAGTCCATTGTATGTACAGGTAGTGTTGCATTTGTAAAAATTGTACATGTACATTCATTGAAAGTAATTTAACAATTGGAAATTCAACCACAAAACTCAATTTTCTGAAAATAAGGGCCCTTTGCATTGAGGAGCCTTGGCCTCAACGTGTTTGAATTTGTTACTTGGAGGTTACACAGCCATCAAAAAATGGAAATAGCCTGGCAATTGAACTGAGTCATGTTACAAAATGTTACTGATGCTGTATACCTCTGTCAGCAATTTCATAAAACCACTGACTCAAAATCTTTATTTCCTAGTATCAACATTTCAAAGTCAAATGTTAGTCAACTTACAAACAGTTGACAAGAGGCCATATCTAAATTCTCCTTAATGTGTCTGTCTGCACTAAAACAATTCATTGGATGTATCAGTTTGACATAATGGGCTACCTATCATACATTACTTATTAGTATTGTATAAATCTGTTCAGTGAAGTTTGCACCAGAGATGAATAATTTCTTGCACCAGAGATGAATAATTTCTTGCTTGCAATGTGTATTTACTTGTTCAACAGAAGGTGATACTTTTTGCTCTTTTAGTACAAGTATAACTGCTTGTTTGAAAACTAAAATTAACAAACCTACTTGCTGTTCTTATGGGTGATGCCCAAGTTCCATTTTATTCATTGTTGACTAAACTGATATTTCTGTGCTCTTATTGCTGTTTGGTCTGCAGTAAGAAAATTGTCTTTTTTCCAATTGAATAGCTGCATTCAGTGGCCGTTTTTATTTTCTCGTTAAGTGTGATTGTCTCTATCTTATTTTGGCTGTGAATGCTTATTCCTGCATGATGTAGTCTAGTTTTTGTAAAATGTCTTTATATATAATTTTTTCTACAGTTCTGTTAAAAATATGTACTCTCCTTGTAGAACAGGGCATTTACACTGTGTGATATTTCTTTGATTACTAATTGCCTCGTTACTCTTCTGAGTTACACTTGAAGACCTGCAGTTGCTTCCTAGTGAAACTACAATAAGAAAGCTAATTCATTTTTTGATAGAAGAGAACATGTAGTGCATATGTATGTGTGTGTGTGTGTGTGTGTGTGTTCACACATGCAAGTAAGTGGGGGGGGGGGTGGAGGGTTCAATCTACCATGATCTACTTTCTTCAGAGACGTGCATTAATATTTCTGTCTAAATAGCAATGTTTTCTTTAGTATCATATTCTAACAGTTCATGTTTATGTGTGTTACAATTCACATTTGCTTAGAGAGCACATCTGCTGTTTAAGCTTTAAAGTAATAAATTGCCATCTCCCTTTGAAACCACGCATCATGCCATCACATTTGACAGAACCTGTTATGTCACCATAGCTGTCTGCCTTACATTTTAAAATAAAGAATGTATTGCATTTTACCCCATGCTGTTTAATTACAGATGTTCAGAGCTTTAAAAAAAGCATAATGCTGGTGTTGTTTGTTCTCTGTGAAGTGTCAGGCAGCAGCTTATCTTTCAAAGAGCAGCGACCTGAGGGTGTTGTAAACTGACTCCCTAACAATGAAGATATTCATTTTGTTATTTTGGTTTCTTGAAGCACATAGACCAAAGTAAACAAAAGCCAAAGCAGCTCAGGGAATAGTTGATTTTATCATGCACATTTTATGCTGTTTACTTTGATGAAATGACTTCTTTCCCTGCACAAGTTTCCTGCTCTTGTACCTCTGCTGTTTATTTAAGAAGCTTCAAACTTTATTTAATAGTCCATCAGTTTAAAAACACTGTAATTCAGACACAAAACAGATGTACAGCTTTGGTATGTGATGAGTGATTCGGGCCCCGTACACTTTGTGCCATAAATGAATGCACATACACCTATGCCTTAAAGATCTAGTAGAAGAAAGTCTGTCCAGCAATAAAATAATATACATTTAGTTAAGTAGTAATATTTTATGTCTTGAGCACTTTCTTCAGCTTCTTAGAACTTTTGTGTGTTTGTATTTGTTTTGCAGGATATGTAGAGCAGCTATTGTAGTAAGGCTATGGAGAAACTAGTTTCTGTACATCAACAGCATTAGTTTTGCTTTCCCAGCATTCCAGAACAGTAATGAACTCGGGTTCATTGAGGTCATAAACTGGTGATGGTAGATAGAAGGCTGCCTCCATATGTCTAACCTACTGACATTAAAAATGTGATTGTTATGACATTATGATAATGGAGAAAGTACCTCAGTAAAGTATGTATAGTAGGAGACTTTAAACTAATTTATGGAACAAAAGAAAAACACTGAGCATAAAGTTAATTGTTTGAAATCTTGATCTCGATATTAATTTCTGAGTGTAACTCAAAAGACTAAATACTCATTTGGATGAAAAGTATTTGTGGGTGTAAAAAAACAAAAAAGAGAGAGTGCACAAATGAGTGAATGCTCATTTTTGTGAATCACATGGTTGAATTTGGTTTTATTTAGTGTAGGTAGGTAAGTGTGTGCAAAAATTAATGTTTAAATAAAAAAGTGGTGGTTGTGAAGATGAGCAAGACTGTGTTACAGTAGTTGATATGTATGTGCAAGTGTTTGCTGATTAGGGTTAGAGGAATGGTTAAGTAATGGGATAGATTTTGTGTTGTACATGTTTTGTGTTGTGTGTGCTGTATCCCTTTGATGTTCATCGTGTTACACTGCTGCAGTCATTACACTTGGGTTATCCTGCCGTCAGGCGGTCCCGCATGACGGCAGGATAACCCAAGTGTAATGACCGCAGCTGTGTGAACACTCGAACATCTACATTTATGGTAGGTACAAAACTGTACTTTTTATATAATGATACTGTTATGGAAAGGGGTTTTGGTAATGCAGTGCATAGAGTTAGGGGTAAGACATGAATAAGGTGGTACAGGAGACAAAGCCACCCTAACCAATTTACTCCATGTGTGCCAACTCTAACCATACCCCTAACCCCTACACATTATATTACTAAAAAAACCCTTTATCTTGGTTTTGCAGCTGATGTTTACTGATGTAGGTTCATAGGTAGGTACTAGGCTATTGACTCTAGGGCCTGTATAAGCCTAGCCAAAAAGGTACCCTGTCTTTCGCCACCCATGAAAATTATTTACCTGTGCCCCTTTTGAGCAGAGCCACAGAAGGTAGATCTTTTTTGAGAGGGAGAGAAGTATTTATTGTTCTGTGCTTTATATTAGTCATTCAATTTTTTAGGATTCTCCCTTTTTGTTGTACCATTTGTGATTCTCTATTTTGCATTTTCAACATTTCAAGATATGATTGAATTTTGATACTGCTTTTACCATGTGCAAGGATGCCTTTGTTGTTGAAGCAGCAAAAGTAGTTGGTGAAAAGTACTTTGTAAAGAAGTTAGTTATATTAGAAATGTCAGACATGTTTTAAAACACAATTGGCCTGAAGTTCTGTGGCACTTATACGAAGCAGGGACATATGGCAGACAGGATGCCAAAGTTTCTTTCATTCTTAAGTAAGTACCCACTTTATTCTGTTCAGGATTGCAGGGAAACAGGAATGTTTTCCAACAAAGTGTGTAAGGAAGAGAAACTAATGCCTAACAGGACTCCAGCCTGTTGCAGGATGTACGTATGCTGCTGATCATACCTAAGGGAAGAAGTGTGTGTGTGTGTGTGTGTGTGTGTGTGTGTGTGTGTGTGTGTGTGCGCATATGTACACATTTGCTGATTGTATACAGACATATAAGAGATTGAAAGTAAGCATGGGCTGCTTAAGAAAAATGTTACTAATACTTCCCTGCAGTACAGCATGATATGCTTAAAGCCCTAAGTGAAGATCACAAGGCCAGAAAGTGAACAAGGGGTTGTAGTACTGAGATTTTCATCAGCCTACTACATATACCAGTTATAGTTTTCCTTTTAGTAAAAACTGCATTAGCTTTTATGGGGAAAAAGTTTGACTTTCTCATGTGTTTCTGTGATGGTATTGTCGGCTCCCTATTGAAATGTCATCGCTTGAGATGCTGATTGCTGATAGGCCGAAATAAAAAAATACAGGAAAAGAGCTTTTCTCCTTTAAATTTCTTTTTTTGCAATGGGTCAAGCCTCCCTGCACTCCCAATGTGTGGGGCTTGTTTCCTTGTATCCATTATGGACTTTTACTCCATGAACACTTGGTCATCAGTTTATACCTTTGCCAAACATTATTGCTTAGACTGTGATTCAGGAATTCAAGTGTCTTTTGACATCTCTAATTTACATTGTTTTGGCCTTATAACCTGCCAGACTGAGACTTCACTTTTTAGTTATTTGGGATTCTTTCCATTTGGCATCCAGTGGTGTAGGGCCCTCAAAGTAAGGCAAAGTAGATATGTTGGTATTCACTATATCAATTCTCTTTAGAAAGGGCCCTGCAATGGATCCTTCCTCTGATTCTATACGCTTAGATGGCATTTCTAGCCACTTTGCAGCTGCATGTTTGTATCCTTTTTTATTTGTATTTCAGTTGTGCTCACCCCCATTTCCTTGGACACAGAATTGGTTAGTGTGATGTGTAATGCCATAACTTTTATTGCCAGAGTGCTCAGGTGCCCTTGAGCATGGAAGCCAGAGTGAAAAAGCTGTTCTGAGGAGCAAGTCCTCACCAACTGTTACCTAGAGCAGAGGACCATCTCGGAGATCTGCTGGTAGGGTGAGTCCTCATGTTTGATATTTCCTACTGCAAATGGTCACTAATTTCAAGAAATATAGAACAGCGTAAGGAAACCTGCATAAAGTGGTGTGTTTTTTCATTGTGTTACACTTTCACTTGCCTAGTTGGAAAGACTAATGCTAGATGGTATAACCAAGTAAATGTTTTTATTTGCAAATGTTAGAATGACTTATTCAGTAGTGCTTCTGTTTTGTATATGTTTGTAGGATGAGTAGTAATATCAACATGTTTAGGCAATTTCTTAATACCTTTACTGGACTTACAGGGAGGCTGTAGAATATTAATATGGGGCATTTCACTGTTTGATACACTGAAAAATATTGTGTAGCTCAAGTAATTTTGTTTTGTTATGTTTCATGGTTGTACTATTCAGGTAGAATATTTCAAGGTGAAGTATATGGTTCCCATTCTGTTTGCTGCTCATCTTAATTCTGACAGTGCTGAAAAGTAGCATTTCATAGAGACTTATTGGCAGACAGCCTTGTCTTATTCCCCTGCAGCAAACCTCAGAAGTAGATTGCCTAAGAATGTGCCCCCTTGGTGGTCAAAGAAAGCTGCTAACTGGTTACCACCCCTCCCTGACATTAGAGTCAAATTACACCAGTTTTGTCCTCATTAAAAATTCCCACATGCTCAGTGCAGTCTCTTAGTATCACCACTGACCCACTTAGATACAGTTTTCTAATTTATGCAAAAAAAAAAAAAATTACACTGCAATCCTCCCCCTGCCACGTCTGAAACTCCACAGAAGCTCTGAAATGGGAATGTACTTCATTTGCAAATAGATGAATGCCTGATTAGAATTGATAATGTGTTCATTTATTGTGGTACGATTTATTTTTGTTTCAGCATTAGTACTGAGGGGCAAAAAGTATCAGTGACCATTAAGGCAAAGCTGACAGCTAACCCTGAAAAATGTCGCCTCCTAATTTGGGTTACTGTTTGGGAAAGGAAACAGTTTTGTCAGCAGATCTCCCTCTAGCAGAAACTGTGTCAAAGAGAGAGAAAAAAAAATGCTCATTTATGTGTCCTGGCTAAGGGATGAAGCAGCAGTGTTTGTTAGTCACAGCTCTTTGTGTCAGATGTAAATTTGGTCACTGTAAAGTTCATTTTCAGTACTGGGGAAACAAGGAACTTTGGAAGACTGTGACATAGGTGACTTGTCGGGTACACTGTTACTGAATATTATGAACACACAAGGGTAGCTACCTATTTGTAACATAAATTTGAGAATTGCAGGCCAGACCTACTTACGTCGCCAAACCTGGGGTGGTGAGACAGTCTTTTGAGAATTATGGATGAAGTTCATATAAACATTTTTGAAGTTACTGTCAGCTGCCACTTAATGTAGAGTATTGTGTATAAGGAAGAGCTTCATAGCGAATGTATTTGCAACTTATGTTTTGGTATCATAACATATACTGTGCTGCACAAGAAGTCCTGCAAGAGATGAAGGTGACGGCATCCAACTGCATTCTCATTCTCATTTTTGTAGTCTTCACATAGTGGCAGCAGTACTTTTTTTTTTCCTTTTTGTCAGTAGGTTTTCTTTTCTGTCCCTATAGCTATAAGTAATTATTAAGGAAAAGCAGAACCCAGACCTACCTTCTAATGAAGTTTCATTTTTCTAGTGGCAGCAGTATTTTTTGTTTAAAGTTGTTTTGCTTAATTTTATATAACTACATGGTTATAAAATATGACAGCATTAAACAGCCTTCTGATAAAATCTCATTTTTTTAGTCTTCATCATTAGAAGTTTTCCATTCCTAATTAAATTTAACCCTATTTAAAGAGGTTTGCTTGTAAAATGTACATGTTGCTCTGACTTGGAGCTCTTTTGATGTGAATTGTATTCTCCTGAGCTTTGATCTCAGGGTTATATTATTCTAACTGCTAATGATTGATGGAAAAGTATTGTTGTCAGGTGATATGTGCCACACCGTTTCCCCTGTGGTACATGTCATATTTGTATGGATTTACTCTGTGATAAGGAGGTCAGAAGAACATTTTTGAAATGAAGTGCTGTTCATAGACAGTTGTTATTATCTTATATATATATATATATATATATATGTATATATATATGTATATATATATATATATTCTCATATGTTAGTACTAGGCTAACTGCTCTTGTGAGCCATTTTAAGCCTAGCCAGTTATCCCCTGTGAGATTCAAACCCTGTACCTTGTGTTTGTAAGGCAAACACCTTAACCATTAGGCCACCCTCCCAACCCTTTTTTTTTTAATTAACTTCTCAATTCATTGTTAACATTTTAATTGTAGAGTGTAGAATGATGGTGTTTTGTAGGCAGAATGGGTATTCTGTGGACAATTATGTAGGTGACTAGTAATGGAAAATGAAAAGAGCATTTTAATAGTGCTTAGCATGACCTGAACAGAAGAACTGGTGAATCATTTCAAAACTTTAGTGTCCTGCACTTGTACAGAAAAAAACGTGTATGCTATACATGCTTTTTGAAGCTGGGTGTCCTGCTGGTGTCCAAGAAATGGTTCTTGACAGAGCAAGTAGGATATTATGAAGCTCACCATAATGCAGATTAATAGCTGTGTTCTGGGATGGGGTGATTGGTCCTACTGCTCTTGTGAAAGGGAAGCATATCTGCCTCAAATTTCAGGAATATTATTTTCCCCTCATATTTGGCTAAAAGGTAGTTCTAGGGTGAATGTCAACATGAATTTCTATTTGTGTCTCTTTAGCTGTCCGGAGTTCTTTCAGAATGCTTCTTTCAGTAAAAGGATTCAAATCAATCACCTTACTTAGAGCAACACTGTTGGCTAGTTCAGTAAATTATCCTTGTCCTTAATATTAAATAGTTTTTCATTTAAAACCCATAGCTTTTCACTGTTTTATTCTTCCAGCTTTGTGCATCCCTCACTGCCTCCCATGTCTCTTCTTTGGTCTCTAGCATACAGTCCTGTAGTTGTGACCAGTCTCAAAGATGAAAAAGGGGATAAAAGCTGTAAGGCAGTGAAATATTACACAGAAAACAAGGGATCATAGCAGTAAGAACAGTGTTTACTTGTATGGCTTGATGGTTAAAGTAATGAACTGTGAGTGAGTCGTGTCTGGTCAATCTGGATTTAAATACAGCTTCCTCCTAAATACTCTTAACTTTGGATACACATTCAAAGCTCCTGGTTCTTCCCAAAAGACAGAGGCAATTTTGTCCTCTGACTCGTATTCTGTTAGCATAAAATAAACATTGAAAAAGGAAAACAAAAGTTTCAAAAGAGAATAAGGAGATTAGGAAAGATCTGTGCATTCTGAAGTAGGCAAAGAGGAGGGATAGTTTGGGTATTTGCCGTTAAGTTCGGTGACTCTGATGTACACAGATGATGAAGTGAAAAAACAAAGTAAGGTAGGAAGGAGATGTAAAGTTAATAATTAAAAAATAATAGATGATGGAGTTCTTTCTGTAGTAAAATAAATGTTACTAAATTTTCACCGCTGGTAACAGTGAAAATGTAGCTACATTCAGTTTATGAAAGAGTTTGCAAAGATTTTGGTAGTATGTTCTGGTTGTCAGTCTAATCATTCCCTTGCTTATCATGATCATCCAATCCTTTCAGGGCTTCCACCTCTCCATCTGTAAAAGTGGTAAGTTGGTGTGATGTTTTTGTATGAAGTATCTGAGAAAACAGTGAAAAACAGGTTGTATTGTATGTTTCTCCTCAGTCTTTTAATTTTTATTTATTTTTTCATTGTTTTTGGTTGTAGCTATATAAATATATTCACATGTTCTACCTTATTGTTGCTGAGCACTTAACATTATGCAGGTTTATTTAAATTGTTTAGCTGTTGTTGGTAGCAGCTTCTTTGTTTACACCCACTGTGCCTGACCTTTTAAATTACTGCTAATGTTTCAGAAATCTGAATTAGTCTTTCATCACGACTCAGCATGCAAATAGGAAACATGGGGGCCGCCTCTCTGAAATTGGGGTCACTCTCATTTGCAAGGCCGAGTAGTGTAGCAGTGATGCTAGGAAAAAGGAAAAAAATGAACTGAGTTACAGGCAGCAGTCAGGCCCTGATTACTACATTTGTAATTATAGCTGGGAGAGATTCTGAACATGCCTTCTGACTCCCTTATGGATTACAGAAGGCGAGTTGAGGAGGAAAGGAAGAAAAACTGCAGAGGATTTAATTATAGGCAAATTAAAATTGGTAATGAAATTGGGGCGCTGGCAAATGGCACTTGCAAGATGGGAAGGACCCAGCCTCCCTCGGGGTGAGTTGCCTTTACTGTGTAAAGAGATGGATGGTAAACATGGCTTGTAAGTACCGTCTCTGAACTATGAAAATGTGTAATGACTGTATGAATTCTTATTTACATATCTAATGATATAGCTGTTTATTTAACAACATATTATAGATCTTGTTATCAGGTGCACATGTACATGTGTGTGTGTGTGTGTGTGTGTGTGTGTTTGTGTGTCTGTCTGTGCATGCGCACACACACTAGCTGCATTTATTCTTAGGTTGCATTACCCAGTGCCTCTAGCATTGTCTGCATATTTTCCTCATGAGGTCTCTGAAACTCTGATAAGAAATTTAACCAGTGAACAATTTTCTTCATTTGATACCCTTTTAATTTAGTGCTTAGACAATGCAGATAAACCACTTCATTTGAATGCTGTCTAATGTGTGTGTGTGTGTGTGTGTGTGTGTGTGTGTGTTGGGGGGGGGTGAGTTCCCTGGCAGTTCAATAGCTTGATTCAGTAAGAACTTTGGAACACAGAGCAGTTGTACCAAATCCTTGTTGTTTTTATGACTGTTTCTCTACATTTGGTATCTGCTATTACATTAGCTTGGATATTACAGTTTTCTGTTTTTCAGGAGCTGGTGGTAGAATAGCATTTAGCATTGCTGACACAAAGCTCTTGCTTTTCCCCTTTGATTTTTGGCTGGCATGTCTTCTGTATGGCAGCTGCATATCTTTCCTGTGTCCGTTTCTTTTTGTGTGCCCATTTCTTTCTGCTTGCTAAAGATCTGTGTGTTTTGTGTGTGTGTGTGTGTGTGTGTGCGCGCACTTGCATAAATAAACATATACAGGCATGTGTATGTTTCCTCCAGTGAGTTGCTATCCCAGTGAGTGATGGAATAGACTACAGGTCTCCATGACCCTAAACTGGAATAAGCAGGCAGTCAGTGAATGAATGGTTACAGAAATTAAAGATAAGGGTTGCAGTACTCATGAAGCTAGTAAAATGGTCCTATATGCATATGCAAATACTGGTTCTAGCAAATCCACCAGCCAGGGAGTTAACAGTGTTGCATGCGTTATGGCAACATCAGTACATATTAAAAATGATGAGAGGCACTTTGTTATCCTGCTCTCTGGTGGTTTTGCCAGGTGTGATACAGTTGTTATAACTACTGCTTAGCTTCACACATATTGTTAGGACAGTCTGGCTGAAATATGTCATTTTTTTCCCTTTGTTGCTGCTGTTTTTTTTTTTTTTTGTTTGTTTGTTTTTTTTTTCCTGGGAGGAGGCAAAAAGATCCAAGATTTCATCTCAGAATGGACATCCAACAACATTGAAACACAGAATATTCCTAGCAGCAACAACTAAGGCTCATTCTCTGAGTGATAAGGGTCTATATCAGAGCATCGAAGTTTTAAAGCTTCTAATGTTCTAATATCGATCCGTTTTGAGCTAATGCTAAAAAAATAGCGAAGCTGCAGAACACTGAATTCTTTCCTAGGGAAAGAATTTGGTTGGCCGGTTCTGTGGCTTCGCTGTTTTCAGTGTTGTGTTGGAAATTTACGGGTCGGGTTCAGGTAAGTGTGCGATTGTGTGGTTGTTAGGATTAGGGCACGGGTTAGGTGAGTTAGGGTTAGGGGCGAGTAAAGTGAGTTAGGGTTAGGGCGTGGGTTAGGTGAATTAGGGATAGGGGCGGGTTAAGTGAGTTAGGGTTAGATGAGTGTGCGATAGTGACGGACCTTATGGTTAGGGTTTTGGTTAAGGTAAGTGGATAGATAGTAGTGTCTGTATAGTTTAGTGTAGGGTTAGTTGTAGGATTATAAGCGTATGTGTGTGTATTGATGTTTTTTAGGTGTGCTTGTGTTGTGTGTATGTGTTTTGGAATAGCAAATTTTTTCCCATGGAAAAAAATTCGCTGTTCTGAATGTTCGATATTATGTGGTTTAGATATTTTAGGTTTGATGAAATCACGTTTGCTATTTTCATCTTTCGATAACGTGATATATAACCGCAGTGATAAGGCCACAGCAGCAGCCTTCTTTCACAGTACGTCATTGGGTATTTGTACAGTTGTAGGGTGGTCCCCTCTAAGTATCTTTGCTTGTTGTGTAAGGGGTCTAGTTGAGTAGACCACATTTTAACTTACCAGAATTTTATTTTACTGAGACGACAACACCGAACTGTCACTAAATAGAAACTACACACTACTAAAATTTTTAACTGAGAAATGAGACACTTGACCGCCATGGTGAAATTTGCCCTTTTCCTCACTGTAGTGCAGTCCTGGAGTTGGTATATTTAGTTACTGGGGTGTGGGGGCATAGCCCCCCACCTGGATGGGTTTGACATAGTGTAGTGTATGTTAAGTTTTATTATTGGCCAAGTGTCTCGTTTCGGGTAAATGAAAATTCGGTCCACTCAAGTAGACCCGTTATAAGCTGAACATATCAGAATCACAATCTCCTTTATGGCTGCATTGCCAAAGGTATGTTATGATGGAGGCCAGCCAGATAATTTGCTAGTAACTTTCCTTGTGTTGGTTACAGAAGACAGAACTATTCTTATTGGGTACAGAATGTATGTATTACTATGATGCTAGATCTGTAAGAAGCAGATCCATCTTTGGCACCCAAGCCAACCTGAGATGTATTGGATCCATTCTTTATTCCCTCTCTCCTTTGCTCTGTTTTCTACTAGCGTTAATGCTTCTTGCCGAAGGGCTGCACAGTGAGGAAGAGTGATGCATGATGAGAAGGGGATGGGTGCCTGTAGTTGGGAAAGTTTTTTAAGCTGACAGTCCTAATGCCTACAGCATATCGCCTCATTAATTACTAAAGAAGGACAGATTTCTTACATGTCTGTTATTGTAGCAAGTATATAACTTTGTTTACCTTTGTCATTTCTGAAGACATTTCAGTGGAATTCACATATACATTACAGTGAGCATAAGCTGGAAAGAAAGTAAGTAATACTGTTTTGCTGATTTGACCAACAGTTTGCAAGTTTCCAAATTATTTGCCATACTAATAACTAAACACTTAGGCCTGTAACAATCACGTCTTCTAACATTATGATCTTTGGTATAAGCTGTAGGTCAGTTGCTTTGGACTTCACATACTAACCCTCCTCCACTGTGCAACTAATTAGAGGTCACTACTGATCTCATTCAGATGTTAAATCACAGTGAATTAGATGCAGATCTGAAATATTTCCAGTAAGCACACTTTTACCTCTTTTTTCATGTTGTTTTCACTAGGAATGGGCAAAGACAATAAAAAGTTTAAGTGCTGGCAAAGCTGCTAACAGAACTGCCCAGCATTTCGTAGAGCAAGACCAGCTCTGTGACATAAAGGGATAAAGGCCTCATTATTACAGAGATGACCCTATTCTGAATAGCTTGGATTCTGGAAGAGCCAGATGGGGGTGCATGAGACTGAATTGCCAGTGCTGGTTCACCTGTCTTGGTGAAGGGAAATGTGGTTTCAGTAAACCAGTTGCTATCATGCAAGTGGAGGCTTGTATAACACCAGAAATGGCCAGGACCGGGGATTTAGTATAGCAGTTCCAAACTGGTGACGGTATTCCCCATAACTTGTGGCATGTGGTAAACACGAGTAATGCCAGGAGATATACCATGCATAGTGAGGTGGGTACTCCTGTCAGTCACTAGGTCCAGGATTAGGGCCTTAATAGAAACACCCACATTGCCAGGATGTTGAAAAGGGCATAAAACATTTCCATGATTGCCTGGATGATGCCATTGTGAAGGAACTTTTGGGGCGAGGGCACTTTGGATAGTGTTTGATTTTGGTAGGCACTTTGACAAAATAGGATATGGGGAGGGAACATTCCATAGAGTAGAGTAAAGTAAAAGTAAAATGAAGTGCTACTTCTGCCTCCTTTCAAAGGATCTTGCGATAATGCATTTTCCAGTCACACATTTTGGGTTAAGTCCGCAGTTTTTCATATCTTCTCATGCTGGATTAAACATTGTTTCTTAACAAATTAAACTATTTTCTCTTTTGTCTTCAGGTATATGTGGATATCAAATTTACTTAATGGAGTAAAATGTCAAAAAACAGTAAATATATCATCTTTTAGTGGTCTTTTGTATTTTATCTTAACATTTAGCAGGTCCAGAAAAAGGTCTTGTGAGTCTAAAAGAAAACAGATTTACTTTTTGTTGTTCTGTATTGGTTTATTACAATATGTTTGTTCTGTTTATAGCACTCATGCAGCTTTTCTGCCTGTTAGCTGTTCTTACAAACAGATTGTGAACATAATTAACCCCTCACGCATATCCCCAGAAGTTTAATTTAATTGCTTCGTTACAAGGTGCAATGTACACCTAATAAGTTATTATAATCAGTGTTTCTTCAATAAACTGTTTGACGTTTGTATGCTATTCACTGTTTTTAAATATTGGTTTAAAGAGTGAAGTATTCTGATTACTGGAAATTGTTTGACAAGTATTCATGTTTTTGTTCACTTCATAAGTACTGATGTCTCTTGTTGCTGTAGACTTGCATTTCACAAGCTCAAGTACATGCAAAACTCAGATCACATGCATTCAGGCTCATGAGAGTATGAGAACATGCCACCTATAAAAATAAGCATTTTTTGCTGGAGGACCAGTCCACCTGTACCCCCATGTGGGGGCTTCACTACTGCAAAGCCTTGTTTCTTTATTAGGTTACTTCATAGTCACCATGCCTTAATGAAAAAGTGGGCATTGACAGGCAGAGTAAAACTTGTTTTGTTTTTCTCTTGGAAACTTTGAGATTTGAGCACATAGAACACACACTAGCAGCAAAATCTCACTTATTCAAGACTGAAGTCAAAGTGAAACAACTAACAACTTGATCTGTCATGCTCCAGAAACTAAAATAAATGTTTTTATAATCTGAGCAATTTACTGTAATCCACTTACTAATGACTTTACCCCATCACATCCTTTTCTTCTGTTGCCCATTGTAGAGGAAGTTTAAAACATAAGTATTCCTGTAATTCTTTGTACTGAAAACTATGACATTGTACATTTTTATGTGGAACTTCTTGTGCCACTTTTCTGTGGAAGCTGCAAGTTGCAACAGGTCACTCTTAGACTGTGGCATGAAGATCAATGTCTGGCATTCCATGCCATCAAAGACCTCAACCTAATAGACATCCTACAACTTCAAAGTGTCAGTGGCTACACAACCACCCAAAGCAATGATGTGAACCTCCATCAACATGTACATAAAACACATTGGAGAGAATCATTACCCAAATCCTGCCCCAGATGTGGAGAAAAATTGCCATGGTATATTAAGCTGAGTGATACTCTTACCTCATTCAAGGCTAACCTTAATGATTTGATGGGTTCCTCGAAGTTCATCCCCAGCCTAAAATGTTTTGCCCTCATGCACGTGTGTTACGTTTTGAGGGTGGTATTTGGCAAAGTGGACATGGTCTTTCAGACTTACTTGCCTCATGTTTCCCATGATCCTGTCCTGTACTACTGTCATTAGTGAACAGAATAATTTTGCTTATTGTCTTCATTGTTCAGTATGATACAAGCATGCTGAGCAGGACCGTTCTGTGAAGCCTGTAGCATTTCTACTAATTACTGGATTTTTGTTAAGCACTGTCTAATTGTTATCATCCGACTCCTATCAAATAAGCAAGTCCTTATCAACATGAGCAGTTTTTACATAAGCTTAGACTGCATTCACTGTGCTTACATAGTCAGCACTGGCAATGCCCTTGTAGTAGGACTGAAACAGTTTATATTGTCTAAATGTCTGCTTTGTGGATTTATGCTGCAGTCCGTCTGTTAGACAGTTTTGCAGTTCAGAATTCAACAAGCCTATCTGACAGCAATACTTTTGTCACATTTTCTGGGACAAAGGTAAGACTGACCAGTCTGTAATGATTTAGCTGTTTCATTGACCATTATTTCTGCACAGTTGGTACTTTCCAGTCCCCAAGAAGAGTGCCTACAGTCTTGCTTTGGCTCCTTGCAGCTTAATTGTACTTATAATAATGTCCAAAGTATAGGCTACAAGATCTATTTCTTTAGCCCACTCACCGTAAAGCCCTGTGAGATGTTCTTTGTGTTTCACTGTTGCAGTCATCACATTTGGGTTATCTGCCTGCAGGTAGCCCCCAGCCGGCCTGAATACCAGAGTCTTTGGATTTCTGCGTCAGATGCTGTCCCTTCTTCCATGATGTCAGGTCGTCAGGGGTATAAAACATGCAGCCAACACCATTACAGAAGTCTTTCTTGCCGCGCGGTGCCCGAAGCAGAAGCAGTTCACAAGTGCCTGTTGACCGACTCCTGAAATTGTCATTTTCGAGTTTCAGACCTGAAGTCTTCAAAAAAGATAAGTACCCCAATTGGGGATCCTTTTTTCTTGCTTAAAATTAACAACTGTCTTGCCTGTGGAAAGCAAATACCTCATAGAAATTTTCATTCTTACTGTGTCACTTGTTTAGGCCCAGACCACTACGTTCCTCACTGTCGGTTTTGTGCCTTATTCAACGCCCAAACTATTCGTCGTCGGGCTATTTTTGTAGCTAAATACTTTCGTTCTTGATCTCCATACTCCAAAATGGCTTCGTTAAGCCATCTGACTACCGATCTTCTGAAAAAACATAAGGATAAAGACAGAGACAGACCACATAGGTTCAAAACTGCTGACGACACTTCCATTAAGCTAGTCACCAGTCAGCTGGTACTCAGTGAGGTGCTTTCGCAGCCCGTGATACCCACCACTACTGATTTTCAGGCCTCTACTGAGACCCATTCAGAGTCAGGTGTGCCGTGAGATGCTTCTTCGACTATGGAACCTGCGGATGTCTCTACCTTGGATAGGTGTGGAGCTGCTGTGTAGGCACCGACTTCTGAGGGTGTATTCAGGCCTACATACCTTCATATTAAACCGACAGCATAGTTTCCAACTAGAAGTACTGATTTCCTCAGGCCTAAAACTCGCACTACGCCTAGAAAACTGAAGACCTTATTACCTTAATTAGGGGAAGCCAGCCTTCCCCCACTAAGAGACCTAGAGCCAATTTTCTTTCTGATTATTCTGATCAGGAATCTGATACCTCTGCTCCTTCTGATTAACAGGATTTGCCCTTATCTACTTATGACGATTCTGATGCAGAGGATTCCATTCCCTCTGCTTCTCCTCCAGAAGATTTTTCTTTTGATGAAACTTTGCATACCCTTAGGGAGCATTTCCTCTGGGAAAGCCAGGACTATTCTGAGTCAAAAAAGAGACTTAGGAAACTCTTACTCCTGCCTCAACACAGGCCTCTAGCTATATCCCTCCTGTTCTGGCTATTGTAGATGATGTTTTCTTGGAATCTAGTCTTACCCCAGACACTTTACCTCCAGCTCCCAGAAAACCTGACAGGTACTACAGAGTACCTGACTCTCACAAGTTCCTCTTTAAGAATCCTTCTGCGGATCAAGAGACCATTTCCCAAGGACCAAAAGGCATTAAGGCTATGGCTGCCAAAAACCCTACCCCTTCTGATAGAGATTCTAGAGCCTTAGACAGATGGGGTAAGAAGGTTTACACTTTGGCCATTAGTGCTCTAAATTGCCAGTTTCATATGCTAAAGTATCAGCAGCATATTATGGGACTACTTAAACAGAAAATGATGTTGATTCCTGAATGTACTGAACACAAAGACTTGCAAGATTTAATGCATTCTGCAGAACAAGTTGGTAAACATACTTTGCAATGTGGTTTTGATGCTTTAGAAGCATCTTGCAGGGCTGCTGTCACTGGGTCTGTACTTAGAAGGGCATGCATGGCTTAAGGAACAAAACCTGCCAGATCATGATAAAGCTAAATTACTGGATGCACCCTTAAACCAAGACCACCTTTTTGGCAACAAAGCAGAGGAAGTCCTCAAAAAGATGGGGGGAAAGATAAATCTATGCAAACTGTTAAAGATTTCCTACAAGTACAGCCTCCCAGATTCAGTAGGCATTGGCCTTCAAAGAACTGTTCCTTTCCAGTCCTTTCCAGGCCTTCTCAGTCCAAACCTAGGAACAGCAGACCACCAAGACTTCAATCTCAGGCTACGCACAGATCTAAGCAGTGGGGCGCTCCTACTTCCAAAGCAGGGAGTAGTAAGCCACCCCCTACAGAAAAATGGCACAATGACTTAACCTTAACCCTTCCAAGCCCTGCTGAACTACTTGCTCCCTTAGGAGGAAAGCTCGCCCTCCATGCAGAAAACTGGGAACTCATTAGCCAGGGCAAATGGGTTTTAAACATAGTTTCCCGAGGATACAGATTCCACTTCCACACACCAACCCCACATGGTTGGCCAGACCTCCCCCCAAATCAGTGGGCGGAGGCCCAACAGCAGGTTCTCTCTCTTCTCAGTATCAGGGCTATTCAACCTATCCCAGCAGAACTAAGGGGACAAGGTGTTTATTCAAGACTGTTTCTGGTACCCAGAAAAGAAAACTCCTGGCATCCTATCCTGGACCTCTCTATTCTCAACACCTTTCTGGTGGTTCCAAAATTCAAAATGCTGACTCTTCAACAGCTTCTTCCTGTGCTAGCCAAGGATGCCTGGCTGGCAACCCTAGACTTAAAGGAAGCTTACCTGCACATCCCAAAAAGAGAATCCTGCAGACATTACCTACGTTTCAGGGCAGGCTCCAAGCACTTTCAGTTCTCTGCACTTCCCTTTGGCTTATCTACTGCGCCCAGGATGTTCACAAAGTGTCTAGCTCCAGCCATTGCATTTTGCAGGCAGAGAAATATTCAAATTTACCCATATCTGGACGATTGTCTGATTTAGGCAGAAAGCCAGGACTTGCTATTATACCACCTGGCATTTGTAAAGAAACTTCTAACTTCACTGGGGTACACCATCAACAAAAAGAAATCTCACCTAGTACCCTGCCAACAGATTATATTCCTGGGAGCAAGCTTGAACACAATTTCCCAGATGGCATTCCTCACTCCGGAGAAACAAGTTTATTTGACAACCTACTTCAAACTATTGGACACAAAATTCCAGCTGTCTACAAGGAAAATACTGCAAGCTCTGGGGTTCATGGCCTCTTGCATTCTGCTAATTCCATATGCAAGACTGCATATGAGGAAACTCCAATGGTATCTAAAAGGTTTATGGTGTCAACATTCTCAGGACCTGGAAACAATGATTCCTATTATTCCTTGTCTAAGGACAGAGTTCCTTTGGTGGGCAGAGGCCTGCTACCACAACAAGGGACTCCCTTTCACTCTACCCCCTGCCACCCAAACACTAACAGACACATCAGACTATGCATGAGGGGCTCACATGGCAGGGCAGTGCATTCAGGGCAAATAGAACCCGTGACAGATGCACCTGCATATCAACCAGAAAGAAATGTTTGCTGTACAGACTGCTCTGACAGCCCTCAAAGACATTATTCTCCCAGGACAACTATTGGTAAAGACAGACAACACCACAGTTATGTGGTACATAAACAAGCAGGGGAAAACCCATCCTACCCTCTCTGCAGACTAGCCATGGCTCTGTGGATCACAGCTTTGTGCTACCAAGTGCACCTACAAGCTAATTTCCTGCCAGGCAAACTAAATTTACTGGCAGACAACCTAAGCAGAAATCTCATGGACCCACACGAATGGGAACTAGAACCCAAAATATTCAACCTCTTGAGGAGCAAATGGGGGACCCCAGAGGTAGACCTGTTTGCCTCCCCCTCAGAACTACCAATTGAGCAAATTCTGCAACAGAACTCCCCACAGTCAAGCTTGGAAAGTGGATGTCCTGTCTTTTACCTGGGAAAGCCTCTTGGTTTACGCCTTTCCCTCTCTGCCTCTCCTCTCGAAAGTCTTACTAAAGATCAAACAGGACAAGCCAAGAACAATACTGATTACACCAGACTGGCCACGCCAGCACTGGTACCCCCCCTTGCGCAGTCTGACACTGCTTCAACCATGGCACCTGCCTCAGACCCCTTCCCTGCTGTTCCAGTAGGCGGGCCAGATTCTGCACCCTCAGCTTCAAACCCTGAACGTTGCAGCCCGGCTAATTCCATGAGCTCTCCTCTAGCATCCCTCAGTAAGCAGGTGCTTCTGGAGGCAAGGAGGCAAGGAGGCCTAGTACCAGAAAGTCCTATGCTGAAAAGTGGAAAAGATACTTCTGGAGCCAGGCTCAGGGAATGGCCACAACGGTGCCCAGCTTACCTCGTATTCTAGAGTACTTAACAGAAATGCTCCACAAGGGCCTGTCCTTCTCGTCAATTATAAATAAAATAAAAAATAAAATAATAATTTAGCATTTAGTTGATGAAAGTAAGCAAGAAGTCTAGACTAAGAAAATTCTGAAATTGTTATAAATCACTGTAATTTTTATCTATACTGGAGCTTTTCTCCCCGGGCCTCTACTGTAAACGGATATATGTCCAGCTAGACTAGCCCGGTCAACAAATGTAAAATAAAATAAAAATAAAAGATTCATGCCTCTGCCATTTCAGTACATTATAATACTGAGCCCACCCCTCTTCTCTTTACCCTTGCTAAACCAACTCCTTAGAGGGGGTAAAAATTTAAGACCCCCCCCCCAGGAGAGCTCCCACTCCAGCCTGAGACCTTAACTTTGTATTGGAAAAGCTCACTCTTCCCCCCTTTGAGCCAGCTGCAACAGCAGAGTTGAAATTCCTTTCTTGGAAAACAACCTTACTTCTAGCCATCACTTCAGCAAGAAGAGTGCTGGAATTACAGGCCCTCATGGCAGTGGAACCCTTCATTGTCTTCCATATGGACAGGGTTATCCTCAGAACTAATCCTTCCTTTATGCCCAAGGTGGTGTCTAGTATGGCCCTAAACCAGTCCATTCATTTGCCTACCTTTTTCCCTAATCCACAAAACAAAGGGGAATGGGTACTGCACTCTCTGGACCTGCACAGACACTTAGATTCCATTTGGACAGGACTAAGCCTCTCAGAAAATCTGACCAGCTGCTAGTTGGCTTTGCTGCAGGGGCAGAGGGGGGAGGCCATTTCAAAGCAAACCATTTCCAAATGGATAGCCCATTGCATTCATTTCTGCTACAAGCACCATGGAAAACCTACCCCACAGGGGATAAGATCACATTCCACCAGGGCTGCATCTACCTCTACGGCATTTCTCAGAGGAGTCCCTACCAGGGACATCCTGGAAGCTGCTACCTGGAGCTCTGTACATACCTGCACCAAGCATTACCACCTGCCTATCTTTTCCAAAGCCAGAGCTGGATTTGCCACAGCAATCTTGCAGGGCTTAATAGCTGGCCCTAATGCGCTTTAACTACCTCCTCCCTTCCTTAGCTTTGGGAATCAACCCAAATGTGATGACTACAACAGTGAAATACAAAGAACATAGTACAGTTGTGTACACTTACCATAAATGTAGATGTTCGAGTGTATTCACTGTTACAGTCCTGGTTAACCTCCCTCCAGCCCCCTGACTTCTCTTGCCTCTACCTTTCCTTCTTGTTTGGTATATAGATTTTTTTTGTGTGTATTTGCTTTTTGATAGGGGTGTACCATACCATATAATTGCTCCCTATTGTGGGGGCACCTGACGTCTGGGGCAAGAAAAACTGATGCAATGGCATCGGCTGCATATTTTATACCCCTAATGACCTGACGTCATGGAAGATGCAACAGCATCCGATGCAGAAATCCAAAGACTCTCGTATTCAGGCCAGCTGAGGGCTTACCTTCAGGCAGATAACCCAAATGTGATGACTGCAACAGTTCATACACTCGAACGTCTACATTTATGGTAAGTGTACACTGTCTGCCCCCACAAAAGCCAGTAAGTACCCCTCTTCCTTTTGGAAATGCTGAGATTAAATGATTTTGTTGTCCTTATCTCCTGCTTCTTTGCAACCCAGCCTTTTTTTTTTTTTTTTTTTTACAGTCTCCCAAATAACTAGAACACCTCTTTTCATCTCTAGGTCTGCTTTGGTCTATTGGATAACACATGCTGACAGTTTTCATCCCTGGCCTCCCAATACTGATTATTCTGTTTATGCTCTACCATTTTAACATTTTTTTTGCATTTTAACTTTGTCTGCCTCAGCCTACCTTACTTTCTTCTCCTTTTTCTAGGTAAGTACACTCCTTTGTAAGTAATCTTATGATTTGCTTTTCCTCTACAGGGACTGGTTCCTCCTTCCCCACAAAACTGTTCTAGACTGAGATTCACAGGAGGGTTGGGAAGACTACCTGCCATTTTTTTGAGCTGCTTTATAACTGTCCTTCCCTATTGTGTACCAGGGAATGGTGACCACTGCCTGGCAACACATTTATCATTACCACCTTGTTGCTGACAGCTGGGTCAGGTATCCTAGTTTCCTCCCAGTGTTTATCACTGTAATGTTAAATCCCACTTCCACCACACCTTCTAGGACAATTTTTCACACACACCATAGATGCGGAGACCTCACAGTTTATTTCTGAAGGATATGCACACACACACACACACACACACACACACACACACACACACACACACACACACACACACACATACACACACACACACACACACACACACACACACACACACACACACACACACACACACACACAAGCAATGCAGCTGTTCTGTGTACTCACATGTTCTTATTCTGTTTTTGAGCAGGTCATCCTGACTTTCTCTGGCATGTAGTGTTCTGTCTGCTGTAGCCTATCACTGCAACCCCTCACCTTTCCCTTCAGCTAAGACCAGCATCTCCATTAATCATTACTTCTTTTTCCTACCTGTTTTCAGAATCTTCTGAGGTGCATCTTTTACGTTCATATGTATTCAACATTATCCCTTCCCTTTTCCCAGATACACTGGCTTCCATAAAGATTTTAAGTTCAGGTTAATGTCATGCCCAGTCTCTTGACCTTATGTCTGCAACTTTTATTACCTGTGCTCCTAGAACTGCAAGCAATACATGTCTTATCCTTTCTTCCCATTGCAAATGTCTTCCTTCATCATCTGTTTATGTTCTAAATGTGGGTGCAAATGGTCCTCATTATCTAATCCATCATTATATTTGCATCACTCTTCTTTTTTCATCCTACACATTTGCCCATTAACCCTTCATCCTGTCATTAAAGTGCTTTGCTCCATTTCCCAGCTGGGAATTTACAGACCTTTCCTTTAGTTCTTCCCACCTGTTGTGTTCTGTTCTTCACTGACTGCATAAGTTATTCTGCTAGGTTTGTCCCTGTGCACATAATCACATGGGATTCCTTTAACAGATCCTGAAACATTCTGTCCATGGTCATCCCTGACAGTGCTGCACCACTAAAATGTTTTACCTTTCCTACCCCCATTGAATTCCTGTTGTTATCCAGTCCTCCACTACAAACACTTCTTAATACCTGTACCTTTTTCTAAAAAAGTCCTCTATGGCCCCTCTATGCCCTTTTATAGAACCCCTTTCCTGATTTACTATTGTTTTCTGTTATGTGACATCACTATAAAGCTGGTAGTGCTTCATTCACAGTCTGTACTATTTGGCTGGCATTTTTTCTACTTCTTTACTAGGCTTTTCCATGTTTGTGTGCACCTATAAGGTTGGAACAGGGTTCATTCCAAAATGTTAATTTCCACTATTGAATGACTTAACCAAAAGATTTACTTAAGCCAGACTTTTTTTAAAATGCATTTGTTAAACTGAGTAAGCCCACTGGACATAAGTGTCCCTTTTCAGGGTGGACCCAGGAACACTGTCTTAAGTGTTTTGCTCAGTGACACGGTAGGCAAATGGAGGTGGAAAGACTCAATCCTTGCATGTTGGATATAGGAAACAGCTCATTAACTGCTCAGAGGCTTGCTCCTCAGAACTGCCAGACTTTCTGAACAGTTGAAAGTGAAAATATAGTTGACCACTTTTAGAAGTGTTCAGATGCCCATTTGTGAAGCATTCAGTTAACTCTGACTTAAAATCTTTCTTGTTGATCAGTTACAAATCATATCTACTTTTACTTGGGACTCCCTCTAAACACAAAAACATATTTTTTAAATTTAAGCTATGAAATATAAACTTTTACATAGTTCTTTTCAAAGCCAAAAGAAATGTTAGACTGTCAGAAGTCAGGCAAACAGATTATGAAACTGCATGTACTTGGTTACATATGTGTAAACAGTATTTGTATAGTAACAGAATGTGTGTAGTTTTGCATTTTGATCTGATGAACAAATCTGTAAACACTTAAGTAGCCCAGCAGATGGCAGAGCTTCTTTTGCACAGTCATACAGAAAGCATTTGTTTTACTGTATGTACCCTGCTCTGGAACAATAACAGTGGTGTATCTGGGTGGTGGAAATGTTTGTGATGAAATGGTTTAGATGTAAGTTACCATCACTTGTAAATTTATGCCTCACATTTTTGTTTTGTTCTGTTCCTCATTAAATTTCTGGTTTTCAGGAGCAGTAAAACAAAACCTTTTATGCTAGCAATTTTCTAAGTTTATAAGATCAGTGTTTGAAATGTGCCCCTATGTTGGGACTGTATTCCCCCATTATTGGCTTTGTTCTGTATTTTTGTGCTAGGAGGCTGAGCGCTATGGTGATAAGTGAGAACTGAATTCACTAAATGATAGCCATTTAAATTTGTCTTCCTGTCTTTCAGGCAACTGCTGATTTATCTTAGTGGTATGTTGCTCTGACTCTAGTGCACAGACTTCTGGGTTCAAGACTTGGCAGTGAAATGTAAAGTGGTAATACAACATTTTATGCAAGCAACTTTCCAAAATTATACAAGCAATGTTTAAAATGTGTCCCAGGTGTTTGGCCTTTTGCCTCCCCCCCCCCAATTGAAAATAAGTGAAAGAGGCTGTGCAACATGCCTATGGCTTACACTACTGTGATTCTGTATTTGTGTGTGTGTGTGTGTGTGTGTGTGTGTGTGTGTGTGTGTATATATATATATATATATATATATATATATATAAAATATATATTATGTGTAGAAGTAGACTGTTATGGAAATTAATAGGGCAGTTTTGTCGTTATTGGTGCATGCATTTTGCTTCATTGCCTACTGGAAAAATGTTAAAAACAATAAATTTAAAATGCGCTCTAACTTAAGTCTAAAAAGTGTGCTGTATTGTACAAGGAATATCATTTAATAACGTCAGGAAGGTGTATCAAAGAACGCATGTATGTTTCTTGTTTTTTGCACAAGGGGCCTCTGATTTGAAAACAACCCAAAGGTAATCTTTATCCACCACTGGCCAGATGCATTTTCTTTGGATGTGGTGTGGGTTTTAATGCTGTTTCAATGAATGTGAGTTTCAAGGGCAGAGAAGTTTTAATGCTAAGTCTGTTTTCATTGTGAGACAGTATTGCTTTGTTTAGCAGGTATCTGTTAGTGTTTGTGCATTGTGCTATAAAATGTAAAAAAAATAATAAAATCCTGAAATGCAAATTGGATTTAAGGATGGGCAATAGAAAATGTACTCCAGGATTGCCCCTCATGCCACTAATGGATAGAGGCAGTTCCAAAATGCTCCATCCCTTATATGGGTCCCCTCAAGTTATCTATGGAATGATCACAGTTATCCTCACTAGGGCTAATATACAATTATCAGCCATGGGATAGGTAAGACCAATCAGAAAATTTTAATTCAAGAATCGAGCACCAAAAGGGAATTGGCTAAGATTAAAAAGTCCTACAAGTGACCCTATGTTGTGGTAGTAAATAGTTATAAAAAATTGCCCTTTTTAGATCACTAAGTGCCCCCCCCAGTCTTCAACAGCTTCTAGCGCCTTTGGGTATGTACACTTTTTACAGCCACTGTAGATTTACTACATCTAATAAAAAATGCAATACAGTGGTAACCAAGTTACCAAAGAAAGTAGGTGTTCATTTGTAATTTTTCATCTTTTTTATAGGTTAGAAACAACTGGGGAGATGGTACTGTGGATCTTGTGTTATAACAATAAAGCTATTATACCTAATGTGTTGTAGAATCATTTCTTTCTTTGGTGTGATTTGTTGCTGTATTCATGACAATTAAAAATAGCCATGACAGCTGATTCTGAAAAAAAATTCACACTAAAAATCCAGAATATGTGGTCTGCTTGAATGCCAGCTTTGTATTAAACACACTAGTGAGTTGCATTCACGTACAGTCACTTATGTGTGATTACCAGTTGTTGAATTTTGAGCAAGATTGCAGAATCCTGGGCTTTTTTCTTTCCTTGATATACAGTGATCTTGGAGCTGGTACTACTCAGTTGCTGGTATGTCATGGATGCAAGAGTGCTCGTCTCCTGCAAACATATTTTGCTGTGGATATGTGTGTGTGTGTGTGTGTGTGTGTGTGTGTGTGTGTGTATATATATATATATATATATATATATATATATATATATATATATATATACACATATGTGTTTTATTTCTGAAGACAGCTAATATTTGGTTGCAAAAGATGTGCACTTATTCGGGGAACCAGTTTGGCTGTATAAAATTTAAGATTTCTGGTTTGAGTTCCATCAAACTGATAAGGTATGTGAGAGATGTATTTACACAATGTCACTGGAGGCAAAGCTCTCACGTAAAAGCACTCCTAATAACAATCAGGTTGTCAGTAATACATGTCACACCCTCCACACACAGTACAAAGAAGAGACATAGACCCATGTATGCTACGGCACTCACATGTAACCTTCCTAAACCCTAAAGACCATCAAGAGGAAGTGTACGTAACAGCAGCCCCAAATGCAATCTTTGAAAACAACACCTGCATCAACACACACACCCACAAGTAGTGGAGCCTCTACTTCTAAGCCCATAAGGCAAGCCACCAGACAATCCAAGATTCTCTTCATTGGAGATTCCAGTGTCACACACGCAGATGTCCCTGTAACCAGGCTGAGCAAGGAGAAAGTCACATCAGTAGCTTTTCAGGGGTCAGGATGTGGCACTCCTATCACTGGACCAGAAGTACCAGTATGACTTGAGTACATGTGGGTCTAGATGTACTGCTATAGACCATATGAAGAGAGACATCATGGAGCTCTCAGAACATGTGTCACAGGCTGGTATGAACCCAGTTTTGAGCAGCATTTTACCTTCTCCAAGGATGATGCCATAATACAAACAGAAGATGACTTAGTTGGCTTAGTTTCTGGTGTCATTCTGAGGGGGTGCAGTATTTGTCAGCATGAAAGGAGATGGTCAGCAGACCACGCTGCTTCACCAGGGATGGTCTACACCTCTCCCTTCTAGGATTTCAAATAATAAGTAAAATGTTGTTCTTCCCATAGTGCCTTTTTAGGCAGTGCAAACTGAAAAGTACTTCTGACACAGCAAATCAAAGCCAAGGCAATCCAAAGGTGTTACTACTGAACGCTAGGCGCCTAAACAAAAAACTCCACTCCCTACTAGCTGTGCTCACCCTAGAGAATATTGACATCTGTGCAGTCACTGAGACATGGTCTAAAGATGCTGAGAGCACACTGGCAGTGCAAAACTGTAACGCCTTCCACACATTTTTACCAGCTACTACACAGACAGGGACTAAAGGTGGAGATGCCTGAATTTACATAAAAAATAAATATACCTCAAGGCTTGTCAAACGGGATGATGCACTTGAGCTTCTTCACGTTCAAATAACTATAGGCAATCTCTCATACCACTTCTTTGCAAGCTGTAGGTCCCCTTTTACCACCCAGGAAACCCATAACATGTATTTTAAGCTTACTGGAAGCAATCACCATCCAACCCAATACCATATTCATAGGCGACTTTAATTACTGCACTGTTGACTGGGAATTATATATGACACCAGTTGTGCAGGCACAGAGATTCTTGGATTTTGTAAATACAAACTCCCTGGACCAGATTGACGGTACTTAAACCAGGGGAGCAAACATACTGGTTCTGGTCCTCACTAATATGGGAGAGTGCTGCACATCCTCTAGTGTAATGTCTTCTCTGGTAAGGTCAGACCACAAAATGTTCAATGCTGAAGTAAAAATAAAACCAGGAACTTCAGCTAGCGCTGGAATGTTTATAAATAATCTTAAGGTTAACTTCCTACAATTAAGTGATATCCTGGCAACATTTCAAGCCCATATATAAACCCTGAGGGCACTGCTGCTTATATGGAACTGTTCACAGAAACCCTATACAAGTAAGCAAGGAAGTTAGTAGCTTCATAGTCAGTTGTTCCACCAGAAATAAGTACATAATTAACTCAAAAAACAAGGTAATCATGGTGGAATCACAACATCACTAGGCTATATAACAGAAGGAAGAAACTCATGGCAAAAATCTGAAGATGTAACATCCAGCAGGATAAAAGCACTCTCATCAAACTAAACAAACAACACAGAGAAAAAGTAAAGTGTACTAAAATCAAACTTTTTAAACACCTTTACTGAATTATCACTTGTGTCATTGGCAAATTTACATTTATACAAAAGTAATCAAACTGTGTTAACAAATTAACATTAACAAACATATTTCACATATATTGCTGTGTGAGTGTGTGTGTGTGTGTGTGTGTGTGTGTGTGTGTGTGTGTGTGTGTATATATATATATATATCACCTAAGCAACATTATGTAAGTTATTCAATTCCTGCCCCTTTTTTTAAACAAGAAACATCTTTATTAAACCATCACTTAAGACATAAGCAGTCTTACATTCATGTAAATGAAAACAAACCACACACAATCCTAATTGCAAACATTTTATATCACAAACCATACTGACGCACTCCCAGTTGCAATACATCACTTATAGTTTACCCAGTCATTTTCATTCGAACATTACATAGCTCATTTAAGTCCTGCCTTCTTTTAAATCTAATTCCTTCCATGTGTGTATTGTTCCCACAATTCCCATTTTCCCCATGTAGTTTGCTCCTACCATTTTCTAAAGTTCTCAATTCCAGTTGTTTTATCTCTGTTAATATATTCACTACTACTTCTTTAGCTATGTCTGCAACCTGGAAGGCAATACACAATTGTATGTAGAGCTAATTATTGATGGAGTCACCTATAGTGAGCCAGAAGATATAGCAAACATACTGGCAGACAAATTCAGCTCTAACTTTACCCCTCTCTCCCTCAACCTTCCATCAGGAAATACTATCAAGTACAACTCCCCAGGTCCCCAGTGCTCTCTCTAATGCCAAAAACAATGCATTAATAGACCCAGACAGTAAAGCACCCCTCCTAGAGTGTTGCCTTAGGCGGCTGCCTAGTTGGCCTATGCCTAAGGCCGGCTATGCCCAGGATGCCTTCTAGTTAGCATGAAACATATCCTTTCAGACCCTCTGGAATCACTATTTAAACATAGCCTCCTAGCAGGTTTCATGCCTAATGAATGGAGAACAGCAACAATTATTCCTCTGCCCATCTGTAGATCATGGAACCTACAGACCAGATCTCTCAGCCATACCGAATTCCTCAGTATTTACCAGTCTTGAGGTCAAAATCAAGGGGTGCCACGAATTCTGGAGTGGCCCCTTTAATTTCTGAATTTCCTGGGCTGTTCAAATTTTGCTGATGTTATCCCGTGCAGGGGCACGTGCGATGACATCAGCATCATGAGCAGACTGCCAGCCTTTTGGAGTTCATCTGAGGGCTGGAGGGGGTGTGTCTGTGTTTATTTTTATGTACAGCAGTGTGTTGAGTCTAGTGGCAGTCCCGGTCATATTAAGCTATGGATTCAGTCTTCAAGTTCTTCTTCATCATACCATTATTATGACTGGATTACTGTTGGATGTAGGACGTTATGGTTCACTCGCTCTAATTTTGTAGAATGCTGTAGAGGAATCTGTATGGTAGAGTCTCAAAAGACAGAGTCAAGTTCAGGTAACGACTACTGCTGCAGACAGAGTAAAGGGGGAGGGGGTTGCATTGTGGTCTTTTTCTAGTATGTGTGTTGAAATAGGGCTAGGAGCAGTTTTAGTTGGATACCCTGGTAGGTTTAGTGTCCTCCAGTTGTCCGGTATATGAGAACATCTTTAGCTGAATGTTGTGTTCGGAGTGATACCTGCCCTGCATAAACCTCATTTTGCACCAAAAAAGGTTCCTGTACCCTTTTGTGGTCAGACAGACCTTTGGCCCTGGTTACTAGTATATATTATTGTCTGCAGTGCATTCAAGTGCTACGTATTTCTTTAATTTTAGTCACTAGTCTTATGGGTAGCACTGTTTCTGCCATGATAAGTAGATGATGATAAACTTTGAGTCATTGTTTATGCGAACCCACCACAGATCACGGACACTTGTTGGTTTGCTGTTCTGGAACCTGGATGTCCAGTGTACGTGCAGATTCATTCACCCGCCAACTTGTTACTGCCAGATAGTAGTAGTAGTTGGTCTGTTTCTGAATGTGTGTAAGCTTTCAAGATGTTTATGTTTTGGGGTCTTGGTTTGCCTTTATTAGTAATGGGGATATGAGATGTTGTTAACTAAGCAGGAATTCAGTGGCTTATGTCAGCCCTTACATTTTTATGACATGCGGGATAATGAGGTAATTTTTAAAGGAAAGAAAGCAGTTGTTTGTCTTTTCGGCTTTTTCCCAGTTAGGGGGTCGCCACAGTGGAACTCCGGTCCGCTAATGATTGGCAGTAGATTTTTATGGTGCCGAGTTGCCAGCCCGATGCCCAGTCTTCAGCGAAGGCACACCTATTCACGCATGTCTTTCGGAGGCCACTCGACCGCGGGGAGGACATGCAGACTCCACACTGAAGGCACTCCAGCCGAGAATCGAACAAGAGAACCTCTTGCTGTGAGGCAACAATGCTACCGCTGTACCACCGTACTGATTAAAAACTTTTATGGAGTCAAGAAGGAAACTGTTATCTTTTGAAAAGTCTTTGCCAAAAGTAATGTACAAATATTGTATTTTGTGTGTGTTTAATTTTATTTAAATGTACGTGTGCGTGGAGTTGTGTTTTGTCATTTTATGCTTAGTGCCTTTCCTTTGTTCTACAAGTTTTAAATTTTCTTTTGTGTTGTGTTCTTGGCACTCAAATTTGTTTGATTTTATTAAGCAGTACTACCTGCTTGATGACAGCAAATTTGTTGGTTTTATATAACTTGTGGTTTCTTTGTGTGTATAATAAAGTAGAACGAGGTAAAGGCACAAACCGACAGGAAGTATAAGCATAGATTAAGTAAGGGTTCAGCAGCGTGAAGACTGGCTAAAAAGTCTGTACAAAAGTACACTTGCTTACATGGTAACAAGGCTAGTAGCATCATACCTCTCAACTGTACAGATTTTCACAGAACGTCCAGATTTTTGCATCCTCTTTTGTTCCATTTTTCATAAATGTGTGGTTTTCTGGCAAATTAGTGGCAAACCATTAAAGATAAAGTTAGAAAATAATGATAGACATTTGAGTTTCAGATTTCATACCCTTCAAAAAATTCATGTTAATGCAAAACCTGTTATTCTATCAGCTCTCTAAGTTTGTAAGAGCAGTATTTAAAAATTGTCCATATTTTTGGGCCTTTGTCCCACTTTTGTTTATGGCTTTATCGATTTCTTGCTGTAAGAGGTTGAGAGGTATGAGTAGAACCCACATCCTTTTGCATTAAAAGCAAGTATTCTAACACAAACCAATTTGGCATAAGCAGCAGTTCTTAGGCCATGTGTGTTAGTAGCACAACAGGTAATATACTTGCTTTTGATGAATAAGGCTGTGGATTCCACTCCCACAGTATGCAGGTAGGTGGATTGCTGGTACTGTACTGTGTTGTACTTTTAAAGGGGTGGAATCGGTGGATGTTGCAGTCCTGAGAATGTCCTCTTTGGCAGAGATACCTAGTAACTATGAACCTGTTATCAGTTTGCCATCCTTTCCGTATTACAGTATTACTACCTTATCATTTGTTTTTATGTAACATAGGCAATTTGTTCCTCAATGGCAACGGACACATTATTTGCAGATGAAACAATGACATATTAAGTTGTTAGCTAGCAGCAATCTCTTCAGTAGTTACAGATCTTACAAATCTTTTTAATGTGGAATTATTTAGATGACTTTTACTTCTGCAGAGATTGTGTGCATTTACTGATACTGGTGGATTGTAGACATTTGAGTATACTTTTATGATGGAAATGTTCTAAAATTGGGCAGTTTTGTCATTATTGGTTCATACATTTTGTTTCCTTGCTTACTGGAAAAATGTTCAAAACAATAAATTTAAAACACGCTCTAACAAGTGTGCTGTATTATACAAGGAATGTAATTTAATACAAGAGTGTGATTTTCAAGGATAGAGAAGTTTTAATGATAAGTCTGTTCATTGTGAGACTGTATGCCTTTGTTTAGCAGATGTCTATTAAGTGTTTGTGCTATAAAATAAAAGTTTTAAATGAAATCCAAGTAATCATCGTAGACGTAAATCAGCATGCACATTGCAGTGTTTATGGTAAATGGGACATTAGATGGCTGCTGGGGGTGGGCTGTGTATGGGGTGCCCCATTCGAGCATGATTTTTTGAGGGGGGAAGGTTGGCAATCTCAGATAGCCCCAGGCGGCACAAACTCAAGCTATGCCACTGATCAGTAGGCTATGGAGAATGACTTTTGGAGGTCCTAGAAAACTATAATATTCTTTTTCTAAGATTAGAATATTGCCTACCATTAAGTGCCCTACTTTTACCACAAAACCCACATACTGCAAGTCACCAAAAACAAAATCCTAAGGTTCATCATTTTCTCCCTTTCCAGTGAACATCACTGCTACACATTTAAAAAAAAAATGGTTGCCATTTACTACAGGGTCTGGGGCTATATTTCGGTTGTCTGTTGTTCGGTTTGCACTTGAAAGTTGGTATCCCACAAGTCTTTTGAAGTGGGCGGGGTTTACACAATTATGTATGCAAACTTTGTTAATCAGCGTACAGATTTGTACCCATTCTCATGGGCCTTTGTCCAGATTTTTGATGTTTCCAGGTTGAGAGGTATGCTACAGACCCATAAGTCTTACTAGTCTGATATGCAAAGCCATGGAAAGAATTATAGAAATGATCATTAATGACATAGGAAACGTCCACACACTGGACCCAACCCAATTTGGTTTCATCACGGGCAAGTCATGACTACTCTGCCTGATTGACTTCTTTGAGAAGGACACCAAAGCAGTGGATGAGGGAGGGAAAAATAGTTCACACTGCACAGTTTGACCTGGCCAAGACATTTGATGCAATACCCCTCTCAGGTATTGTTGAAAAAACTCTAGCAGTTAAATATAAACCCTTATGTCACCTGGTGGATAACCAGTTAGAAGTGGAGAGTCCAACTCTAAAAAGAGGCCATTCACAAGCTGAGTTCCTCATGCATTATTCCTGGGACCACTCCTTTTTTGTATTACTTCTCAGAAGTCAAGGCCAATGTCATTGACCTCTGGCTGATGAAAATTTGCAGACAATTGCAAATTAGGAGCCATTATAGAAACCCCTCACTGACACTAATGCTCTCCAGGAAGGTCTGACACAGACAGGTAACTTGCGTCAGAGCCATGGACTAAAACTAAATGACAAGAAATGCGTAATAGTATCCTTTGGGAAGTCATTCATCTGTGGTAACTATCATATTGACAACACACCCCTAAGAAGTGACCCATTAGTCAGAGACTTGAGGACGACGAACATGGACTGTAATCTAGCCTTTAACCGTAACATGTATACAGTAATGAAAAAAATCTTTCTATGTTGCAGAGCTTATAAACAAAAATTATGGTATCTAGGTCCAAGGAGGTCATTTTTCCACTGTATTCAGCTTTTATCAGACCTGTCATTGAGTACAGTGCTCCCTTTGGTATGTATGTAGCCAGACACATCCAACAAATTAAACGCCCGCAGAGGTTCCTCACTAAATGAATACAGGGACTAAGTAGCATGTTCTCTGCAAACCTCCTCAAAGCCCTATCTTTGTATTCTGTTCCTACAGGCTGTTGAGGTGAGATCGATGCCTGGCATACAAGACGTTGTCAGACACAACTTTGATGAACCTCCTGCATATCCACAAAACACCCACCACCAAAACTACCCATTCTAAAGACTTAAACCTTGCCTTTGATATAAATAGGACCTGCTGAGAGACAGGTATGTATCCCAGAGAGTACTCCTTCTCTGGAACAGGCTCCCCTTCCATGTGAGGCAGAGTTCCTCCCTAACCCAATTCAAGTGGAACTTGGAAAATTGGATGGAGAACAGGAAATTCATCCCTGGTTTGGCACCTGTGTTTCTAATGGACATAGGCAGCTGGTAAATGGCTCATCACCCAACCCCCTGCTTAGATTTATCAAGGGTAGCAGAACTTGTCAGCAATTCAGGTTGCATGGCTAGGCTTAAAAAGGCCCTAGTAGTCATTATCCTAGTACACACCTATGAGCCAACATATTATTGTTATATCAGAGTACGTTTTTCTGTAGCTTTTTGCTAGCATGCTTTTGACCCCTCCAATCTACAAAAATTATTTTGACAAATCTTTCCTCAGGAGAATCCAGATAAATATCCATCTCCACATGCCCTCTTTCCTGCTAAAGACTTGAATGTCTTGATAGAGAAAAAACTGATATTACAAATGTGAGCAAGTAACTACCATGTGCCTAATTTGCCTGTTTCAGGAAACATTTTTCTTGTTAGGAATAGCTTGAGTAAGAATTTCTAAACTTAAGCCTTAATTTACACAGTTGTAAAGATTCTTGTTAAAAATGACAAATCCTTCGGTTATGGCAGACACAACCTCTGGTGAGTCCATTAACTGATGTCTTTAATCACACGGCATATATTTTAAACTGAATAACAAACATATGTTGGAAGTAGAGTGACATTGCCGATGTTATGTGGAAAACAACTAAATATATCAGAAAATCTTAGCAGGCAGCAGAATACTTGCTTTCTTGTGCTACTGTAGACTTAAAAGTAGCAGCCCTTTTCTTTGATTTGTTCTTCGTAATCCATTGCATTGTTAAAATGTTGCTTACAGATCAACCCTTGTCCTTATGTTCACACTGGTTTACAAATGCAATGGCTCTATAAATGTATCCGTGAAACTTTGGAGTTCACAGTAGTGAGTTCAGTATGTTGTATAGATTTTTTTTTATAATATAGCACTATTGCAGACTAAATACGTCTCTTTTTTAAATAGTTTTTCAGACAGTTATTTTGTCATATTGTCTGGCTCTTTCTGTGTTCTTATCATATTGCAATTATTCAGTGCCCATTGAGTTGCTGTTGCAGTCTTTGAAATAGGAGATTGGCAGCATGTGGTTTTGTCATGCAAATTAGATTTTTTTCCTTTTGAAGAAGAAACACGTTTAGATTTAAAAGTATTTTCCCAGCATAAACTGCTATTTTAAATATCTGTTACAATTCTATTATTTTATCAATACACATGCCTCTAAATTCACCTTGAATGCCTGCTTTAAAGTGTGGCAGCAAGTACAATTCAGGAGTATGTGATTTACATTATGCCTGTCACAGCTGCAATATTTTGTAAACACAACTGCATTATATGAACAATAGGAAAGCCTAACAAGGACACTGAGCTGCATTTATCAGTGAAAGTGATTGTTAACAACATGTAAGAAAGAAATCCATACCCACTATAGAATAGATAGGCATCTTCTATAATTTGAAGAAAAATGGAGGTGGGACCCATTTTATAAAACAAATACTGTAAAAATAATTTCAGAATTACACTGTTCTTAAAGCAAAACCAATTGGTGTATGTTCATTTTAGTATAGTAACTAAAATTAAGTAAATAAACTGTGCTTAGGTATGTTTGTATGCCCATGTTAACATGACTAATAAAGCTGAACAGTGATTATTAACTCTGTTGTGGTTCTGGTGACCACACTATCATTTTTTTAATAGCTGCTTATTCGTTTGTCACCATAACCATAAAGAAGACCTAAGGATTATGTTATAATGTTTTTCTTTTTATGCAGATTAAGGTTCAGGTCATAGTAAGAAGTGGAAATTATGTGACATTGGGCATTTAATGGCAAAATTGTAGCCACATTTGTGATATTTGTGACATTTCAAGTCAGATGTGCTGTCCAACGTTTAGAATGTACCACAACAGTTTGAATTATGTTGGAATTCTATATACACTGAACAAAACACAGTGATTACTTGGTTCAATATTGCAGATATATAGGTTCATAGGTGTGTACTAGGCTAATGGCCCTGGAGCCTTTACAAGCCTAGCCCCAAAATTTTCCCTGACACAGTGCCACCCGATGTTAGTTCATAGTGTCTGTATCCAGTAGGGCAGCTGGAGTGATCCCTGGGTTGAACTTTCTGTTACCCATCCACTTGTCAAGATATTTCTTGAACAGGGCCAGTAAGGTGCTCTGCTTGACATGAATGGGAAGCTTATTCCAGAGTATGGGCAGTCTTTGGGAGATGAACCTGTCCCTCCAGCATGTCCTGTTGATTGTGGTAGTGAGGTTGTGATCTCTGGAGCGTGTGGCGCGGGGGGATTGGGATTTCTTTAGGTGTAGCTTTTCAAGTAGGGCTGAGTCGGACATAGCTTTGTAAGTCAAGCAGCGATCACCTCTGAGTAGATAAGAGACTGAGAACAGCAGAAGTTTCTTGAGTCTGTCCATGTAGGACATCTGTTTATGGCTTAGGATCCTTTTTGTGAGGTACTTTAGTGGCCTCTGCAGCAGTTGTAGATGTCTGGTCATGTACATGCCAAATGGGGCGTTATATTCGATGATTGGTCTAATGAGGAATGAGTAGAGAGGGATAATGACCTCTTTCTTTCTGGATGCAAACCCTTTGGTTATAAGATGTGCCACATAGAAGGACTTTCTGACCACAGTGGCAACATGGTGGTCGAAGGTGAGGTGACTCTTGACCTGGGTGTCCATATCTCTTATGGCCCCTTCAGTGTTTAGTGGGCTCCCATCGTGGGAGCTGATTTTTTTTCCAAAGGGAATGATAATGCATTTTATGGCATTAAGCTTAAGGCCATGATTCCAACACCAGTCATTGGTTTCAGAGAGGCCCTTTTGTAGGACGTCTGCATCACATGGGAAACTGATAATGACTCCTAGCTTGCAGTCATCAGTGAACTTTGTCAGCCAGAGTCCCTCTTTGTTGGCCAGGACTTCTGAGAAGTAGATTCTAAACAGGAGAGGGCCCAGGACCGAGCCCTGTGGGACTCCACTCATGTCTGGTTGACAGTCTGACTTGGAGTCTGTAACTTTCACTCTGTGGGGCCTGTCTGTGAACCAGTTTGCAACCCACCTAGTGGTGTAATGATTAATGCCTAGTTTGGGGAGTTTATCAATGATATCCAAGTGAGGAATGGTATCAAAGGCCTTGGCCAGGTTGAAGTAGACTGTATCCACTGCCTTACCCTCATCCACAACCTTGGCGACTGCCTCGAAGAAGGCAACCAGGTTCAGCAGGCAGGATCTCCCCTTGACGAAGCCAAACTGTGTGGGGTCAAGAGTTTGAGATTGCCTATGTCTTTGTTGAGCAGGTCCATGATGATGCACTCCCTAGCTTTGCATACCAGACACGTCAGGCTAATGGGGGGTAGTTCCAAGGGGTTGTAGTTGCTCCCCCTTTGTGGAGAGGGATGACTGTAACAGTGTGCCATTCGTTAGGGACAAAGCCTAAGATAAGGCTGTGATTAAACAAAGCACACAGGTGAGGTGCCAGTTCATTTTGTAGTTCATATAGGACGCAGCCAGGGATATTATCAGGTCCCATGGATGCTTTATTCTTGGCTTTGGACAATGCAGCTTTTACCTGTGCCGCAGAAGTGATGGGTGCCATTTCTTCTGGTATTGTGATAGGGCCTTTGGGGGGGGGGGGGTAAATCTGTTGGCCAGTATGTTGGCTATATCTGTTGGCTTGGTATAGGAGGTACCATTGTGCAGTAACTCGGAGGAAATCTAGGTATTGCCTTGGAGGTTCTTGATAAAGCTACAGAAGGCTTTGTGGTTATTTTTGGTGTCATCCTCAATTCTGCCTACATAGCTGTCTTTAGAGGATTTGATAAAGGATCTCAAATTTTTGTTGAGTATGGTAAGGGAGTTTTTCAAGTCTTGTGACTTCATTTTTTTCTACAACAGTTTCTTCCTTCTGTTGTAGAGTTTATTGATGGCTGGGAGACCATCAGATTGGCTTCCTTTTTTTGGAGGAGAGTGTCTTGGTTCTATTTGGTATGACAAGAACCATGCATTTGTGTGTATGCTTGTATGATTCGGCAGTCATGCAGCTATTTTCCATTGGCATGGATGCCGAGAAGTTAGCCACCTCTGTTTTTAGGAGCCCAAAGGCAGGTTTGGAGAAGATTTTTAGGGTGGTCACCTAAGCGGGTAGTGTGCATGAGATGGAGATTTCCATGGTGATCAGTTTGTGGTCGGATTTAATCAGTGAGAGGTTGACTATAAGCGCGGAGCAACGGTCTCCCATGTTGGTGATAACCAGGTCGAGGATGTTGCTTCCTCTAGTGGGGGTCAGAATGAGCTGGTCCATGGCACTGGAATTCATAAATTCCACAAAGCATTGGACCTGTATATTGGTACTAGAATAGTTTCCCAGTTGATGGAAGTGTAGTTGAAGTCACCAAGTATGAGAGTATTGGGCTGGACCTGGCTGGACCTTGATAGATTTCAGGGTAAGTAAGAAGTTGGAGTGAGAGTCAAGGGACATGTTTGGGCTTCTGTAACAGGCTATGACTTGTATCACCATCTTACCCAGTGTTAATTGTACCTGAGGTATCTCGGATGCATTATGCTTTGCTACCAGTCTGGGGTGTGTGTATCCTTTATGAATATGGAAACACCACTGCCTTTGGAGCTTCCAGCTGTATTCTAGGGCCAAAAGGTATGGAATGAGTTGTAGCCTGGGAGTGCAGGGGTGCTTTCTGCTTCTTTAAACCAGGTCTCCGTTACAGCACAGATGTTGACATTCTCCATTTTGAGGAGAGCGTCAAACAAGGGCATCTTGAGATTTAGACTTCTAGCATTGAGCAGCATGACCCTCAGATTGCATTTCTTTGAAGCAGTTATGGTGGAATTTTGGTCTTCGGAACACTGCGTAAAAAAAAGGCTGTATAGTGATGGCAAGAGCCTAAGCCAGTAGCCAGAATCCCAGGGGTGACAGATGCAGGCAGTCTCTGGCAAAGCATTGAGGTCTGTCGATCATGTCGTCTCAGACAGATAGATACTGGATCCCCTTAGAATGATACCAGAAACTTAGCCAATTGTTGAAGTCAATCATTTTCTGTTCATACGGTGGTGGTATTCTGGGTGATAGTAGAATACTGCTCAGGACTATTGTCATACCTGCCTGGGCCACATAATCCAAGAGTTCCATCACATCTCTTTTCACGTATTCCAGGGAGGTACGTCTTTGATCATTCTCACCCACATGGACAGTGACTGAATCATATTTGTACTTGTTGTGGAATCACCCGAGTTCATATGTTATGTGGCAGATCCTGGCACCTGATAGACAACTGACTGTCACCTTCTCCATGCTCAACCTAGGTAGTGGGACATCTGTGTGCCTCAGAATTGAATCTTCTATGATTAGCACATTGGGCAAAGTGTTCTGCATTAAGGGCTTAGGTTGAGGGGCACACTGTTGTGGTGAGCTGTGTGTTCTGAGGTTGGTGTTGTGTTGTGGTGGTCGACTGCATTTCTGTCTCAGGGGGATCTGTGTTGTTTGGGTAAATTTTTATTGAGAGCCTCCTCAAAGGTGGGTGTATGGTTTGTGTTTCTGTGTGTGAGTTGTGATGGTTGGTGTTTTGGAGGGCTGTGTCTTCCATATAGTGAGTTGCAAGTGTTGACCTTCTCATCTTGACCAGCTAGTCCGGTCTTGGCTGGAGAGTGTACTGCTTCCAGTTTAGTGATATAAGTGCATGTCTCACATGTATGAGTGTTGGTAGGTAAGAGAAGAGGGTTGTCTGTGTACATGAGACAGTTGCTTCACTGTCTCAGAATGCCCAAGTGCACAAGGCTAGCAGGTGAAAGCACAGGAAATTGCCCTACAGTCATACCCAGAGGGGTTGTCATAACTAATAAGTACTGCTGCACTTACTGCATAGGAACAGCTAGTGCTGATAGCACCTGTGTGCTACAATAAATGCTACTAAAGCCTGTTAAAGTGCTAGTCGATTAAGCTAATTGAAGTGCAAGAAGTAAAGAACAAGAACGTTCTAAGGGAAAAATTCAAGAGCAGACTTTCTGCCACCGGTAATAGTTTACCTCAGCTGAGTGCCACTGCGTGGTGCGCAAACATGTGCTTTTAAACCAGAAATTTGAAAGGGATGGAAAAACTGCTCAAACAGCCAATAAACTACAATTTCTGGGCCAGAAACCACTCCTTTTGTGGTAGATAGGTTACCTAGTGCTTAACTCCCACTGATAAGCTAGAAGACTTCCCTCCAACACAGAAAGGTCTGGGGGATTCAGAAACTTACAAAACAGTCCTGGATACAGCAAATTTGTATCTGGACTAGACTAGTTAATGGAAAGGCAGGAAACAAGCTTAGAACTTTTTTATTTTTTATTTCTTTTTTTTGCAGAAAAGCAGCTAAAACAGTAATAAAAATACTTTAAATGCAGTGCAAGCTAGCACACGAGTGTGTAGCAGTATTAAAGCAAGTACAGTTTAAATAAATGCATTTAAATTAAAAAGTGACTTAAAACAAGTGCAGAAACAGTAAATTTTGAAAAAAATCAAAATGGAGGCACTTAAAGACTCACTTTCTCCTTCCTGTTGCTCTTGTAGTCTGTAGGATGCCAAATTGTGATCCGCAGAGCTTAAACAAGCACAAACCTGTGCAAACACAGGCTTTTAAACCAGAAAGTTGAAAGGGATGGAAAAACTGCCCAAACAGCCAATAAACTACAATTTATGGGCCAAAAAACATTCCTCTTATGGTAGATAGGCTACCTAGTGCTTACCACTCCCAGTAATAAGAGGCTACCTAGTGGTTACCACTCCCACTGATAAGCTAGAAGGCTTCCCTCCAACACAGAAAGGTCTGGGGGACTCAGAAACTTACAAAACTGCTTTAAAGTGTGGCCTTATCTTCTTTTTTCAAAGTGGTGTGGAAGGTAAAAAGCCATACCTGAGACACTTACAGTATATTTTTCTTTCTTTAGAGTATTGGACATCATATTATTAACTCTCTGTATTCATATATTTTGTATAAATGTAGGGCCTGATGTCTTTGTAGCAGTAGAAGGTGCAAAGTTTAAAGTGCACTGTACTTTTAATTAAAAAAGTAATTGGCAGTGATAATTTCACAGTCTCATTACCAACCTTACACACTGGATGAGAAACATTTTCAGATTAGTAAATGCAGTTTCATTCACTGGTCACAGTGTTGCTTAAATGTGAACATGAACTTGTTTATATTTTGAGTTGAATGTAAATATTGTCAGTTACTTCCCTCTCAAAGGAGACTAATCAGAATGTATTAAAATGTGAAAATATTCAACTTTTTTGAATGTTTGCAGTTTTGCATATATAATCAAGAAGCTGTTCTTCCTTATGAGTGCCATTTCCAATAGTTTTGATCCCTCATTTTTTGCTTTAACATTGGGTACGCATCCCTATAAGTAATGTAAGTAACACGCAGGTCAGAAATACATTACTTTTGAGTAGTAACTGTATAATAAATGTTCATGAAGTGGGCTCTCAAAAGGGAATTCTGAAAAGTGGTTTAGCCATGTATAGAAGCAGACACCTTGTTGACAACCAGCCATACCAAGCATTGGTTTATTGTAACAGGTAAATCCAGCAGAAACTTTGAGGTTTACTTAGTAAGTGGTTCTTGAACTATGGGTCCTGTTCTGTTGAGAGGAGTGTGTGTGTGTCTGTGTGTGTGTAGTGAGACACAGAGTGAATTGATCTCCAAAATAAATTAATTCAGAAATTGCTGCTCATTGGAGTTGCCACTGGACTTATAGGAAGCCACTACTCCTGCTGACCTCCTGGGTGGTGTGCCTCCTTTCCTTAGTTTGCAACCCTCATTTCCAGCCTCACTGTGACCTGTTATACAGCAGATCCACTATTATAGGCTTATATAGGGCCTCAGAGCCTGACAGAAGAGGTAGGAAGAAAAAGAAATGCCAGCTGAGTGACATCTGTCACATGAAGGGAGCTAAGAGTGTGTCTGTAATTTTTTTGTCACAGACCACAGGTGTACAGCACATGTTAATGCCTGTTTGTGATCCAGGTAGTCTGGTAACACTAGCTCTGTAGATGTCTGCCTTGTACCTTTATCCACTTGTTCAAAAGGAAGGAGATGACATCCTTTGGTAACTCACTTTCTCCAAGGCTAGCCCTTCTGCTAATCAAACTGAGTTGATGGATTCTGCCTCTGTGCCAGTGGGCAAATGGCAACATTCTTCCTATTTATGGTCAGTCACTTACAGAAAATGAGAGAGAAGAGTTTAACAGTGAAATGTGCCAGTGTGAGAGAAGTTTAGATGCAGGGCATAACTGTACTGCTAGTGATTTTGTCTGCTTGTGGAAATATAATACAGTTTGCTGAGGATAGTGATTACAGAACATGAGATCGCAAACGGACATGTTTTATGAGACACTTTTTTTGTCTTAAATGTGAAAAGTTAAGGAATGTATACCAAAGCCTTGAAACTCAGACTCTACCAAGTTTTTATTTTATTGATTTGATAACTAAGGAAGACCACAGGGCACGAGTGGCTGTTTTCAGATATGACCTAGTGGCACTGTTTGGTTAAATGAATAGCTGCTCAGTGTGCATATGGAAAATGAGCGAATCATGCCTTGGGTTACAGGATGAATTTTCTTAACAGCTAAATAATCATAACCTTCAAATGGAAACTGCCTCTTATGCCATGGATATTTGTAATATACAGCCTTTATTTATCTACACTTTAAAATGCAAAGAGATGTGGACATACCACCAGTTTACTTTTCCTTATCAACTGCGGAAGAGATATTCTTACCCCAAAGAGAGAGACACTTGCTCTCAGACATTCAGAGTAACAGTGTAAGAAGGTAAGAAAGGTGCCAAGTACAGGACTATCCCTTACCAATGAGCATTTCTTATGAAATAATTTTAATGGGATTCATAAGGCAGTACAAACAATGTTTTTCTGTGTGAGCAGAAAACTGGTTGCAGCATTGTTGTGATTATAGGTTCATAGGTAATTATTAAGCTAGCTGCCATTTTGGCCCATTTTAATTCTTGCCAATTCCCTTTCAAAGCTTCCAATAAGCTGCAAGGGTTGAATGATTATATTAACATTAAATGTTTTTTGACAATTAAAATAACTGGTAATTAAAACACTAAAGGAATGATTTCTTATTAGTAGATTTTCAAAATTAAATTGGGTAGTTTTTATTTGTGGCACGATTTTATATATTTCTTGTTTTTATATTAAAGAAGTGTTTATAACAGGAAGTCACACCATGTTATGACTATCGTGATTTTAGAGGAAGTTATTTAAGAAGGCTTGTTTGACAATGAAGCTGTTCTGATGAAGTCTTCATGATTAATTAAAGAAGATGAAAGCACTTAACTTCAACACTGTTACATTGTCATTGATTCTTTCCTGTGGACTTTTTTTTGTTTTTTAATTTTGAGTTTAATGTCTGTCTGCTGGCTTTTAAAACTGGAGTTACCTTAACCATTATATCAACCTCCAACCCCCCTGTGCTAATAATTCACTCAACCCCCACCCCAAAGCCTGATCAACTGATTGTGGGTTTTTCAAAGAAAGTTCTTTTTTCACCTCGGTGTTATAGCATGCTTTATTATTATTTTTTGTTTGATTCTGGAAGTCTGCAAAGTGATACATGCTGAATGATCCCATTTAATGTCAAAATGGGGGTGGTCTTCTTGACACATTAACGTTTGTAGAATTACGAGAGTCTAGCAGTGCTATAGTTCTGTTTAAGCTGTAGCTGCATAATGTGTGTTATTTTAAAGAATCCTCAGCTTGAAAGCAGTGAAACAAAGTGAATTCTGGTATCCAATTAAAGGCTCTTTTATAATAATCTCTGAAGCTGTTTAGTGGGCTGTAAATTTGAGAACTTGTTTTAACTCTTGCTTCCATTTTTTTTTCTCCGTCTCTTTAGCCAGTGGCATATAAAACATTAGCAGGTCCGAAACTGTGATACATCTTTTGTGTTGGGTGAATTTTTTGTTGTGGTTTCTTTGCAGTTGTCTGAGAAAAGTTGCATTTATCATCATAACCTCATTGGATTTTCACCTTGTACTTCTACTGTTCTTTTCTCTTCGGTCTTCCATTGAAACTTGGAAACATGTAAGGTGCACTGACTTTTTTTTAGCTCCTACGTTAGTTATCCTGGTGTTCACTTGTCATCACTTTCTAAATGCAAATACATTTTGTTTAAAACAAAAAACAAACAAAAAATAATATGGCTGAAAAGTATGATGGTGGAAATAGTACTTCAGATTATGGTCTTTAAGCTTAGAAGTTATGTAACTTTAAGCACTTGTCCTGTTTTTTTACATTATTAAGTCATTACTCAAGGCACCAATGATAGAGCCATAATGCATTGTTTTTGGTATTACATAAGTGTGAATTTATATAGCTTCTTTAATACACAAAACTTATTTGCTCACCTATTCTTGGATACTATGATGAAGATGAAATTTCTCCTGGTTTTTTTTTTTTATTCATCCTTTAGATTTCCTGTAATACATTTTTTAGTTCGTCTGAGCAAAAGTTTTCACTGGACCCATGTTCTATTAGAAGCACAGCTGTAAGTCATGTTGTGCTTAACATTCACAGTATGCATTTTCAACTTGATAAATCAGCAGAATGTTATAATTATAAGTGAAAACTGCCACCATTTGTATTTTGCTTTATTAATTCCATTTGTTAAGTACTAAGTAAACTGACAATGAAGACTTTTTTTTTATTAAGTAAAATGAAACCATGTAATTGGTAGGTATGTAGACAAACACATGAGCTTCTTGAGTGTAAGTGAAAGCAGACCAGTGCATGGAATGTGAGGAATCAATTTTAGTTTGTGACAATTGTTTCAGCAGTAGGAAAGCTGATCATCTTGCACAGAGGTACATCAGCAAGACATTGCAAATCTCTCAGTACCCATGGTTTTATGTATATTCTGAACATGACTGATGGTATAAAAAATTGGTGGCTGCCAAAAAAGCAAATACTAGAAAATGGAAATCGTCTAAACCAACCAAATTAGAAGTAATGAATATAATAACAGAGATAAAAGAAGTGGATGTGGGGATGTTTAGAAATGGGTAAGAGCAAATTGCATAGGAAAAAATGGAAATTGTGGGAATATTACATGCAAAATAACTTTTTTGGATTAGAAATGAGGTTTAAGGGGGAAGATAGGAATAGAATGAGCTTTGTAATGTTTGACTGACAATGTCTGGATAGATTATAAGTGATGTATAATGTTTACAACTCAAAGTTTGTCAGTATGGTTTGTTTTCATTTATGTAACTATGATTACCCATGTCATAAGTGATAATTCAATAAAAATGTTTTTGGTTATTAAAAAAAAAGTTTGAAATGTGCATACATTTGTCTGTCTGTTTGTATGCCATTTGTTGACTGGGTTACCTTCATTAGGCCAGTAGCCAGTTTGACTCCTTGCAGTTGTAATTGCTACACTGTTGTCTGTATTTCTTCTAGAATTATCTAGATATGCAGTGTAGGTAATTTAAATAGACCATCAACTGGTTTGGCCTTAAGGTCAATCTTGATAAAGTTTTCTTGCTTCATTCTCATTTATTTTTGTATTTCTTCCTCTACAGAATGCGGTGCGTCATAACCTGAGCCTGCACAAATGCTTTGTTCGGGTGGAAAATGTAAAGGGTGCTGTCTGGACAGTGGATGAAATGGAGTACCAAAAAAGAAGACCACCAAAGATGACTGGGTCAGTACCATTCTTTTTCCCATTTTGTTTGTGTGGTATCATGTAGTTCCATCAACCTAGGACTGTCATACTAATTTGCTTGTGTTTATAGGCATGCAATTCTTAAGTAATGCTGCTTTCAAGAATTCCAGAATGTTTTGTAGCTTACATCTGAACCAAAGATGCAACTGACTGAGACAACATTAACAGGCCTGTTTCATAGAGCATTAGCCCGGCTGCCTTACTCAGATGAAATGTATATTTCTTGAGCTGTTCTACAGTCTTGTATTTGTCTATGATGCCAAAGCTTTTTACAAAACTAACTAACTTTCTCTTAGGCCATAGATTAATCCAGTGGTTTATTTGAAAAATAATGGAAGAGCAGACAATGGACTTAATTATACTCAGACAAATGGGACCATTACTGTTTGACATATACACCAGTTACATATAAATGTTTTCTTCTGGTGTTATCATCCAGCCTCATTGACTGTCTTACTCCTTAGCCTTCATTCTTTCCATATTTGCACCATTACATGACTCTCTCTCTCTCTCTCTCTCTCTCTCTCCATTACTACAGCTAATGTTTTGTCTACTTGTTAAAACACTTTTCCATGCCCTTTTGCCTTGCCTTCACTGTGCCCCACACACTAACTGTACCTGGATGCAACTTTAGTTCCTTGTCATACATTAGCCTTCCAGTGTGCTTTCACCGTTTATAGAATATTCGTGTGCCTCATAGGTGTATATGTGCTAATGATCACTTGGGCCTTTATAAGCGTATCCAAGCATCCCTGTTGTATCCCAGAAGTTTATGTGCCTTAGAGGTTATTTTAAGGGGCATATGTAAGCTATGGCTATATAAACACTCTGCTTTTGTCAGACATAGGCTTGTGTTTTACCATCTAATTTTTACAACAAAAATTTTACACATTTCTCAGTGTTTTGGGTAGTATTTTCTGCAACACTTTATCTGCGGCAAAAGTAATTCTGATTGTTATACACTGAATAGAGCAACCTGCAAAACATGCATAGAATGCAAGCTGATCTGTTTGTGGTGTGATACATATATATTTTTTCTGTGAGGTGATGGCAGCACTTTAAACACAGTTAAACTGAATATTTCGAGTATGGTATAATGAAGAGTGAACATAAAGTCTTTTGCTGTCAGTATGTATGTTGAGAGCAAGATGCATTTCTTGAGGAATGGAAGAAGCAGCCTTTCTTTATTGCTGTTTTATTTGCATGTAAAGTTGTAGTAACCTTATATGTCAGTGCTGTAGAGACAAATGGAGATGATTTCAGCTGTACCAGTTGTGTGCATATTTGCTAATGTCCATTGACATGATCATCAGTAGCAATCTGTGGACAGTATGTGGAGAGGCCATGTACTTTGCAGGATCCCTAGAGTACATTTTCCTTGCTTTTGGAACTCCATTTAAGGTATCCCGTGTATGAATCAGAAATTTGATCATTGCCACAGAAAATGTAACCAATGGACAGTGCTATTAGAATGACTATCAAAGAAATGTAATGAACTTTTGGTTTATTGCAGGAGCCCGACACTAGTCAAAAATATGATATCGGGTCTTGGATATGGAGCCCTTAATGCCAGCTACCAGGTAAGAGGCCCATTTTTATTGAAACTATTTTTTATAATTCATTCTTTCACAGCAAGGCATTAGTTAATCTAATACAAGATGTCTTACTTCCAAAATAAAGTAATAAATTGGAACAGGGAAAGGGGACCGTAGGCGGACAAGGCTTTTGGAATGTGATTCTCTTTTTCCCCACTAAAATCACCTTGTATTTGTATATATTTCATAGGTTGAACTATATACAAATACACAAAGAAATAAAAATGTAGACTTCTGGGTACACCACCACGGACCAGACGAATTCTTCATCATGATCTGATGAAGGCTTAAGAAGCCGAAAGTGCTTATCGTTGCTGGGATTATTGTGCTTTTTGAACATATTTTTGTTTTTATTGCTTCCATTTTATTAAAGAGTGGTTTTAATCACTGAAGAATTTGTCTAATCTGTGGTGGTGTACCCAGAAGTCCACATTTTTTATTTCTTCTGATTTTCAGGTTGGGACACCTTTAGCAGTTGGAGTTGGTTTTGCTTTCTACTATATACAATTACACAGTTGTTTTAGTAGGTAGTATTTGACATTTAACTCCATTTCTTGGTGTCTTATAAAGCACTTTAGACTAGGTTAACATACTGTTTACATTAGGGAGAGGCATGTCCTTTTTTAGATTAAACAAATTGAGATTAGATTTAAAACCCTTGATGGCAGTGAGTTGTACTTCCACAGGGATTACTCCAAGCCATCTGAACTAGTTTTCTGTGACCTACCCTCACTGCAACACAGTTTAGTATCTTTCTTCTTGAAATGAGGTTAGGGTAATATTTATATAATTTGCAAACATTTTCCATTAAAGCTTACTTTATATCTTTAAGGACTAAAACAGTGAAGATTCAGGTGCTTTTTTTTTTTTTTTTTTTTTTACATAAAATTAATTTTGTCTTGTACCTCATGAACTGTGTACAGCAAAAACTTCTTGTTATAGGATTAGGTGTTACTGTAAAGTTAAAGAAACAACCTGAGGCCATTGTACACCATGATGCAAGGTTTAGTCAGTCATTCCCTTCTGTTTATCTGCAAGCCTTCTAATAGTCTGACAGTTTATCATCTTTTAAGTATGTTCTTTGTAGGCAAGTTAGTCTGAATCCACTCAGTGGTTGCTCCTTATTTTTACATTCACTAGTTTAATTATTGTTATCATTGTTTGTTTATTTTTTCAATGGCAATGACTTTAATTTTTCATTGGGTATACCTATTGTTTTCTTGTTTTCATTTTGTAAGATGTTGTATATGTATGGTAATATTTTTAATGCCATTCAGATTTGCAGGGAGTCACCCATATCGTAGGAGTGCAGTGGACACATGCTGCAATGCATTGTGGATGGAATGCCACTACACTAGTAGGTGCCAGTCAAAGTGAGCAGGATGTTTTCAAAGTTGGGATCAATCTATGCACATAAGGAGAAAACTAATTCTCCATGCTAGCATAACACTACACAGATGCGAGGCTCAAACAACAGATCTCAGACCTGTGAGGCAACAAAACTAACCATTACTTCTGCCAGCATGAGGGATTGATCCTATGGGGTTAAATATGTTTTTTCACCTCACCAACTTGGCATTGTGCTCTGCTTTTATGTCTGAGAAGTGGAGAAAGAGGAGTAGAGTTCTGCATCTTAACTGTGCCCTGTTTTGCTTGGTGCCACCAAATTATGGAAAGACAAGTTAAATACATATTTCAGTGTCTTTTTTTTTTCCATCTTTTTAGGTTGTTTGTATGCTATAATAATTCTTCTAGTTGTTTGATATATTGACTGATTTCTCTTGAATTCTAATTTTTACATATTTGTATTGCTGTTGTTTAATTAATGGGTTACTTGTAGATGTGTCGCATCATCTTTCTGTTAATGACATTAAGGTGGAAACCATTCATATTGGGATATGGATGTCGGGCTTTAGCCATGATATTGACTTCCTTCCTCCTAAAAGTATTTACTCTAGGGAGGAGTATTTAGAAACCAGGTAACTAGTACAATTTCTGCTACGCTGTGTTTGTTTTCTAAAATAATTTACTTGGGTAGATTGTTACCAAAAAGAAAACAATAGTATGTAGTTAGTTTATTTACTGTTTGTAAAGTTGTTAAAAATACTTTTTAAGTTTTGGTAGCTGGTAAAAAATACTTTTAAGTTTTGGTAAATAAAATAAGTGACATTTTGAGATTTTCTGAACCATAGAAGAGTTTTTAGCATTCTTGTTCCCTGTATAAAGAAGATGGTCTTCTGTTTAGCTTTATTTTTCCTTATTTAGTAAATACTTGGCCAAGTCTCACCTCTCTTCGCCTATGTCTAGCTCTGTGCATGGATCCTAATTGTGCTACTCATAACTTTATGGGTACTGTAAATTGTACGTATTCATTGTTATGTTGACCTTTCTGAGGACCATTTTTGAGTGTGGTTTGTGTGCACTTATAATTTGATTTTACCCCTTAATCCCATGTTAAGGCCCATATTTTGTACTTGAGTAACATTGATCTAGTTTAAACTGATGTAAATTGGCATGTACACCTTTGTACCCAAGGATCCAGCATGCACCACATTTTGTGAAGATCATACAGCACCAAAGACAGTGGAGATGCATATTGTTTGTATATAAAGGTGTGAAAAACCCCAATGCTTTGACTTGAATGTGTAATTATTTTGTGTGTGTGTACTACCAAGAGGCTAGCCCATCTGATGTGGACATAGCCTCATTTTCACAAGATTGGTTTTAAAAAATACCAATTGTTTAATGTTTTAAGAAACGTACCTGACAGATTTTTGTTTTAAAAATGCTTGATTTAAAAAAAAAAAAAAAAAAGTTATGTAACTGTCATCTGTTAATTCTGCATTATTCTCCTGTGATTTTAGATAAGGAAAGTTGGCAGAGGGAAGGAGCTGGTACAAGATAAAATGATGAATGTAGAAAGAATCAGCAAAGTATTGTACTGTATGCAATGTTGAGAGAGTACATCCAAAAGAGCTATGTGTTATGTAGAATTGCTGGATGAATGCATTTCTGTGTTTGCACAAAAGTACCAAATTTGAATGCAAGTATGGATTGGGAGAGCAGGTATGTTCATCAGATTACAAAGTGATTAGGAAGGAATGAAGCAGTGAAAGAAGACTGGACAAGGAGAGTTGAAGGAGTTAATGCAGGTCTGGATGGACTAACTTCAGTGGTACAAATGTGTGACAGTGATGCTTAGAAAATCACTCACAGAACTGTTAAAACTCTCCAGAGAAACTGGAGTATTGTCACAGAAATGGAGGTCCGTGGCTTTGGCTTTGTTGCAGGCATATTCATCTTTCATCCCAGAAGAAGTTATAGGAAGTGATTCTGCAGGATAAGCTGGCTATGTTCCTAAGTGCTGATTATCCAATGAAAGGTAATGTCTTGGTTCTACCAACTGGAATTCTTTTCAGATGAAGTTGTTAGTTATTTTTCTGAGTCATTAGGCAGGAGACCTGTGGATGTCCTGTGAAGCAGGTAATTCTAGAATTCTGTTAGGCTTTTGATACCTCAAGTTACTTGGCAGAAATGAAATTGTCAAAGTGTAGCTCATACTAGTTGATGGGACACATGATAGCTGACTACAAGTACAGGACGGCAATAGAAGGGGTTAGTCTGGAAGGTTTGCATCGGATGAAAAGCCAGTGGGCATTTGGCTGCCATAGGGATCAGTGCTGGAACCATTTCTGTTTAGTCTCATTTACAGATAACAGCAACAGCCTAGCTGCATTTTTAACAGATGAAGGGTGCGGTTTTCAGTGAGTCTTCTGCAGTGTTTATACTTGATGAACAGAAGGTAGTTGTGATAAAATAAAGTGGTAGTAAATATCTGTATGGCTGGAGCAGTGACCATAGATGTCCATCCATTTCTCTGTTGCACTATTCCTTACAATAGGAATCCCCTGCCAAGGGCGACCTGACTTTCGGCCAGTATACCAAAGCTTTTAGGTTGCTTAAGGTGTGCAATACATCACACTTATGCTCCTCGCATATACTGTAGGACATAATTGTGCCGTTCGGACATACCATCCACAGAACTTCTTTGCCACCAGTCCGAATGCCACCTTTTGATAGTCTGTCTGAACACCTACTTCATCTGCTGGTTCATCAAGTCATTTTCAGATAAGTGCCCCACTGGGGGTTTTGCTCCTATGTTTTTTCTTTTTGTTTTGTTGCTTGCCGGGTTCATGTCATCCAGGAAGGGTAAATGCCAGTGCAGGAGACAGAGTCCCCATAAAGATCATCACAAACCGTGTTTTATTTTGTCTGTGTACTTCCCACGACTATACATCCTGTTCCATTTGCCAGGCTTTCGTCCTAAAGACTCTGCATAGTTGGCTTTCCTCTTTGGCCCTATACTTAGAGAACCAATATCTTAAGCATTTAGCACAAGATACCATCAAAGGAACTTCCTGCTCTGAGAGTCAGCCATCTCTGAAGAAGGAGGCCAGGAAATCTACGTCCAATTCTTCTGCTGTACCACCTCTGCCAGACATATCTCCCAAGGCTAATGAAAGCCTGGAGGATCACATTGCTCCATCATTAGATTCCTTTGCCATGACCACTTCAGAGGCCGGCATGGATCTGACCTCATGTCGTCCCTGGAGGCCTTGCAGACATCTGCTTTCAGTGTTCAGGGAAAACCATGGCTGATTACTACTGAGGGACCTAGGAGTGTTCTTCAGATTTTGGTTAGGGAGGAAGCACCGATTACCATTGTCAAATGCCTTCCGAGGTCTGAGCCTTCTAAGTTTTATAATGCGGACGTCCTGTTGAAAAAGAAGCAAAAAGAAAAAAAGCCCCTCAGAATGAATGGCAGCTTTTCGCTCAGGGGTTGTTTATACCCTTATGGCCTTAAAGCCTCCCCAAGACGTTTCTGTTCATGTTCCACCTTGGTCCTGTACTCCCCTTAGAGGGCATAGGGAACAGGATTTCTCTGAGGAGAAGGGGGATTCTGATGAAGAATCCCTTGCTTATTCTTCCCAGATTCCTTCTGCCTTAGACTATAGTTCTGTGGAAAAGGAGTCCACTAGTCCTGACACTCCTTTTGAAGATATTTTTTTGGGGGGGCACAATTTCCAGAATGATGGAATTTTTTAAATGAGATTGTGCCCAGGTTTCTAAGGTTCAGAAACAGTATTAAGAGCTCGTACAATGGACATTCCTAGACCTTCTGCTATTCTTCTGTTTTTGCGGCCTTGTTGGATGCCTTTTCTACTGCTTCTCAGGCTCCAGACTCCCAGCCCCCTACCCCCAAAAAACCTGAAAGGTTTTACAGGGTGCCTGAGGATTGCAAATTTCTCTATAAATGTCCTTCTGCTGACCCCTCTGTGGTGTCTGTGGCATACAAAACTGACTATGTTCATGTCTCCCCCCAGGCTAGGTCATAACTACTCACTGCTACTGGGTCTCTCCCAACTATGTAATGTTGGCATGGTTCTCCACCTCTACTCTCTTTGCCTTCAAACTGAGAGAAGAAAATAATAATAATAAAACTCACTCATAGTTACTATACACAATGCTAAGTTACTAATGTATGCTCAACTGTAAAAGAACTGCCAGTACTATTATATCCTGTCAATGCTTATTAACCTATTGTAAGTGGTTTCAACTGAAATGAGCTCCTGTACGACTTATCCTGTGAATGTTTATTATGTGAATATGTATGACTTATCCTGTGAATGTGTATCTATTGTATTGTACTATTAGTGGAGCTTTTCTCCCCGGTACTCCTCTGAAAATGGACCTGTGTCCAGTCGAGCCTTCCTGGTAAATAAATGTAAAATAAAAATAAATAAATAAATCTGAAAAGCCATCTCATTTGTTGCCTTCTACAAAATTACCTCCTTCTGATAAAGGCAGCAGAACTGTGGAAAGGCTAGGTAAGAAGGTTTGTACCTCAGCTACCCTTGCTTTTAGGGCTGTCAATTATCAGACCCGTATGTCAAGATATATTTTGGCTCTCCTTTCTCTGGGCTGTCAGGTAATTTCTGACCTTCCTGATTCTGAGGGTAAGATTCTGCTCTCTCCTTGTTAGGGACTTCTTCTCAGGTGGCTTGCCATTCTAGTATGTGAAGTTGTGATGCAACAGATGCTTCTTCTACGGCTGCTGCTTTTGGTTCTGTGATGAGGAGCTGTTCCTGGTTTTGGCTTCAACCTTTGCCTGATAATACTAAGGCTAAGTTGATGGATGTCCCTCTGGATAACAAACAGTGCAGCTGCTGATGATTTGTTTTACGTCTCTTCAGGATAAAGGCAAGGCTTTACAGGAATTGAAACATGTTTTTGTCTATCCTATGTCCAAGTTTCAAAGGAATTACTCTAATAAGCCGGGCTTTGTTCGTAGGCAGTCTTGTTCTCCTCCCAAGGGTAAAAAGGATGGGAAAAGAGCTCCTCCTGCTAAAGCTACCCAAACTCCTGTGACACAGAAATCTCCTTTTCTTGTCAAACCAGGTGCTGTCTGACTATCCTGTTCTTCTCAGCCACATTCCTCTTTCTCTTTCCCTATCCTTTCCAGTTTGGTTAAAGATTACTCAGGATTCCTGCGTTCTGTCCATTGTCAACCTAGGGTACTATGTGGTCTGGAAATCTCTTCCCCCTTTCATGGGCATTCCTCAGCCCCCTCAGGAATAGTTGGCATTTTTTCAAGAAGTGCTTCAGGATCTTTTGTCTCAGGGAGCTATTCAGGCAGTTCCAGTTTCTCAAAGGGGGAAGGGTTTTTACTCCAGAATGTTTTTCATCACCAGAAAAGAAGGCACGTGGAGGCTAATTCGGGATCTCTCTCACCTAAACATCTTTCTGAAGGTCCCTTCCTTTCAAATGTCCCTTTAGCCTTTATTCCTTATGCTGCTTCTTCAGGCTTTTCTATTGTCTCTGGATCTCAAGGATGCTTATCTTCACATCCCCATTCATCCCCGTTTCAGGAAGTTTTTACGTTTCTCTGTTGCTTCCAGGCATTTTTAATTCTCAGCTTTAACCTTTGGCCTTTCTACTACCCCAAGGGTTTTCACCCAAATGCCTCTCTCCTATTATTACTTTTTGCAGGCTAAGGGCAGTACAGGTCTTTCCTTACTTAGACAGTCTACTTTTTCAGGCTTCCTCTCAAGAGATTCTACTGCTGCATCTTCACTTTGCCATTTTTCTCTTACAAAGCCTGGGGTTCACTATAAATTTCAGAAAGTCCTTTCTGAATCCTTCACAGGATCACGTGTTTCTGGGGTACAGGATCCAGTCTGTTACAATGCTGCATCCCTGCCTCCTTCCAAGGCTTTAACTCTCATTTCCTTCTTCCAGTTCCTTTTTCCCCTTCCCTCAATCACAGCCAGAGAGTGTCTGAGAGCTCTATGTGTTATGGCCTCCACCATTCCTCTGCACCTTTTTTGCCAAACTGTACATGAGAAGACTTCATTGGTCTCTAAAGTCAATTTGGCTTCAGCATTCTCATCCCTTTGACTTCGTACTTCCTCTTCAACCATGCCTCAGGCTGGAATTTCAGTGGTGGATTTAGCAGTTGGCTCTCAGTCTTGGACTCCTGGTTCAACCCCCTCTTCCCTCCCATGAGCTGTTCACAGACACTTAGACATGGGATGGGAGCATTCTTTGTTTCTGTAAAGGTGCAGGGTCTTTGGTCATCACAGCAAAGGAAAATCCACATCATTGTCTAAGAGATGAGAGCTCTTCTGCTGGCTCTTCAAGCATTTCACCGTCTATTCTCCCTATAGCCTCTCAAGGTGTTTACAAATAATACCACAGTGATGTGGTATGTCAACAAGTTGGGAGGGAAATTAGGTCTTACCTCCTGTGTAGGTTGGCACTTCCAGTGTGGGAACTAGCTATCTAGTATCTTGTGATACTTCAGGCAAGTTAACATTACATCAGGTCAGAACATTGTGGCAGATTCTCTGACAGGTCCATAGCAGAATCCCATGAGTGGATGCTTCACATGGATGTGTTTCTGGACATTGCCCACCAGTGGGGTACTCCTCAAGTGGATCTTTTGGCTCCTCTTATGAACAGGCAACTTCCTCTTTTTTTGTACCAGAGTACCAAGTCCTCTGGTCTGGAAGGTGGAAACCCTCTCTTTTTCCTGGAAGGGCATCTTTCTTTATGCCTTCCCTCCCCTTCCTCTCATTCCAAAAGTCCTGTTCAAAATTCAACAAGATGCTCCCAAAATCTTGCTGGTGACTCCCTTTTGGCCCAGACAAAATGTATGCCCTCTTCTGCATTTAGCCAAGGGCAATATCATGTTACCTCACAGGGTTGACCTACTCACATAAGACAAGGAATCTCTCGCACCTATCTAGTCTTCATTCCATGCAGACACCTTTTTTCTGAGGACATGATTAGGTCTCTGCAGGAGACCAAGAAGCCCACAACTTGGAAACCCTACTTATCCAAATGAAAGAGGTTTTCTTTTTGGTGTCTTTCTCGTAACCTGGATTTGCTTTCTGTGGATATTCTTGTGGTTCTGTTTTATCTGTGTGAACTGTTGAATGCTGGGTTGGCTTATTCTTCTGTTAAGGCCAACTTATCAGCTATTTCTGCTTGTTTTTCTTTATCACTTCCTTTAGCTTCTAGCTCTGAGGCTAAACAGTTTCTTAAAAGTTTCCCTCATATTAAGCCTGTGCCTTCTCCCTGGGATCTTAATGTTATTATGGAAAAATTGACCCAGGCTCATTTGGAGCCTGCAGCCTCAACTTCCTTACAACATTTTTCTTGGAAGACTGTACTTTTGTTAGCCCTTAAGTCTGTTAGACAGGTGTCTGAGCTTCAAGCTCTTATGGCCTGTCCTCCTTTTTTGGTGTTTCCTGAGGACAGGATGTCCCTCTGTTCTAATCCTTTTAATGCCCTAAGTGGTGAATGAGGTCTTGGACTCTGTTAGTGAGAAAGGTGCTGCACACATTGGATGTGCATAGACAACTCGGATTTTATTCGGATAAGACTTTTCATAAATCTGATTAGCTCTCTTGTTTCCTTTCATCCTAGATCTTTAGGATTGGCTGTTTCCAAGCAAGCTATTTCTTCTTGGATTTTTAAAGCCATTTTTTTTTTTTTTGTTATTCCTTTCATGGCAAGACTCTTTCCTCTTCTCTTAAGCCTCATTCTGTTAGGGCTGTGGCTTCTTCTGTAGCTTTTTTCAAGGGTTTGGATACTAACTCCATTTGTGAGGCAGCTACCTGGACTTCTGTGCATACATTTACCAAGCACTATAAATTGGATGTGATATGCAGAACTAGACCTGGCTTTGTTAGGACCATTCTTCATGGGTTCCTAGAGAACTCTGCTGGTCCTTCCTCTTCTTGCTGAGCTTTTGCACTCTCCCTATTGTAAGGAATACTGCAACAGTGAAATGGAAGGACATAGTACAGTTGTGTAAGAACTTACTGTAACAGTAGATGTCCTTATCTTCAATGTTAGTGTTCACCCCCCAGTTCTTTTTTCTTCAGGATGTTCTTGTTACCTCTCCCTGGATTGGCAATTCTGAGTATGGTAGATCCAGACATCACCTTTATATGCCCTACGCTGTATGCAAGGAAGCATACGTGTGATGTACAGTGTACCTTAAGCAACCTAAAGGCTTTGCTGTCCTCGCCAGACACCAGGCTGCCCTTGGCAGGGGATCCCTATTGTAAGGGATACTGCAACAGTAAAGAGAAGGATATCTACTGATGTTCATCGTGTTATACTGCTGCAGTCATCACACTTGGGTTATCCTGCCGTCAGGCGGTCCCGCAGTTGGCCGAATCCCAAAGTCTTGGTCTGGCATCGGTTGTCGTCGCTTCTTCCCTGACGTCAGTGCGACAGGGGGATAAAAGAGGCAGCCGACGCCATTTTCTTCAGTCTTTCTTGCCGCACGGTGCCCGAAGCAGAAGCAGTTCGCAAGTGCCGGTCGGCCAGCTCCTGAAATTTTCGAATCGAGTTTCAGCCCGAAGTCTTCTCTAAAGCTAAGTACCCCGTTGGGGAAACTTTTCTTGCCTCAGACCTATGTCAGACAAAGTTAATAATTGTATTTCTTGTGGGAAGAAAATACCTCATAAGGATTTTCATTCTTATTGTATTCCTTGCCTAGGCCCAGACCACGACGTCTCTGGTTGTCAGTTTTGTGCTAGGTTCAACAAACATACAATTAAGCGTAGGGCAGAATTCGCCCAGCATTATTTTGGCAGAAAATTTAGCTATAGCATGCCATCAGAGCAACCGACATCAGCAATGATTAAAAAACGCAAAGATAAGGACCAGCAGCCAAGGCCAAGACCAGATACCGTGGCCTCAGCAAGGCCTGATACCGGTTCTCCGGTTTTCAGTGAGGTGCCTTCGCAGCCCCTGACTACCGCTGATTCAGAATTTTTTACGACATCCCAAACTGAAACAGTTGGGCCTCAGGATCTGGTTCCATGTCACTCCTCAGATGCCACCCCCGACGGGGATCCGGAAATTTTGGATATGCCTTTGGTCTCAGAGGGTGTTTTCAAACCGAAAACTGCCTCTGCCAAGCCTTATGCTACGCTCAAAGCCCCATTGAAAGTTAGAAAACTGGGGCCACACACCCCCCCCCCCCCACAGGCTTCTATGCCTAAAAAACAGATGCTTAAGATGGCTGAGGATTTAATTACCCTTATCAGGGGATCCCAACCCCCACCTGACAAAAGGCCTAGACTGGAGTAAGATTATCCATTTCCTCAGGCATCTCTGACGACCAGGATTACTCCTTCCCTCCTTATGAAGACTCAGATGCTGAAGAGTCCATTCCCCTCAGTCTCCCCCCCTGAAGACTACTCTTTTGAGGAAACTTTACACACCATGAGGGAACACTTCCACTGGGAAGGCCAAGATTACTCTGACTCCAAGAAAAGACTCAGTGAGTTTCTTCTTCTTCCACAGCATAGACCCCTGGCAATTCCTCCAGTTTTAGACATTTTGGATGATGTTTTCTCTGAATCCAGTTTAAACCCAGATTCCTTACCTCCAGCACCAGCTAAACTAGACAGATACTACCGAGTTCCTGATACTCATAAGTTTCTTTACAAAAGCCCTAATGCAGACACCAAAACCATTTCCCAGGGTCCCAAAGTGGTTAAGGCCTCTACTGCTAAGAATCCATTTCCTTCTGAAAGAGATTCCAGAGCATTAGAAAGATGGGGAAAGAAAGTGTATACGTCTGCCACTTTGGCCATGAGGGCATTAAACAGCCAATTCCACATGCTAAAATACCAACAGTATTTGATTATACAGTTAAAGCAGAAGCTGATCCCTCAGATCAACTAGATTTGAAAGAGATGCAGGACTTGCTGCATGCAGCAGAACAGGTGGAAAAACATACCTTACAGTGTGGTTTTGATTCATTGCAAGCCTCATGTAGAGCAGCTGTCACAGGGTCTGTCATACGTAGGCATGCTTGGCTTAAAGAACAAGCCTTACCAGAACATGTCAAAGCAAAGGTATTGGATGCCCCATTGCAGAAAGATGTGTTATTTGGTGTCAAAGCAGAGGAAGTTTTGAAGAAAATGGAAGAAAAGGCAAAATCTATGCAAACAGTTAAAGATTTTTTACAGGTACAACCTCCTCGTTTCAGCAGAAACTGGCCATCAAAAAACTGGTCCTTTCCTGCATCAGACAGACCCCAAAGAGCTAGGTACAGGCACCCAAGGGGCAGAGGCCAGCCACAAGGTTCTTTCAGGCCTAGACATTGGCATACAGCAACTCAAAGAGGTGGAGATGAAAGATCTCAACCCTTCAGGAAACAAACACAATGACTTCCCTCTTCGCCTGCCAAGCAAAATTGCCCTGGCAGCACCTTTGGGAGGGAAACTGGCTCTATTTCCACAAAAGTGGCGCATCATAACAAAGGACAAATGGATTCTGGACATTATTACCCGAGGCTACAGATTTCATTTCCACACTTTACCTCGGATGAGAGGCATGCCAAATCTGCCTCCAAACCAATGGGCAGAGGCTCAAATGCAAATTTCAGCTCTCATGGATATGAAAGCAATTCAAAAGGTTCCTACAATAGAGCAAGGTCAAGGTTTTTACTCAAGACTGTTTCTAGTCCCAAGAAAGGACAACACCTGGAGGCCCATCTGAACACATACCTGGAGGTACCCAAATTCAAAATGCTCACACTACAGCAGCTCCTTCCCATGCTGGGCAAGGAGTCTTGGCTGGTAATGTTGGACCCCAAAGAGGCATACCTGCATGTCCCTATCAGACAAGATTGCAGAAGATACCTCAGATTTTTGGCAGGTACAACGCATTATCAATTCTCTGCATTGCCCTTTGGCTTATCTACTGCACCCAGAGTATTTACGAAATGCCTGGCATCAGTAATTGCATATTGCAGACAACGAGGAATACAAATTTATCCATATCTGGACGACTGCCTGATTCAAGAGGACAGCAAGGACATTCTATTACAGCATCTGGCTTTTGTAACACAGCTGTTCAGTTGCCTAGGGTACACAGTAAGCAAAAAGAAGTCAAAACTAATACCCTCGCAACAGATAATATTCCTGGGTGCCAGCTTAAATACAATGGCCCAGATGGCTTACCTCATGCCAGACAAACAAAAACAATTGACTCAATACTTCAAAAAGATAGCAACTTTTACTCAGCTCACTGCAAGGAAAATCCTGCAGGCATTGGGGTTCATGGCAACATGCATCCAACTAATCCCATATGCAAAGCTGCATATGAGAAAATTACAATGGCACCTGAAAAGTGTATGGTCTCAACACAGGCACAGCCTCGAAACAAATATACCTATCATTCCCTGCCTTCAAAAAGAGTTCCTATGGTGGGCTCAAGCATGTCAAACAAACAAGGGTCTTCCTTTCGTCTTACCTCCAGCAAACCAAACCATGACAATAGATTCTTCAGACTACGCCTGGGGAGCACACATGGCAGGACAGTGCATACAGGGCAAATGGTCTGCAAAACAAATGCATCTTCACATCAACCAAAAGGAGATGCTAGCTGTGCAAAATGCACTGACAGCCTTCAAGGACCTCTTGCATCCAGGACAACTTCTAATAAGGACAGACAACACAACAGTTATGTGGTACATAAACAAACAGGGAGGAACACACTCCTACCCTTTATGCAGACAGGCTATGACCTTATGGAACACAGCTTTGACCTACCAAGTGCAACTACAAGCACAATTCCTGCCAGGAAAGGAAAACATATTGGCAGACGAATTAAGCAGAAATTTGGCAGATCCTCACGAGTGGAGACTACACCCACAAGTATTTTCAATGATAACTCAAAGGTGGGGACGCCCAGACATAGATCTATTTGCCTCCAACAACAATTGCCAACTACAGAAATTTTGCACAAGGACTTATCATTCCCTAGCCTGGAAAGTGGACACCCTATCATTCAGTTGGACAACATTGACAGTGTATGCCTTCCCACCACTACCTCTCTTGACCACGGTATTACTGAAAGTCAGATCAGAGAGACCTCAAATGATCCTCATTGCTCCGGACTGGCCACGTCAGCACTGGTACCCATTACTAAGGACCTTGACTCACAGCCCTCCATGGATCTTACCTCAATTCCCACTTCTGTTGACTCAGCAAAACTCTCAGATACTTCACAGTCAGCTCAGGACTTTAAATTTAGCTGCATGGCGAATACCTTGAATTATCAATCAACACTTCTCTCAAAGGACATCCTGAATGTCATTTTGTAGGCCAGGAGGCCCAGCACCAGAAAAACTTACTCAGACAAATGGAAAAGATTTTGTGCATGGAACCAGGCTAAAGGCCAAAATCCTTGGATACCAAACATTCCTCAAATACTGCAATACTTAACTGAGATGCTACACAAAGGCCTTTCTTTCTCATCCATTAAGATCCATGCTTCAGCCATTTCAGGTCGATATAATACAGATCCTCCCATATTCTCACACCCTTTACTAAGGCAGTTTCTCAGAGGGGCTAAGAATATAAGACCCCCCAGAAAACCCTCCCAACGCCAGCTTGGGACCTCAACTTTGTTTTAGAAAAATTAACACTGCCTCCTTTCGAACCAGCCTTCTCAGCAGAACTACAATACTTGTCATGGAAAACAGCTCTGTTGCTGGCTATCACCTCAGCACGCAGAGTCTCAGAACTACAGGCACTTATGGCAGTGGAACCTTTCATCATTTTCCATTAGGACAGAGTCTCTTTACGAACTAACCCTACCTTTATGCCAAAGGTAGTATCCAGTGTGGCTTTGAATCAGACCATTCATTTACCCACCTTTTATCCAAACCCCCAGAATAAAGGTGAAAGACTCCTTCACTCTTTGGACATTCACAGACAGCTACATTACTATTTGGATAAGACAGAGACCTTCAGAAAAACTGACCAACTCTTTGTATCCTATGCTGCAGGTTCACAAGGAAAGGCTATTTCCAAACAGACCATCTCCAAATGGATAGCACATTGTATCCGCTTTTGCTACTCGCACCATGGGAAAGCAGTGCCTGTTAATATTAGGTCCCATTCTACCAGGGCTACAGCAACCTCAGCAGCCTTTCTCGGGGGGTTCCAACCAAGGAAATTCTGGCGGCAGCTACTTGGAGTTCAGTGCACACCTTTACCAAGCACTACCACCTTCCATTATACTCAAAAACCAGAGCTGGTTTTGCCACTGCAGTTCTGCAGGGCATCCTAGCTTCACCTAACCCAGTTTAGTACCAGTCACCCATCCATAGCTTTGGGATTCAACCCAAGTGTGATGACTGCAGCAGTATAACACGATGAACATAGTACAGTTTTGTACCTACCATAAATGTAGATGTTCGAGTGTATATACTGCTGCAGTCCAGGTTACCCTCCCACCATCCCCTCTACATACCAGGGTGTTAGTTATAACTCCATGTACATCAAATCTATTGGATGTACGCCTATATGGAGTATTTGCTAACAGCTAATACTATTGTTTACCTACTAAGATATTTTTGCATAGTTATTTGTATTACCTTCCTACTTGGGGGCACCTGACATCTGGGGCAAGAAAAACTGAAGAAAATGGCGTCGGCTGCCTCTTTTATCCCCCTGTCGCACTGACGTCAGGGAAGAAGCGACGACAACTGACACTGGACCAAGACTTTGGGATTCGGCCAACTGCGGGACCGTCTGACGGCAGGATAACCCAAGTGTGATGACTGCAACAGTATATACACTCGAACATCTACATTTATGGTAGGTACAAAACTGTACTTTATGGTAAGTTCTTACACAACTGTACTTTTCTGATGGAAGTAGAAAAGGATACAGGAGTTATAGTTATTCTAAGAAGTCACACAGTGAGTGTGAGAAAGCAGTGGTGGAGGCCAACAGTACACTGGAAGCTTTAACTCAGGAAGTGGATATGAGTGAGACTAAAGGCCTCCTCCATCTATACCTTGAATACTGCTAAGGGTGTATGTGGTGTACTGTATCCAGTTATGTTGGGTGCAGTGAGGGAGTTTGGGCTGGTAGAAAGGGTTGTCAAATGGACCAAAAACATAATACTGCAAAATAAGACAGATGCTCTTTGAAGTATTCAGAAAGCTTGTTGCCATCAAACCTAGATGTTCTGTTTATGAATAACACATCCTAGTCACTTCTAAGGCTGTGATGGATGAGTGGAAACTATTTGTGTTCCTTGAACAGCAAATGTTTGCTTTGATTTTGCTTAAATACTTGCAAGCTAAAAAGTTCCCTGGTCCATTATCTAACAGCTTCCAGAATGAGTTTTTTTTCTTGATTTTGATAGCTGAACTGTTCATGCCATGTTATGATGGCAGCTTAGAGAAACCTACTGCTGTGCAATAATTCATAAAAGAACTATTTTTGCCAGGGTAGTAACCAGCTAAGGTGAGATGTTGTGCACTTCAGCTTTTAAAATTGCACAATCTGTTACATTAACATTTTTAGCTTGAGGCTCCTATTTTTTTGTTGTTGTTTTTTGTTACTTTATGTTGTGACCCTCCATCCTCCCTGTTCCTGAGTTAATTCCTAGACTGAGTGGCTTTTTTTCTGATTTTACCATTTGCTGGCTGAAGTGTTGGCTGCTCACCATGGTGTAGATACTGTTGGAAAGGCTACAGTAGTGAGGTAATTTACAAGATAACAGTGTCTGACAGGAGGGTAGACAGCAGAGGTGATATACTGTGCAGGTCATTTCATAGGCTCATAAGAAGTTACTAGGCTATTGCCTCTGAGGCCCTTACAAGCCTAGATAAGAATTTATCCCATGTTCCAACAAGCCAGCACCCTATGCCACTGTCCAGCAGGGACACAGGTAGAATCCCAGGCGTGTATTTTCTGTTCTACATCCAGTTATCCAGGCTGCGCTTAAAAGATTTAATGAGATTCTCTGCTTTACATGGAGAGAGAGTCTATTCCACACAATGGGGAGTCTCTGGGACTCAAATCTGTCCCACCAATGAGTCCTGTTGATGTCACAGACCAGGTTGATTTGAGGTCGCGCGTGCGGGTTACTCGAGTGGAGCTTGACTTGCAGATACGCAGCAGTCCCATCAGGGCAGGGTCTGAGATTGCTTTGTATGCCAGACAGAGGTCACCTCTAAGGAGTCTGTAGGAGACTGAGTAGAGGGATAGGCCTTTTAGATTTCTGTGTAGGGGAGATGTTTGAGGCCCTGGATTCTCCAGCTGCTGCATGTGCTTTGTGAGGTATGTGCTGAAAGGTGCATTATACTCAATAATGAGTCATATAAGGGAAGAATACAGGGATGTTATGACCACCTTGCCCCTGGATGAGATACCCTTACTAATGAGGTGGGCCATGTAGAAAGCTTTCCATACAATGGCGGCAATATAGTGCTCAAAACTCAGATTGCTATCAACCTGGGTGCCCAGGTCCCTCACGACTGATTGAGTGCTTAGTACCTTATTATCAGTGTGATAATTTGTGGGGGTGTCACTCTCCCCAAAAGGGATGATGATGCATTTTTGGCACTCAGTTTGAGGCCACGTTTCTGGTACCAGTCATTTGTTTGGGGAGACCTTTTGGAGGATGTCCACATCACTAGGGAAATTGATGACAGCACTCAGCTTGCAGTCGTCTGCAAACTTGGTCAGCCCTAGCCAATAAGATTTGGCTTGCACCTCCGAGAGGTAGATCCCAAACAGCAGAGGCCCCAAGACCGATCCCTGGGGTACACCACTTGTTATTGGTTTGCTACTTGAGGTGGCTTCCCCTATTTTGACTAGGTGGGTTCTATCAGTGAGCCAGTTTGCTACCCATCTGCTGACATATGGATTGATGCCTAGTTGAGAGAGTGTATCTATTATACCTGAGTGGGGAATAGTATCAAAGGCTTTGGCCAGGTCAAGGTAGGTGGTGTGCACCGTCTTCCCCTCGTCTATCCCCTTGGTGACTCTCAAAGAAGTCGACCAAATTTAAAAGGCATGACCTCCCCTTGACGAAACCAAACTGTGTGGGATCAAGTTTCTGGAGGTTGCCAATGTCCTTAGGATCATAGAAAGTTACTGGGCTATTGGCCCTGAGGCCCTTACAAGCCTAGCCAAGAATTTAGTCCATATTCCAACAAGTCAGCACCCTATGCCACTGTCCAGCAAGGACATAGGTGGAATCCCAGAGGTGTATTTTCTGTTCCCCATCCAGTTGTCCAGGTTGCGCTTAAAAAGGTTTAATGAGGTACACTGCTTTACATGCAGAGGGAGTCTATTCCACAAAAGGGGAGTCTCTGGGGCACAAATCTGTCCCACCAACAAGTCCAGTTGATGTCACAGACCAGGTTGAGGTCTTGCGTGTGGGTTACTTGAGTGGAGCTTGACTTGCGGATATGCAGCAGTCCCATCAGGGCGGGGTCTGAGATTGCTTTGTATGCCAGACAGAGGTCATCTCTGAGGAGTCTGTTGGAGACTGAGTAGAGGGACAGAGCTTTTAGCCTATCTGTGTTGAGTAGATGTTTAAGGCCCTGCATTCTCCGGGTGAGGGTGGTCTCTCCAGCTGTTGCATGTGCTTTGTGAGGTACATGCAGAAAGGGGCATTGTATTCAATAATTGGTCTTATAAGGGAAGAATACAGGGATGTTATGACCACCTTGTCCTTGAGGCCCTGCATTCTCCGGTTGAGGAACCTCTGTGGTCTCTCCAGCTGTTGCATGTGCTTTGCGAGGTACATGCAGAAAGGGGCATTGTATTCAATAATTGGTCTTATAAGGGAAGAATACAGGGATGTTATGACCACCTTGTCCCTGGATGAGATACCCTTACTAATCAGGTGGACCATATAGAAAGCTTTCCTTACAATGGAGGCAATATGGTGGTCAAAAGTCAGTTTGCTGTCAACCTGGGTTCCCATGTCCCTTACGACTGATTGCATGCTTAGTGCCTTATTGTCACTGTGATAATTTGTGGGGATGTCATTCTCCCCAAAGGAATGACGATGCATTTTTTGGCATTCAGTTTGAGACCATGTTTCTGGCATCAGTCATTTGTTTGGGTGAGACCACCTTGGAGGATGTCCACATCACTAAGGTAATTGATGACAGCACCCAAATTGCAGTCATCTGCAAACTTGGTCAGCCATAGCCTATCCGCTCCATGGCCTTGCAAATCAGAGTAGTTAGGCAGATGGGTCTATAATTTCCTCGATTGGTGGACGCTCCGCTTTTGTGCAAAGGAATGACAGTAGCTGTCCTCCACTCAGCTGGGATAAAGCCACTACTCAGGCTTTGGTTGAATAGGGTGCCTAATGGTGCTGCAAGTTCCTGCCTGAGTTCATGTAGGATGCAGGCTGGCATGCTGTCTGGTCCCATGTAGGCTGTGTTTTTTGCCTTTGAGAGGGCAGTGATGACTTGCTCCCTAGAGATAAGGGGTTGGGGGGCAGGTACTGGGGATGTCCTGTTTTACTGTTGAGGGGGAAAGAGAGGTGAAGTTTTCACTGGACCTGTCTGCCAGCAGGTTGGCTATATCTACAGCGTTTCTGTATGTGGTGTCTTTGACCACCAGTTCTGAGCAGATCTGGATGCTTCCCTTGAGATTGCAGACATATGTGAAGAAGGCCTTATGGTTATCTTTAGTAGATCTGGCCAGTTTGCTGTGGAGGATTTCACTAGTGCTCTTATTTGCTTGTTCAGGCTAAGGAGCGATTGCTTCCAGTTAGGCCCCTGTTCCTTCTTGGTCCTGGACAGCAATTTTTTTTCTTTTTATTATAGTTTGTTTATTGTAGATGTCCACCAGACAGGTTTACTCTTCCTTAAGGAGGAGGATTTCATCCTGTCTAGTATTCCATTCCTGATTCCATGTAGCTATATAAATGCTCATATAGTACTTTGGTGTAGGTTTGGACATATGTGGCAGTTCCTGTGGGGGGGGAGGGAGCTGTGAAGCTGTGTTTATACCTTCCCTCAGGAGGTTGTAATCAGCTTTGGAGAAGTTTTTTTTTTTTGTTTGACCCTAGCTAGGGGACTCATGAACAGGGCAGATGGTGACTTTGAAAGTGACTGCTTTGTGGTAGGATCTTACCAGGGATGATGACACTGTAGGGATGCTACAGTGGTTACCCATGTTGGTTAATACCAAGTCCAAGATATTTTCATCTCTTGTGAGTGTGTCAATCAACTGGTTCAAGGCATTTGCATTGACGAATTCAAGGAATCTCTGGGCATCATGTTATCATTTTTGGTTCGAGATGTTTGTTTCTGTTTCCTGGGGTCTTAGTGTGTTAGCTCCTGTCTTGGACCTGCATTTATCTAAAGAGTTCTCAGAGCATATGGACATATATGTCATACACATGCACATGCACATGATGCAGAGGTACTTCTTTACATCAGTGCAAGATGAGGGAGACAACTTGGGACCAAGTAAGGCTACATGAGTTGAATTTATTGTTGCAAGCAAGTACTTCATTAGTCATCTGAACTGGTCTCTTAGTGGAATAGTTGGTGGTTGCCTTCTTTTAGAAGAGGAATTCTTTTAAAAGTATGTTTGCTTGTGTGTACGCACACACGATCACATTACACACCCATGCAGGGAGAAGAGAAAGACAATGAGTATAACAAGGACCTAGAGTCTAATGGACATTAAAAAAATGAGAGAGAAGGAAACGGGCATTTCTAGGGGTCCACGACAGAAGAATGAAATGCCGGATCACCGACGACCACATCGCCGAGACGACATCGCAGACAGCAGACATCCCTGACAATGGTGAGTAGTGCGGAATGGGAGTTAGTCCCATTCCTTCACTGTAGTGCGATCTCAGAGTTGGTATATATAAGAAGGGGAGTGTGGGGGTTGCAGGGGGGCTTTCTCCCCTTCTGTACACATTTTAATGTGTGTTTTGTCTGTGTTACGGGAGCTGGAATGTGTTCCGTTCCGTAATTACTTCACTTACCTTTTGTTGGGGATGTCTGCCATCGGCGATGTCGTCTCAGCGATGTGGTCATTGGTGATCCGGTGTTTCGTTCTTCTGTCATGGACCCATTTCTTGAAGTTAACTGGAATGTTCCACTTATTGAACAGGTCACTGATTACAATAAATCTTCATTATTACAGAGTGGCAGGCTGTAATAACAGTTGTTAATGTGTCAGTGATTGAGTGATATATATTTAGGAAGCATAGTTTTCAGAGAATTGTGGAAACTGTACCCAGTGACAGAGTAGAAGACATTTCAATGGCCTTACAGTACATTAATACTTGACAAAAGAATATTTAACAGTATAGTTGTACATAGTGCCATGAATGATATCTAGAGAACCATTGGTAGTACCTTGATAAATTAGAGAGCTGTAAACATCAGTGTACTCTGTATGACCCAAACTGTCCTTTTTGGAGTAAGTACATAGGGGTGCTGCTGAATCGAATGTTAATCACAGGATTGATTAGGTTAACATATATTTAAGAATGTTGACATCACTGAAAGGTAAGAATTATGTTTCCAGTTCATACAGCTAACAAAAACATCACATTACAAGTCCAGATAAAATTCTTTTGACAAAATCAGGGAAGAGAACCTGGAGAGAAATATTTTGAAAAACATAAATGAAGTGAGTCCAGATTTTCAATACTTCATGTGAAAAACTGGACATAGATCAAGAAATGGTATTTTTAACAATAAATATTTATAGCTTCAACAATAAGGTCCTTTTACTTTTAGATTTGTTGTAGATCAATAAGGTGAATATGACTATAAAAACAAAAACATAGGTGAGAGAGAGAGAATGTGGTTAGCAGTTATGAATAGCTTTAATGTGTTTTGCTGTTGTAGGCATAAAACAACTAGCATTGAAGTAAAATAATGTTAGTAAGGAAAATATATGCCTAACAGTCTTATAGGTTCATAGGTAGGTACTAGGCTATTGGCCCTAGGGCCCATATAAGCCTAGCCAAAGGTACCCTGGCTTTCGCCACCCAAGAAAATTATTTTCCTGTGCCACTGTCGAGGAGAGCCACAGAAGTGATCCTAGGGGTGAATTTCCTATCTCCCATCCAGTCATCAAGATTTTTCTTGAACAGTGCTAATGAGGAGCTTTGTTTGATATAGATAGGTAGTGTGTTCCAGAGTATAGGAAGTCTCTGGGACAGGAATCTATCCTTCCAGCATGTTCTGTTTATTGTGGTGACGAGGTTTAGGTCCCTAGAGCGTGTAGCTCTTAGGGATTGGGATTTCTTTAAGTGGAGCATGTCTAAAAGCTCTGGGTTTGACATAGCTTTGTGTGTTAGGCAGAGATCGCTTCTGAGTAGGCGATATGAAACGGAGTAAAGCTGCAGTTTTTTGAGACGGTCTGCATTGGGCATCTCTTTGAGACCGGTAATCCTCTTTGTGAGGTATTTCTGTGGCCTTTCCAGCTGTTGTAGATGTCTTGTGAGGTACATACCAAAAGGGGCATTGTACTCTATAATGGGTCTAATGAGTGACGAGTAGAGGGAAACAATGACCTCTTTTTTCCTGGATGAGAAACCTTTTGTGATGAGGTGTGCCATGTGTGTGAGGATTTCCTGACTACTGTGGCGATGTGATTATCAAAGGAGAGACTACTGTCCACCTGTGTCCCAAGGTCTCTTATCACACTTTTGGTGTTAAGTAGACTACCACCTATGTGGTAGTTCATGGGTACTGAGTTTTTACCAAAAGGAATGACAATGCACTTTTTGGCATTGAGCTTGAGGCCATGACTTTGACACCAGGCATCTGTCTCAGCAAGGCCCTTTTGTAGGATGTCCACATCTTTTGGAGTTTTGATTATGGTTCCTAGTTTGCAGTCATCTGCGAACTTCATCAGCCAAAGACCTTCTGTGTTGGCCTGTACTTCAGAGAAGTAGATACCAAACAGGAGAGGACCCAGGACTGAACCCTGTGGTACTCCACTTGTCACTGGTCTGAAGCTGGATTTCTAGTCTGCTACTTTCACAGTGTGGGTTCTGTCATTGAGACAGTTGGCAACCCTTCTTGTGACATAGGGATTTATACCTAGTTTAGTGAATTTATCTATAATTCCAGAGTGGAGGATGGTGTCAAAAGCCTTGGCGAGATCTAGATAGGCTGTGTGAACCACCTTACCCTCATGTACAGCTTTGGTGACTGCTTCAAAGAAGTCTATCAGGTTTAGGAGACATGATCTGCCTTTTACAAACCCGAACTGGGTGGGGGTCCTGATTTTGGAGATTACCAATGTCATTGTTTATAAGTTCCATGATGATACGCTCCATAGCCTTGCAGACCAGGCTCGTTAGGCTAATGGGGCGTTAGTTTCTGGGGTCTGTGATGTCTCCCCCTTTGTGGAGTGGAATAACTGTCACTGTTTGCCATTCACTGGGCACATAGCCTGAGGTGAGGCTATGATTGAACATGGTACTTAGGTGGGGTGCCAGTTTGTTCCGTAGTTCATGTAGAACACAGCCTGGGATGTCGTCAGGTCCCATGGATTCTGTGTTCTTGGCTTTGGATAGTGTGTTTTTTTACTTGTGCAGCTGTGATTACAGGAACTTTGCATTCTTCTGGTATAGAGATGGGCCCTTTAGGGGATGACAGAGGGGTAAAGTTAGCACTGAACCTATCTGCCAGGATGTTGGCAATATCCGTTGGTTCTGTATATTTAGTGCCATTGTGCTGTAACTCAGAGCAGATCTGAGTGTTGCCATTGAGATTTTTGACATAGCTATAGAATGCTTTGTGGTTGTCTTTAGAGTCAGTGGCGATTTTGTTTTCATAACTAGCTTTGGAGGATTTTATGAGGGATCTCAGCTTCTTACTGAAGCTGACCAGGGAGTTTCTCCAATCATGGGATTTTACTCTTTTTTGCAACAGTTTCTTTCTTCTGTTGTATAGTTTGTTTATGGCAGGGAACCACCAGATTGGCTTCCTTTTTTTGGAGGATAGCATCTTGGTTCTGTTAGGGATTGCACGATCCATGCACTCATGTAAGTGCTTATAAAGTGCATTTGTGTAGGATTCAGCAGTCATACCTCTATTGTCCGTCAGCATGGGTGTCATGAAGTTTGCTACTTCTGTCTTAAGAAGCGTGAAGTTGGCTTCGGAGAAATTTTTTACTGTGGTTTCCCTAATTGGGGGGGGGGGTGGGGGGTGGATGTCTAGGGTGATTAGCTTATGGTCGGATCTGACCAACGAGGAATTGACCTCTGGTGTGGAGCACCGGTTGCCCATGTTGGTAATAACCAGGTCTAGGATATTGCTGCCCCTGGTGGGGGTGTGGATAAGTTGATCCATGGCATTGGAATTTATGAATTCCAGAAAACGTTGAGCACAACAGTTGGTACATGAGTCGTTTTCCCAGTTAATGGTAGGGTAGTTGAAATCACCCATTATTAGGGTGTTAGGTTGTACCCTAATATTTTCCAGTGTATTAAGAAATGAGGAGTGGGAATCCTGGGGCATGTTGGGGGATCTGTAGCAAGCTACAATTTGGATTGCGGTCTTGACCAGAGTTAGTTGCACTTGGATAATCTCGGATGCATTATGCTGAGCAACTAGCCTGGAGGTGTGGATATCCTTAATGAATATGGACACGCCTCCGCCTTTAGTGTTTCGGTCCAGGTTAGGTGGCTGAAAGGTGTGGTATGAATTATAGCCTGGTAATGCAGGGGTACTCTCTGGAGCCTTGAACCAGGTCTCTGTCACTGCACAGATGTCGATGTTCTCCATTTTAAGGAGTGCCTCGAGAGAGTGCATTTTGAGGTTTAGACTTCTAGCATTGAGTAGCAATACCCTCAGATTCTTCTTGCCTGTACCTGTTAGGGTGGTGAATTTGTCATTTGAACCTTGCCTAAAAAAGGCACTATAGGGGTGGCTAGAGCCTTAGCCAGTATCCGGAATCCCAGGGGCGACAGGTGCAGGCCATCTCTGGCAAAGCATCGTGGCTTGTCAATCATGTCATCCCAGGCAGACCAGATACTGGATCCCCTTAGAATGACACCAGAAGTGTAGCCAATTGTTGAAGTCAATCATTTTGTCCTTGTACTGTGGTATCATTCTGGGTGATGGCAGGATGCTACTTAGGGCTAGGGTCATACCTGCCTGGGCTACAAGATCGGGCAGCTCCTCCATGTCCCTTTTCATGTAGTCCAAGGAGGTACATCTCAGGTCATTCACACCAACATGGACAATGACAGAGTCATATTTGTACTTGTTGTGGAGTGACCTGAGTGCATGCATTATGTGGCGGATCCTGGCACCCGACAGGCAGCTGTCAGTAACTTTCTCCTTGTTTAGCCTGGTGAGTGGAACATCAGTGTGCCTGACTATAGAGTCACCTATGACTAGAGTGTTGGGTACGTTGTTATGCCTTATGAGCTGTGGTTGAGTGGCACACTGAGTTTGTGGGCTATGTGTCATTTGTGTTGTGTTGGGGGTTGGAGGTTGCTTGTGTTCTGCTTTGGATGTCCCTGTTGCTTGGGCAGGTTTTTACTGAGAGCCTCCGTGAATGTAGGTGTGTGTTTTGTGTTTCTATGTGTGTGTTTTGGTGGTGTAGGTTTTGAGGAACTATGTGCTGAGTGTGGTGTGGTGCAAGTGTTTACCTTCTCCTCTTGACTGTCTAGTCCAGTCTTGGGTGAAGAGAGCTTTGCTTCCAGTTTGGCTATATAAGTGCATCTCTCACAGGTTGTAGTGTTGGGTGGTTGGAGGAGAGCATTGTCTGTGTACATGACGCAATTACTGCATTGCCCCAAGATGCCCAGATTCATCAGGTAGACAGGAAAACACTGGGGGCTGACCCTTACACATGCCTGGATAGGTGCTTATTTGTTAAATACTAGAAACTGTTTTCCACTAGACAGTGAAGAAAGTTGAGTGCTGTAGTAATTTGTAGCTTATTAAGTGCTTACAATAAGTTCTGAACAAGTGATGAAACAAAAAACTGGCTAGTTCTAAGAAACAAAATTAAGCTAGAAGGCTTCCCTCCAACACAGAAAAGCTTGGGCCCTAGAAGCCTACAAATAGTCCTGGACACAGCAAATCTATATCCAGGCTAGACTACCCACAGGAAAGGCAGGAAACAAGCTTAGAAAAAGTTTTTTTTTTTTTTTTTTAGTGGAAAGAGAGAAAGGAGTAGCAGAAACTAAGCTGATTGGCCTTCTCAAATGTTCTCCCTGTACTGGGTAGAATGAGGTAATGACACTAGACTGGGAGGAGGGTCCCAGATCAAATTTACACTAGGGGCAGGCAACTGCAAAGCTCAGTGTCCTTCCTTCGATTAGCTCAGTGTGAAATGGCAGAACACTCACAACTGAACTTCTTAGGTAACAGAAAGCTGAAACCTGAGACAGCTTTTAAGAAAGAAATCTCAAAAGAACCAATGAGGTGCTTAGTCTAAGCTGTAGTCCAGGTGACCTCAGTCAACCAATGATCTCAAACAATTCTCTCTCACTGAAATGTCTGATGGCTTTGGCTAAACCAAGATGTCCCTGAATATGTGCTCAGACACACAGCCTCCACAAACACTAGGCCCAAATACAAGCCTGAATATGGAAATGTTACAAATATCCCCACTACTAAGAAACAAACTGCAGAAATGTTTCTCACAGCTGAAAAGCAGCAGTGAGCCTTTAAATGAAAGTTTTAAACAGCTAAAGGAGCCTCTAGAAAAAGAGTTTAACTGCAACAAGTTATCAGAAACAAACAACCCAACAGATGCTTAATAAAAGTGGACAATTTCCAGTTAATACCTCACACACAGTGAAACTAGCTAGAAAAATACACAGTACACAAAGTGCTATAAATAAAGAAATAAAGAACAAAATAAACAAAAAACAGGATACTTAATGTTATATATTATAGCTCCGAGTTTGCTCAGTGTCCTTCCTTCGATTAGCTCAGTGTGAAAATTATTTTACAATGAAAAGAACAAAATTAAATGTATTGGTGTAACTTTATAGACGAGCATTGTCTGTGGTAGGAATTTATAAACCATCAGGAAAATCAGCTAAGTAAAGTACTGCATTATTACTATTGTGTGATCTGTCAAATTTATATTATAACCAGGGCTCTTAATCTCCCAGGAAACAAGCAGGAGATGGTGGACATCATAAGTCAAATCAAGAAAATATTTAACTTATTCTCTTGTAAAAATGTACTAACGTAAGTAGTCAACATACTAGCACGTGGTAAAACATCCTAGATATTTTTGCTTTCCAAACTGTATAAAGGAAAATAGTTATTAGATGTCACTTACTCCCTTTGCCAGGCTCAGATCAGATCAATCTGTTGTCTTGACAACTGTAACCATTGGTACCAAGTCTGAGTTCACATTAAATTACTGTACCAACACTTGCGTATAAAAATGCAGGGAAACATCTGGAAAAAAGTTACTTGGAATTGTTTTCAGTGCACAAATAATATGAATTCTTTAAAAGCTGAGATCATGCAATTAAAAATAATGAAAAATGAACCACAGAGCAGTAGCTAATGCAAGTAGACACACACTGTCAGCTTAATGAAGCAGAGAAATAAATGCTTGAGGAAGGTTCTAGTTAAGAACATATATGTTAAGGCCATAGTTAGCAGACTGGGCAAGAAAATTAGAATTAGCGTAAAAATAGATCAGAGGCATTACAAGGAAAATCTGATACAAACATGAGAGAAAAAGCCTTCTTTTAGTGTATTAAGGGAAATAAAAACGTGTATGTGAATATCTCAGAGATAATGTGAAAAACACAGATATGAGTAGAGCAGACTATTTTATCTTATACAGAGATGTAGACAAACTGTGAGTTAACGTAGATTTGCCAAGGCATCTGGCAATGATAGCTTTGCAAATAAGGACTTGGAAGACAGTAAAACAATGCCCTGTCAGAGCCTTTAAAATGTATATCTAATAACAGTGGGCAGATGTGGTCCCCAAATACAGTGTGACTAGTTATGGATATAAGTTTGCCATCTAGTTAGCGGCAAACTGGCATAAGTTATAAAATGATATTTAAGTCAGCAAAAATATAAAAATGTTTAAGATAAAGATTTATGAATCAAATGAGAATGAGTGTTATAGGCTACATCAGGACTGGTCACTCAGTAGTGTAAACATTGGCCCTAGGTGATTTGGTCACATTGACAAATGCTGATGTCACACCAGCATCCCGTGTAAAAAATGGGGGGGGGGGGGGGAGTGCTGATGACAATTGTTATAGGTAATTTTCCAGAGCTTGAGTTGCTACCAAAAATCACAGATTACAAATGTGTAAAAAATAAACTGTAATTCAAAAAATGTGAATTTCAAGTCACTGTTTTGTTTTAACTTTTTATTGGGTATGAGGGTTTTGCATTTTCATACTCGTGTGTGTGTGTGTGTGTGTGTGTGTGTGTGTGTGTGTGTGTGTGTGTGTGTGTGTGTGTGTGTATATATATATATATATATATATATATATATATATATATATATGTGTATATTTGTCTTTCGGCTTTTTCCCGGTAAGTGGTCGCCACAGTGGAACTCCGGTCCGCTAATAATTGGCAGTAGATTTTTACGAAACGCTGAGGTGCCAGCTCGATGCCCAACCTTCAACGAAGGCACACCCATTTACGCACACATGTCTTTCGAATGCTACCCAACCACGGGGAGGACATGCAGACTCCACACAGAAGGCACTCCCAAGCCAAGCCGAGAATCGAACTATAATATAAAATTTGAAATAGCTGTACTCTGGAATAGGAGGAATATTCTGAGTTATTTCAACTTCAGACAAGGAATTACCCCCCCCCCCCCAGTCTAAGGTCAGTTATGTTCCTAGGAATTTCAGCAGTTACCCAGTAATATCACTTTAAAGTGCAGCAGGTTATAAAATCAGTCTTTAATACTAGGTAAATGTGTGATATAATATTGTTTTGTTCCATTGCAAAGAAGAGACGCCAACTCCTACTCTTCCTGGAGCCAGGACGAAAAGGCACAAAAAAATCAAACCGTATCCAGTGAACATAGTTCCAAAAAGGAAAAAGCTAAAAGCGTTACAGTTTATCCAGAAAACGTTACTTCAAGTTACAGTTTAACGCTGTTTATTATTCAAAAAAAGAGCGTTTTCGCCGTAGTTAAAACTACAGCTACTTCAGAACAAGACATTCAAAAAGTACCGCCAACAACTGTATAAATAGTACGTGCACAGCGTGGCTTAATGGTTAGTTAAGTTAAAGTAACAGTACATCAAAGCCTATCTGTGCGCTCATCAAAAACCAGTGTGTAAAAATATGTGTAATAAATATAACACATATTTCTAGGTCTACATGTAACAATGTTGTTTAAAGTGCTGTTAATATAAACTCATTCAGTACTATTAAAATCAACTAACCCAACACTCGATTAATGTTAGTACAAATAATTAAAAATATAAGACCCTAAAAATACAAATTGTCTTCAATTTAATAAGTTACTACACGTAAAAACCTAACATAATTCTATTGTCTAGTGTAGGCAAATATAAAAAATCATAACAAGGTAGATATCAGCGAGAATGCAATAACCAAAATACAAATTGCCTTCAATTTGATGTATTACTACACATAAATACCTAATGCAATTCTATTATCTGGTATGGTCCAAACAGGACCATAACCAAATAAAAATATTAGCAACAAAAATGCAGTAAGTTGAAAGTAAAAATAATAATAAATGAAAACTAGCAATAAACTGTGAAAATATGTACATAAACCAAACTAGTGTGTAATAATTAAAAACATAAAAGTGTGTATAAACTTTATCAAACATAATAAAAAGTCTGTATGTACCCTAATGTCATCTCATATAATTCCTCATCTTTAAAATACAGGAGATGTTACAGTGTTCATTCAACCCTACTGTTACTGTTACTTTAACTTAACTAACCATTAAGCTACGCTGTGCACGTACTATTTATACAGTTGTTGGCGGTACTTTTTGAATGTCTTGTTCTGAAGAAGCCGTAGTTTTAACTACGGCGAAAACGCTCTTTTTTTGAATAATAAACAGCATTAAACTGTAACTTGAAGTAACGTTTTCTGGATAAACTGTAACACTTTTAGCTTTTTCCTTTTTGGAACTACGTTCACTGGATACGGTTTGATTTTTTGTGCCTTTTCGTCCTGGTTCCAGGAAGAGTAGGAGTTGGCGTCTCTTCTTTGTTCATTAGTTTGTTCCATTGCAAAGACAGAGGATGTGAAGGTGATAAGAACTGCATTCTATATGCATTGTAGCTCTGAGATGTGCAGTATCACATAAAGAACATTTCTTCTGCAATTTTTGGATGACCATTAAAAAGTCATTCTTGATAGCTGTGAGTTGGCATTTGTTTTATCTGCACATTCTGTCCTATTTGTAGCATTCATTAGAAGGGAGTGCTGATGACAATTGTTATAGGCATTTTCCAAAGCTTGAGTTGCTGTCGTATTGAGTTGTATTACACCTTATTTTAGACCAAGACATTAACACACAGTAAGCACATTTTGGGCTCATTTTCCATAACTATGTTTACAAGCAGTCTTCTGCAACATCTGTAGTTCAATGATAAGATGCACATTTTGCTTTTCTTACTTTATCTCCAGAGCTCTATTCTAATGGGTGTTTTGCAAGAGATCTGGCAGGAAAGTCTGTCAGATTTCTATTAAATAGACATAGGATGTGGCAATGGTGGGTTAAATGTTCTTTTTTTAACCTCAGATAAAAATGAACAGTTAAGATGTCAGGCTCACAGGATGTACTGCTTGAGAAAATACCCACTGAACAGTCTTGCAGGAGGGAAGCATACTGGTGTTTGAGGCAGATATTTAGTTTGTTTATCTTAGTAAGTACCACTAAATGCAAGTGATTGTCTTCTGCAGCAGCCTAAAAGCACTGACCTGATCTGATTTGAATGACACACTGACAATTAAAAAGTATGTTAGTGGAGACTGAAGGACTCAAACCTTTATTCTAACAACATGAAGCTTGATATCATTTAGCAACCTTTAACCCATTGTGTTGTACTGTTATACTAGTATATGCTTGCGCAGATGAAGAAAGAGCTATGAATGCCATATATTATTAGGAATGTAATTTGTCTTCAGAAAAGGTATGCATTGTTAGGAAATGCAACATCCAGTGTGGAATGTTATATCTCATGCGAGGAAGTATTTTATCATGTTTTCTTAAAAAAGTAAGTGGATTTTGTTCTTGTCGTCGTTAGCCGTCATACAACCACATCCTCCATGCTACCCATATTGTTTAATTTATAATATACATCCAGAAACAAATGCAAATGTACATTGGGTACTGTAACTTGCCTATCCCTTCTAGCCACCTCACATGGGCTGACAACTCAAGGTGGCTATATCTGAAGACTGACATGGGCATTTGTGTGTGTAGTACAAATCACCTTAATGTTACGCCTGCAGAACTGGAGTGTAACATTGGAGTAGGAGGCTAAGAAAGGAGATGAAATCCTAAAACTTTGTGCCTGCTTAGTGTAGCACCTCCTGTTTTGCTGTATCAATGACTATTCGGAGGACTTGCTCTACTTTTTGGAAAAAATCATCACAGCAGTCTCTAATGCTTTGCTAACAAAGTATTTTTAGAAAATTCAAACACTTTCATATGCAGCATAAGTATTAATACGTCAACACCTTAATAGCACATTGTGACCCAGCACAACACAGTCCTATGCAATTTATTAGGAAAAGTTTCATGTCTGTTAACACTAGTAATGTCTGTTAGTAACAACAGCATTCTGCTTTCAACATGATGGCAAGCTGGCAGTACTCATTAAACCGTTTTGCAACCTAATGTCTTTTTAAGTAGTACAGTACTGTGGGGGAAACTCTGATATTACTGGTTATTATGCCACATCTACCTTAGTTAAGCTTGGGAAGGGCACTTACCTTTTGATGACATTGTGGCTTATTCACATCTTAACTGTTTTTCATGCATGACACACATTGCCCTGATGCTGTATAATCTAACTAAACTTGACTATATTTGAAATTTAATTTTCTGATGTCATGTCTATTTGTATTTTTATTATAACAGTAGTAGAGTTTACTAGGATGACACACTGTACAATCTATACCTTAAAATAGAATTGTGACTTAGTAATATTAACTGATTGTCATAATTATGAGTTCAAAAAATCACATATTACAAATATGTAAAAAATAAACTAATTAAAAAAATGTGAATTTCAAGTCACTGTTTTGTTTTAACTTTTTATTGGGTACCAGGGCTTCGCATTTTTATACTCCTATATATATATATATATATATATATATATATATATATATATATATATATATATATATAAAATATAAAATTTGAAATAGCTGCACTCTGGAATAGGAGGAATATTCTGAGTTTTTTCAACTTTAGACAAGGAATTGCCTCCCCCCACAGCACACATTTCCATTTCTACTTTTGCTAGTCTAAGGTCAGTTATGTTCCTAGGAATTTCAGCAGTTACCCAGTAATACCACTTTAAAGTGCAGCAGGTTATAAAACCAGTCTTTAATACTAGCTAAATGATGCAGGTAAATGTATGATATAATATTGTTTTGTTCCATTGCAAAGACAGAGGATGTGAAGGTGATAAGAACTGCATTCTATATGCATTGTAGTTCTGAGGTGTGCAGTATCACATAAAGAACATTTCTTCTGCAATTTCTGGATGACCATTAAAAAGTCATTCATGATTGCTGTGAGTTGGAATTTGTTTTATCTGCAAGTTCTGTCCTATTTGTAATATTCATTAGAACTTCCTACACTCAAATTCTCCTGTTTAGTTTGTGATGTCATAGGGTAGCACCCCCCCATGTATTCTGCAGTGCAAAGAATCTTATCATAAATTCTGATTTCCAGAACTGCTGCTCCCACAAATTGGGTGACCATCTTCAGAATTATGAGATATTAAAACAAATGAGTTGAATGTATGCCAAGTCCATGATTGTGTTACCTCAGTGTATTCCCCCTATCCTAATGTATTATTGTCACTCTCACTCTCTCTGTATGTGTGTGTGTGTGTGTGTGTGTGTGTGTGTATATATATATATATGTATGTATATAAAAAATTAGGATGTGTGCAGGGTTTGTCACCTGGAAAAGTCCTTTATACACAGCATTAGAGTGAGTTGCAGTCATCACACTTGGGTTGTCTGCCTGCAGGTAGCCCTCAGTCGGCCCGAATACCAGAGTCTTAGTATTTCTGCGTCAGATGCTGTTGCTTCTTCCATGACATCAGGTCGGCAGGGGTGTAAAAACAGGCAGCCGACGCCAGTCAGTATTTCTTGCCGAGGAGGAGCCCAAAACAGAAGCAGTTCGCAAGTGCCAGTTGGCTGCTACCTGAAATTTTTGTTTTTCGAGTTGATAATCCTGAAGTCTTCTAAAGCTAAGTACCCTGTTGGGGATCCTTTTTTCTTGCTCTAACCGATGTCAGAAAAAGTTAACAATTGTCTTACCTGTGGAAAGCAAATACCTCACAGAGATTTATATTCTTACTGCGTTACCTGTTTAGACCCAGACCACGATGTCCCTTGCCGTTGGTTTTGTGCCTTGTTTAATGCCTGAACCATTCGTCGTCGGGCTATTTTTGTTGCTAAATTCTTTCATTCTTGATCTCCATATTCCGAAATGGCTTTGGTAAGCCATCCGACTACCAATCTTCCGCAAGTAAGGATAAAGACAGAGGCAGACCGCATAGGTCCAAAACTGCCAACGACGCTTCCGTTAAGCTAGTCGCCAGTCCGCTGGTACTCAGTGAGGGACCTTTGCAGCCCCTGATGTCTGCTTCTATGGATTCGCAGGCCTCTGCCAAGACCCATTCGGAGTCCAGTATGCCGCGAGATGCTTCTTCGACTATGGAACCAGTGGATGTCTCTACCTTGGATGGGTCCAGAGGCGCTGTACAGGCACCAGCTTCTGAGGGTGTTTTCCAACCTACCGATGTTCGAATCAAACCAACTACTTCTTTTTTAGCCAAAACTACCGAGTTTCTTAGGCCCAGAATACGCAGTACACCTAGAAGACCAATGACCAAAGCGCATGCTCAGGCCCCCATGCCACAAAAACAAATGCTTAGAATGGCTGAAGACCTTATAATGCTAATTAGGGGAAACCAGCTTTCCCCTGCTAAGAGACAAAGAATTCATTTGCCTTCAGATTCTACAGACCAGGAGTCCAGTGACTCTGACCTTTCTGATTATCAGGACATGCCCTTATCAGCCTATGAGGATTCAGATGCAGAGGAATCCATTCCCTCTGCCTCCCCTCCAAAGGATTTCTCATTTGGTAAAACCTTGCATACTTTAAGAGAGCATTTCCATTGGGAATGCCAAGACTATCCTCAGTCCAAAAAGAGACTCAGAGAATTTTTAGAGCTATCTCAGCACAGGCCTTTAGCTATTCCCCCTGTCCTGGATGTTGTGGATGATGTTTTCATGGAATCCAGTCTTATTCCAGACACCTTACCTCCGCCCCCTAGGAAACCTCACAGGTACTACCGAATACCTGATTCCCACATGTTTCATTTCAAGAATCCTACTGCTGATCCAGAGATCATTTCCCAGGGACCTAAAGGTATTAAGGCTACTACAGCCAAAAATCCTACCCCTTCAGACAGGGATTCCAGAGCTTTAGACAGATGGGGTAAGAAGGTATATACCTCTGCAACTCTTGCTATCAGGGCATTGAATTGCCAGTTTCTCATGCTGAAGTACCAGCAACATATGGAACTCATTAAACAAAAAATGGTAATATTTTCAGATTGCGCAGAAAATAAAGATTTGCAAGAGCTTATGCATTCTGCAAACCAAGTTAGTAAGCATACTTTGCAGTGTGGCTTTGATGCCCTAGAAGCATCTTGCAGGGCTGCAGTCACTGACTCTGTACTGAGAAGATATGCTTGGCTGAAGGAGCAGACCTTGCCAGATCATGTCAAATCCAAATTACTAAACACTCCTTTAAATAAGGACGTTCTGTTTGGCACCAAAGCAGAAGTTCTTAAAAAGATGGAAGAAAAAGCTAAATCTATGCAAACTGTTAAAGAATTCTTACAAGTGCAACCACCTCGATTCAGTAGGCATTGCCCTTCAAAACACTGGTCCTTTCCAGCCTCCTCCAGGCCTTCCCAAACAAGACCCAGGGGAAACAGACCACCCAGACTACAATCTCAGGGTATGCAAAGATCTAAGTAATGGAGTGCTCCCACTCCTAAAACAGGGAGTGGTAAGCCACCTCCCTATGGAAAAAGTTCACAATGACTTCTCAACTCTACTTCCCAGCCCTGCCCAATTGCTTGCGCCCTTAGGAGGAAAACTTGCCCTTCATACAAAAAAATGGATGTCCATCACTCAGGACAGATGGGTCCTCAACATTGTATCCCAGGGGTACAAATTTTATTTCCATTCACTGCCAGCCCCAAGCAGACCCTTGTTAGTGGTGCTGCGGTAGCATTGTCGCCTCACAACAAGATGTTGTCGCGTTCAATTCTCAGCTAGGGTGTCTTCTCTGTGGAGGCATGCATGAATGGGCGTGCCTTCATTGAAGGTTGTGCGTCAGGGCTGGTAACTCGGCACGTAAAAATCCACTACCAAACATTAGTGGACCGGAGTTCCGCTGTGGCGATCCCTAACCGGGATAAGCCGAAAGACACAACAACAACTGCCAGCCCCAAGCAGGTTTCCAGACCTTCCTCCAAACCAGTGGGCAGAGGCTCAAAACCAAGTTCTTTCCCTGCCCAACATCAAAGCTTTCAGCTAGTTCCAGAAGAACAAAGGGGTCAGGGTTCCTACTCTAGACTTTTCCTGGTACCCAGAAAAGAGGGCTCTTGGTGCCCAATCCTGGATCTTTCAATTCTCAGCACCTTCCTGGTGGTCCCAAAATTCAAATTCTCAACACCTTCCTGGTGGTCCCAAAATTCAAGATGCTTACCCTGCAACAGCTTCTCCCTATGCTAGCCAAGGATGCCTGGTTAGTCACCCTAGACTTAAAAAAAGCTCATCTGCACATCCCCATCAGGGAATCATGCAGGAAATATCTATGTTTCAGGGCAGGTTCTTTGCATTATCAGTTCTCTGCACTTCCCTTTGGCTTATCTACTGCACCCAGGGTATACACAAAATGCCTGGTTCCAGCCTTCCATACTGCAGGCAGAGAAATATCCAAGTTTACCCGTACTTGGATGGCTGCCTGATTCAGGTGGACATCCAGGAATTGCTGCTTCAGCACCTGGCATTTGTAAAAAGACTTTTCACTTCATTTGGGGGTACACCAGCAACGAAAAGAAATCACAACTGGTGCCCAGTCAAAAGATTGTATTCCTGGGAGCAAGCTTGGACACAACTTCCCAGATGGCATTTCTCACTTCAGAAAAACAGGTCTGTCTGACAGACTACTTCAAACAAATGGCCACCAGAACCCAGCTAACTGCAAGCCCTAGGGTTCATGGCCTCATGTATTCTGCTAATTCCATATGCAAGACTGCATATGAGGAAACTTAAATGTGCCAGCATTCTCAGGACCTGGAAATAGTCATTCCTGTCATACCTTGTCTGAGGGCAGAGTTCCTTTGGTGGGCAGAAGCATGCAACCACAACAAGGGACTGCATTTTACTCTACCCCACTCCGGCCAAACCCTGACCACAGATGCATCAGACTATGCATGGGGGCCCACATAGCTGGCAAATGCACTCAGGGCCACTGGAGCCCAAGCCAAATTCTCCTGCACATCAACCAAAAGGAGATGCTAGCTGTACAGAATGCTCTGACAGCTTTTAGATACCTAATCCTTCCAGGACAGCTGCTGATAAAAACAGACACCACCACAGTTATGTGATACATAAACAAGCAGGAGGGAACCCATTCTTACCCACTCTGCAGGTTAGCCATGACTCTGTAAAGCACAGCTTTGAACAACCAAGTCCATCTACAAGCTCAATTCCTGCCAGGCAAACAAAATTCACTGGCAGTCGACTTCAGCAGAAATCTCCTAGACCCACATGAGTGGAAATTGGAGCCCAGCACCTTCAACCTTCTGATCAAGAGGTGGGGGATCCCAAAGGTGGATCTCTTTGCCTCCCTCCTCAACCACCAGTTATACAAATTCTGCACCAGGAACCCTCACAGCAGGGCCTGGAAGGTGAATGCCCTATCCTTTCAATGGGAAAACCTCTCAATCCATGCCTTTCCCCCTCTGCCCCTTCTCTCAAGAGTACTACTCAAGATAAAAGAAGACAGGCCAAGGACAATTCTGATTGCCCTGGACTGGCCACACCAGTACTGGTACCGGCACCACCCTGGCACCTACACCAGACCCCTACCCTGCTGTCACAGCAGGTGGGACAGATTTTGCATCCACAGTTGCAAACCGTAAATGTTGCAGCCTGGCTTATTCCTTGAATACTCCACCAGCAACCCTAAGTAAACAGGCACTGGATGTCATTCCTGAAGCCAGAAGGCCTAGTACTTGGAAATCCTATGCGGAAAAATGGAAAAGAGATTGTTCTTGGATTTAGTCTAAAGGAAAGGACACAGCAGTACCCTCCTTACCTCTTATCCTGGATTACCTTGCAGATCTACTCCACAGAGGCCTATCCTTCTCCTCCATTAAGATTCATGCCTCTGCCATTTCGGCTCATTACAATACTGAACCCACCTCTATTTTCTCACCCTCTCATCATACAGTTCCTGAGAGGGATCAACAACTTAAGGCCCCCCAAGGAGATCACCCACCCCTGCTTGGGACCTTAACTTTGTACTGGAAAAGCTCATGCTTCCCCCGTTTGAACCTGCTGCTTCAGCAGAGTTAAAATTCCTCTCTTGGAAAACAGTCTTGCTTCTAGCCATCACTTCAGCTAGTAGACTGTCTGAGCTACAGGCACTGATGGTGGAACCCTTTATTATCTTCCATTCTGACAGGGTTTCCCTCAGGACTTAACCCGTCCTTTATGCTTAAGATGGTGTCCAGTGTGGCCCTAAACCAATCCATCCATTTGCCAACCTTCTTCCCTAACCCTCAGAATAAAGGGAAAGGATCCTGCACTCTCTGGATGTGCACAGACAGCTCAGGTTCTACCTTGATAGGACTAAGCCTTTCAGAAAATCTGACCAGCTGCTAGTCAGCTTTGCAACAGGGGCAGAGGGCAAGGCCATTTCTAAGCAAACCATTTCCAAATGGATAGCACACTGCATTCATTTCAGCTACAAGCACCATGGAAAACCAACCCCTCAGGTAGTCAGAACACATTCCAGTAGAGCTACTTCTATGGCTACAGCATTTATCAAGGGAGTCCCTACCAGGGACATTCTGGAAGCTGCAACCTGGAGTTCTGTACACACCTTCACCAAGCATTACCACTTACCTACCTTTTCCAAATCCAGGGCAGGATTTGCTACATCAGTATTGCAGGGCCTACTAGCCAGCCCTAACTCTTCTTGACTGCCTCCACCCTTCCTCAGCTTTGGGAATCAACCCAAGTATGATGACTACAACAGTGAAACACGAAGAACATAGTACAGTTGTGTACACTTACCGTAAATGTAGATGTTCGAGTGTATTCTCTGTTGCAGTCCTTGTTTCCCTCGCTCCAGCCACCTGGTTTTCTCTATCTTTCTATCTCTCCTCTCTATGGCTTTTCCTAATGGTATTGGTAGTTACTTTTTTACTGGTGGTGGTTTCCACACCATATACTAGCTCCCTATTTGAGGGCTCCTGACGTTTGGGACAAGAAAAACAGATGTAATGGCATCGGCTGCCTGTTTTTATACCTCTGACAACCTGATGTCATGGAAGAAGTGACAGCATCTGACGCAGAAATGCTAAGACTCTGGTATTCGGGCCGACTGAGGGCTACCTGCATGCAGATAACCCAAGTGTGATGACTGCAACAGTGAATACACTCGGACATCTAAATTTATGGTAAGTGTACACAACTGTACTTTCTCACACTTGAGAAAGGAAGACAAAAATCTGTCCAGGAAACTGGGAAGCATAACACCAGTACCTGCATATGAAGTTCTTTGTTATCTTTAAAGATAAGAAAATTTTGCTTCTTTTTAGTGCATTTTTTAGGATAAGTGAAAGCGTCTGGCCTGAGCTGCTTTTCCCACTGTCCACTCCTTTGAAAGCCAGGCCTTCCTGGCTGATTCTGATTTTTATTTCAGTGGTACTTTTATCTTACTGTAGTAGCATACTATGTTTTCACTTATCTTAAGTCCATTGCGCATTCTTCTTTTTTTCCTGCAACAGAGACATTAGACTACTGATGCTGTGCAATTTCTTAGTGCAATAATATTCCTTAAACCTTGTAACTAGGTAAAAAAATCATTTTTCAGGTTTAAGTAACACTGTTTTAAAATGTTTTAAAGGAGTCTTTTTCATGAGTCTGAGTAATGTTTCACTTCAAATCCAGTTTACTGCAGTTAGCTGACTAAATGGCAAGTGGTTGTAACCTCCATGTCACCCTTTAACTTCATATAACTCTTGGATCGTACATAGTATGTCATTGAATGTTGTACAGGGAGAAGGAGCTGCACTAAAAGTGTAAACCTAACTTTTTTCCTGTTTGCATTATTGCTGACATTTGGCACACCACAGTTCTGGTTTGCTGATTTCAGCCAATCATATTTTGGATGTTTGCCTTTTGTCTAGTGAACCATTTGCACTTTGATGTCAGATCCCAGAAAAAGAAAAACGTATTCAATATTTAATGGCAAAAGTCTTGGTGGTTCACTTGCGAGTGTATCAGTAGTCATTTCTGACATTTTAAACCCATACTTAGAACGTAGTGTTTTTTGTTGATGTGTGGTACAGTCTTTTTAGCTATCAGTGAAACAAAGTAATCCGTCATCATGAATACCAGTATCAAACAACTTTAATAAAACCACGTAATAAAACACAGCAAGTTGCGCTTTTGCTAAAATAGCCTCTTCAGGCAAATGATTGTAACAGACAAAAGAAAATCTTTATATACTGATCGAACAATTGAAACAAAATCATGTGATCATCAATTAATCAATTCAAGACTTAGAATCATTAAGAATTTGCCCATATAATTTTTATTATGTCCCTCACTGGCATGACTTAAGTGGTACTGTGGGGTGCATACATAGAGTTTAATGGACGGAAACCCATGCGCACACTATGGGGCATCCATTCAAATCTCTGGATCCACTTGAACACACCCCCTTACATTGACATAACCAAAGATAAAGTTCAGTAAAGTATTCCATGATATTACTTAGGGGAGAACAATAGTCTTGAAGCATGTAATTTAAAATTTGGCAATGGAAAGCAGGTACTGGTATCAAGTGAATGCAGTATGGCTGTAGGCAACACGTACAGTGGTGTCTAAGGTAAGTCGTAAACTGGAAAGTGGTTATGTCTGGCATCAGAGTGTGTGTTTTAGGACTGGAGGTGCGCATACTGCATCCTTCCTCTTCCATTTCCTGATTGTATGCAGCTTTGGACAGAAAGCCTTATGGATTAATGTCCCTATTTTTCTGACTTCTTGACTGGCCTTGGTCAGCAGGCTCAGAAGTGATATCTGAAGCAGAAAGAAATATCTGCGCTACTCGGCATAGCTGTACATCTTCAGGATTACTTTGTGTTTGTATAACAGTTATTGCATTATTTTATAGTTCTAAAATAATAATTGTCGTAAGTTGCATAATAATAATAAATTTGTATGGAGTCAAGGTTTTAATGTCAAGTACCACCTGTTGTAAAAGCCAGGAAGTCTGAATTTGTTTGTTTGTTAGCATTGTTCACATCCTGCAACTATATGTGCTGACTGTTCAGGGTTGACTTGCAGTGGATATAGAAAGTTTACATACCCCCGATAAAATGTGACAGGTTTTTCTGATGTAAAAAAATGAGACCACAGTAAATCATTTCAAAACTGTTCCCACCTTTAATGTGACCTGTAACCTGTACAATTCAATTGAAAAACAAGGCTGTTAGGGCAAAAATATAAACAGTAAAAATCATACAATAAGCTGGTTGCATGAGTCTGCACACCCTTAAACTAATACTTTTTGAGTTAATTACAGCATTCAGTCTTCTTGGGTAGGAGACTGTCAGCATGGCACATCTTGACTTGGCAATATTTGCCCACTCTTCCTTGCAAAAGCACTCCAAATCTGTCATATTGCGAGGGCATCTCTTGTGCACAGCCCTCTATAGGTCACCCCACATATTTTCTATTGGGTTTAGGTCTGGGCTCTGGCTGGGCCATTCCAAACCTTTCATTTTCTTCTGGTGAAGCCATTCTTTTGTTGATTTGTATGCATGCTTGGGGTCATTGTCATGTTGAAAGGTGAAATTCCTCTTCATCTTCAACTTTCTAGCAGACGCCTGAAGGTTTTGGACCAAAAGTGATTGGTATTTGGAACTGTTCATAATTCCCTCCCCCTCAACTAAAGCCCCAGTTATAACTGAAGAAAAGCAACCCCAAAGCATGATACTGCCATCACCATGGGGATGGTGTTCTTTTGGTGATGCAAAGTGTTTTTGCGCCAAACGTACCTTTTGGAATTGTGGCCAGAAAGTTCAACCTTGGTCTCATCAGACCATAACACATTTTCCCACATGCTTTTGGGAGACTTGATGTATTGTTTTGCAAATTTTAGCCGGGCCTAGATGTTTTTCTCTGAAGGAAAAGGTTTCCGTCTTGAAACCCTACCCCACAGTCCGGACATATGGAGAATATGGGAGATTGTTGTCACATGTAGTGCACAACCAGTACTTGCCAGAAATTCCTGCAGCTCCTTCAGTGTTGCTGTAGGTCTCTTGGCAGCCTCCCTGACCAGTTTTCGTCTTGTCTTTTCGTCAATTTTGGAGGGACATCCAGTTCTTTGGAATGTCACTGTTGTACCATATTTTCTCAACTTTTTGATGACTTGTCTTCACTGTGTTCCATGGTATATCCAATACTGTAGAAATTTTTGTGTACCCTTCTCCTGACTGATACCTTTCAACAGTGAGATACCTTTGATGTTTTGTAAGCTGTCTTCGAACCATGACTTTTGCTGTAGCAGGCAACTGACTAAATGTCAGGAAAATCCTACTAGGACAGCTGAACTTTATTTGGGGTTAATTAGAGTCTCTTTAATTGATGGCAGGTGTGTACCCAAGAAGACTGAATGCTGTAATTAAATCAAAAGGTACTTCAACAAAGTATTAGTTTAAGAGTGTGCAAACTTATGCAACCAGCTTATTGTACATTTTTTATTTTTTATATTTTTTCCCTAACAGATTTGTTTGTTTTTCAAATTAATTGTACAGGTTATAGGTCACATTAAAGGTGGGAAAAGGTTTGAAATTATTTATTGTGGTCTTGTTTTTTTATATCTCAAAAACCTGGCATTTTAACAGGGGTGTGTACACTTTTTATATCCACTGTAGTTAGAGTTAATGCCAAACTGGTATGTGTAAAATCATCAAACTACTGTATGTTCTCCAGGAGGATATATGATAAGATACCATCAGTTCCACGGTGCATAGTTAATGGTGATGCTAAGATTTATGTTTAGTTCCACCAAAGGAAGCAAATACACACACACACACACACACACACACACACACACGGCTGTTCAGACATCTCATTCCAGAATTCTGCCATCACTGAAGATTTCACTGACCTGATGGTTATTTGTTTCTGCCCAATGCTAGTTATGGCTTTGGTGCTGCTGGCATAAGTTTATAGATCTGGTGATATGACCGTCTTGTTTTCAGTCTAGGTTTTAATTCTAAAAAAAGTGGTCTCCCCATATTTAATTCAGTCTTTAAAGGCATTAATCTTGCTGCACTCTTCTGTTGCATTTGTTAAACCCATTGTAACAAGTGTGTTCTACAGGATCTTGAACACGATGTGAGCAGTCATCTAATTCTGATGTAAAGCAAGTGTAAATTGCCTAGTCATTTAATACTTTAAGCCATTGAGTTCTCACGCTGTTCAGTTCGCTTGGAAAACAATGTGCATAGAAAACCTAATGTGACTTGGTTCTTACAGTTTAGAAATCATTCCAGTCTCCAAGGTAAGTGCCCTGGGTAGTGATTACTGGTTGGCTAAGTTGGTTTAATGGTAAGGTGTTTACCTCACCAACACAAGGTACAAGTTTAGTGTCTCTCCCTTGCTCACTGTCTGGTTATTGGCTAGGTGTGTAATATTTTTTTTTTGTCATTACCATACACCTATGAACCTGTAATAACCTCCAAGGCCCAAAAGACTTGTTACTACATTTGGGATGCATGACTAGGCTGATTAAAAACCCCAGTGGTCATTAGCCTGATATACACACTTGAACGTAAAATAATCTGTAAGGCTTAAAAAGCATGCAGGATACATTTAGGATGAAAGGCTAGCCTTATAAAGGCTCTAGTGGCCATTAGCCTAGTATCCATCTGTGAACAGGCATTATTGAGTTAAAGGAGTCTAAGTAACATGGAATGTACTGATGTCCTTCAAGGATGCATCTGCAGTCCTTACAAATGGGTTGTCCTGTCGTCAGGCAGCCCTTCGGTCGGCCGGATTCCAAAGTCTGGGTCTGGCCTCGGCTGATGTCGCACTTCACCCGACGTCATAGCTGCAGTTATTCGGGTATAAAGGTATCAGCCGTCGCCATCTTCCTCAGTCTTTCTTGCCGCGTGGCGCCCGAAGCAGAAACTGTTCGCAAGTGCCGGTCGGTCAGAATCAGAGATTACTACTACCGAAGACTTCAAAAAAGCTACCGAAGACTTCAAAAAAGCTAAGTACCCCGTTGGGGACTCTTTCTTGCCTCAGCCGATGTCAGAAAAAGTGAATAACTGTTTAACTTGTGGGAAACAAATACCTCATAAAGATTTCCACTCTTACTGCTTACCTTGTCTAGGCCCAGACCACGACGTAGCAGCTTGTCTAGCCTGTGCTTCTTTCAACCGGCGGACACTTAGACGCCGGTCGGAATTTGCTGAGCAGTTTTTCGGCTCCGATTTTGCTTACATTATGCCGTCGGATACTCCGACTACGCAAATATCTAAAAAACGCAAGGAAAAGGACCGACACTCGCGGTCCGCGGTTTCGGCCGAAACCGCGGTTAAGCCAACCGCAAGTGTCTCGGTTTCAGCTGAAACCGAGTCTACGGTTCTTCCTTCGGCCGAAAGCGTTCCTCCTATCGAGGCCTCTTCCAGCATGGTGGAATCTGCTTCTGAAATACCACCCGCTCTTGCAGGTTCACAGGATTTATCTGATACTATCCCTTTGGATATTTCTACCCCTGCACGTGGAGCTGCTAGGCCACCTGCATCCATGTCGATTAAGGCCTTTGCCAGGGCTAAAGCAGCAAAATCTACCAAAACTGTGCCTGCTAAGACCCCCTCTCTCAGGCCTAGCTCTAGTTCACAAATGCTTAGTCTTGCAGGGGATCTCATTTCTTTGATCCGGGGATCCCAACCTCACCCAGACAGGGCCTCTCACCCACCTCCAGAGAAGAGGCCTAGAGCAGAGCCCCCTGAGCCAGTTTCTACAGATGACTCCTATGATGAATCAGATAATTCCAACCCTCCAGAGGGCCCTTTTTCTCCTTATGAGGACTCTGATGCAGAAGAGTCCATTCCTTCTGCCTCTCCGCCTGAGGAATTTTCCTTTGGGGAAACCTTGCATGCTATGAGGGAACAATTTCAATGGCAGGGCCAGGATTTTACAGACTCTAGGAAAAGGCTTAGAACCTTTCTGCATTTGCCACAGCATAGGCCTTTAGCCATTCCTCCAGTACTTACTGCTGTGGATGATGCATTTAATGATGCTTGTACTGCTCCTGATTCTCTTCCTCCGGCCCCTGCTAAGCCCGATAGGTACTACAGGGTTCCGGACACACATTATCATTTGTATAAGGCTCCTCTTGCAGATCCCGAAACTATCTCCCAGGGACCCAAGGCTGTAGCAGCTACCTCTGCCAAAAACCCCCTCCCCTCTGAAAGGGGAATCTAGGGCCTAAGAGAGATGGGGTAAAAAAGTTTACACTTCTGCTACTCTTTCAGCTAGAGCCTTGAACTGTCAATTCCACATGATTCAGTATCAGGAATTTATGTTAGACCAGTTAACTAAAAATCTGTCCTCGGATGAACCATTAGACAAAAAATCTGTTCAGGAAATGGTACATAACATTCAGCAGGTCAGTAATCATTCTTTAAAATGCGGCTATGATGCACTGGAGGCTTCCTTTAGATCAGCCATGACTGGTACAGTGATCAGAAGACATGCATGGTTAAAAGAGCAGTCCTTACCAGACCATGTCAAATCAAAGCTCCTAGATGCTCCCATGGATAAGCTCAATTTGTTTGGCTCCCCTGCACAACAGGTGCTCAAGAAGGTGGAAGAGAAAGCGAAATCTGTCCAGACAGTCAAGGATTTCTTGCAGGTCCAGCCTCCAAGGTTCAGCAGGAACTGGCCTTCCAAGAATTGGTCCTTTCCAGACACCCCCAGAGCTCAGAGAGGCAGGAATAGGGGCTCAAGAGGCAGGGGTCAATCCAGATGTGCCTACAGGGGACGTCAGTGGCAGGCTAACAACCAGCGAGGTACAGCCACAGATCCAGCCACCACCACAGGACAATCACAGTGACTTGGCTCTGGCACCGCCTACCAGGGAACAACTAGAAGCACCCTTAGGCGAGAAGCTAGCCTTATTTTCAGTAAACTGGCATTACATCACAGGAGACAAATGGATTTTACAGACAATAGACCAAGGTTACAGGTTTCACTTCCATACTCTATCAAGGAAGAGAGGAATGCCAAACCTACCTCCAAATCAGAAGACAGAAGCTCTAAAACAAATAACTCACTTACTAAGGATGAGAGCTGTAGAAAGGGTACCATCTATGGAACAAGGACAAGGATTTTACTCCAGACTCTTCCTGGTACCAAGAAAAGAAAACCAATGGAGACCTATTCTCGACCTGTCCGCTTTAAACACATACCTCATTGTACCAAAATTCAAAATGCTGACCTTACAGCAACTTCTTCCCATGCTGGGCAAGGAGTCTTGGCTGTTAACTCTAGATCTCAAAGAGGCATACCTGCACGTCCCCATACGACCAAATTGCAGAAGATACCTCAGATTTCTTGCAGGATCAGAGCATTATCAATTCTCAGCATTGCCCTTTGGCTTATCTACTGCGCCCAGAGTATTCACAAAATGCCTGGCATCAGTAATTGCTCATTGCAGGCTTCAGGGAATTCAAATTTACCCTTACCTGGACGACTGCCTGTTACAAGCGGACAACAAAAACAAACTAACAAAAGACTTGGAAAGGGTCATTCATCTACTGCAAGCCCTGGGATACACAGTCAATATAAAAAAGTCAAGGCTGATACCATCCCAAAGGATAACCTTTTTGGTTGCAGAGCTGGACACTTCAAAGCAGATGGCATTCCTAACTGTAGAAAAACAGGAGCAACTCCCTCTCTACTTCATGGCATTAACAAAGCAGAACCAGCTAACAGCAAGAAAAGTCCTGCAAGCCCTAGGTTACATGGCATCCTGCATAATATTGATTCCACATGCCAGACTACACATGAGAAAACTACAGTGGTACCTGAGGAATTTATGGTCTCAGCACAAGCACAGCCTAGAAACCCAAATTCCAATAATTCCATGCCTGAAGCAAGAATTCCACTGGTGGGCTCAGGCCTGTCAATCAAACAAAGGGCTGCCCTTCCACAGCACTCAACCAAGCCAGACCATCACAACCGACACCTCAGACCTCGGTTGGGGGGCGCACATGCTGGACAAGTGCATACAAGGCTTATGGACTCCAGACCAGCTGCACCTACACATAAATCAAAAAGAAATGCTGGCAGTAAAACTGGCAATCCAGACATTCAGACCATTCCTTCAACAGGGTCAACTATTGATAAGGACGGACAACACCACAGTTATGTGGTACATCAACAAGCAGGGAGGCACACATTCATACCCTCTATGCTGGATGGCAATGGACCTATGGAACGTGGCCCTGAGCTTCAACATTCAGTTACAAGCAATTTTTGTGCCAGGAAAAGAAAATATTCTAGCAGACATCCTAAGCAGAACTACCACGGATGCCCACGAATGGATGCTGCATCCGGACATCTTCAAAACCATTACAGGAAAATGGGGACTACCAGAAATAGACTTATTTGCATCCCCACACAATCACCAACTGAAGAAATTCTGCACGAGGACGTACCACCCCCTTGCTTGGAAAGTGGACTCCCTATCTTTCAGTTGGAAAAACCTGACAGCATATGCATTCCCACCTCTTCCTTTGATGCACAAGGTGCTACTGAAGATCAAAGAAGACCGTCCAAGGATCATCCTGATAGCTCCAGAATGGCCAAGACAACATTGGTACCCATTACTGAGGAGTATGTCTCGGGAACAAACATGGCCTCTGCCCCTAGTTCCCTTGCTGCTAACACAGAACAACTTCAAAACCCTGCATCCAAACCTGAAAACACTGCAGCTGGCTGCCTGGAACATTGCTTAAGAACAAAGAATCCAGAATTATCTCAAAGGGTTAAAGATATTATCTTGGAGGCTTGCAGACCCTCAACAAGAAAAAATTATTCAGCAAAATGGAAAAGATATCTTATTTGGAGTACTGCAAAAGGAGAAAATGTGTCACTGGTGAACATAGCTAACATCCTGGAATACTTGGCAGAGCTCTTCCACAATGGCCTGTCCTATTCTTCCATTAAGATTCATGCATCAGCAATTTCAGCAGAATACAACTTGGATCCTCCAGTCTTCTCACATCCTCTGCTCAGGCAGTTTCTGAGAGGAGTTAAAAATGTAAAACCACCAAGAAAGCCACCATTGCCAGCATGGGATTTGAACTTTGTGCTAGAAAAATTGACACTACCTCCTTTCGAACCAGCAGCAACAGCAGAATTACAGTACTTATCATGGAAAACTGCTTTCCTGCTTGCAATCACTTCAGCACGAAGGGTTTCTGAACTACAGGCATTAATGGCAGTACAGCCCTTCCTGATTTTCCATCAAGATAGAGTGTCCATGAGAACTAATCCTACTTTTGTGCCAAAGGTGGTCTCCAGGGTATCTTTGAACCAAGCTATCCACCTGCCTACATTCTTCCCCAACCCACAGAACAGGGGAGAAAGACTGTTGCATACCTTGGATGTACATAGACAATTACGCTACTACCTGGACAGGACCAAGAATAATAGAAAAACTGACCAGCTGCTGGTAGCATATGCAACAGGAATGGAAGGGAAAGCAATTTCGAAACAGACAATCTCTAAGTGGATAGGAAATTGCATTAGATTTTGTTACTCTTACCATGGAAAGAAAACTCCAGAAGACATCAGACCTCATTCTACAAGGGCTACAGCCACTACCACAGCCTTTTTACGAGGAGTGGCTACCAAAGACATTTTAGAGGCTGCTACTTGGAGCTCCGTGCATACATTTGCCAAGCATTATAATTTACCCTTATACTCCAGATCCCGAGCAGGTTTTGCCACTGCTGTTTTGCAAGGGATCTTAACTACACCATAATCTAATTACTCCTCCTCCCCCAGTTTGGCTATGGTATTCTACCCATTTGTAAGGACTGCAGATGCATCCTTGAAGGACATAGTACAGTTTTGTACCTACCATAAATGTAGATGTCCGATAGCCATGCATCTGCAGTCAGGATTACCCTCCCTCCTTCCCCTCTGAGGTACTCCTAGGGTATTTACCCCTCTTTTAGCTAGCTGGGGGAATCTATTCTGGTGTATTTGTTTGTATATATGTATATACATGTTTATTTTTATTTTGCTCTCTCTTATTTGGAAACTTTTGCAATTATCCAAATTTGCCTTCCCAGAGGGCACCTGGCATCTGGGGCAAGAAACACTGAGGAAGATGGCGTCGGCTGATACCTTTATACCCGAATAACTGCAGCTATGACGTCGGGTGAAGTGCGACATCAGCCGAGGCCAGACCCAGACTTTGGAATCCGGCCGACCGAAGGGCTGCCTGACGACAGGACAACCCATTTGTAAGGACTGCAGATGCATGCCTATCGGACATCTACATTTATGGTAGGTACAAAACTGTACTTTTTGTTGTACACTGCCATTCCATGACAACCATGCAACAATTCTTCAGTTGGTAACTGAAAACTGCAAGAGACTGAACATGGCAAATTGCAATGGGCAATACTGACTTCAGAGGCAGTTTCTGCAGTGCCTCCTAAAGAACTTTACTGTGAGTTTCAAAAGCCACAGTACTGAATATTTAATTTTCATTTTTTTTTCTTTTTATCAGCTTGTACTATGCAGTAATTAGTACTGACAAATTTAAGACACACTCTTGGCTGGAAGACTACATACAAATGCTTCATAGTATTTGTACAAGACCAAGAAATGGCTTTGGACTACGATTCAAAAATTAAGTGTAACTGCTTATCAAAGCCTTTTATGGAGGTGCTATTTTTTGTTACAAAAAAAATTCTTTCAGTCAAAAAAAAAAGCAGTTTTGTCTACAGTCGTAAATACTGAATATTTTTCAGTATGCTGCACTAATCTGAGAGACTGCTTAGCACAGACATCCATCTCTGAGTGAGTTGCCACTCCTAGCACCTTGAAATAATCAAATTAGATAAACATGGGACTGCTACAACAATGAGATATACTACTCTGGCGTATATACATTCTGCGCACAGAAGTATCATTTTTGGTGTGCAGTGACAAGCCACAGGACTGCCTTTACTGTGGTAGACCATTTTTTAAATCTGTTTATGAGTTTGGGTGTGGATGCTTAACAGAATCAGCTTTTACTGAGTGCAAATTTTTTGTACTGAGTCCAGATCAGTTCTATGAATAATGATTGGTCACTGAGCTGTGTGCTTCGCCACAAAAGCTTTTGTAGCTAAGTGTAGGATTTTTACTTTTTGTTGTGTACAGAAACGTGAAGTCCTAAGTTTTGAACTACATATAAAACATCAAGATTTTTTTTTTCTAGTAAGTGAAAAAAACAACTAACTCGTTAATGCCTGCATGTGAGCATTTTATTATGTCATCCTTTGGTTATAGTGATATTCAGTCTTGTACTGTTAGTGGATTGTATATTTTTCTTCCTTAGGAAAATGACAGATCTATAAGACTTAGAGAGTGTCTAATTTTATACATTTATATACCTAAAATAAAATGTTCTTGGTCCCAAGCAGTACAAGGGGACCCTGGTTACTGTCTGTGGTATTCATGGTATGGCTGCGATATTTATCCAGCATAAGGTGGCAACAAAAGAAAAGTCACAAGTTACTGCTTGTGACTGATTGAAAGGGAACAAGTGTGAGTCAGTGATATGCCCAACCCTAAATTTGTTTTCAGTATGCATAGAATTACCGAGTAAGGTTTTACAGCACATTACCAAAAGAAAAAAAAACTTACCTGTTGGTGGTGAGACAGCCTGTTCAGGAATATAAAACATGCAGTTTTTGCAATACCCCATAATGAGAAGGAATGTCTTATTTACCACAATATATAAATTAATGCATGCATACAAACCACGTTCAACTTCAGATGTATACTGATGTACTTGAGCTTCTAAGATGCATGCTGGCTGCTTTTCTGAATTATTTATGTAGTTGTAGTTGTGGATACAGATGCAGACGTTACAGTTATATATATATGTCTATTTCTTCCCTTTTGCTTCATTCTTTCTGGCTTCCCCAGTGGTCCGCCCATTGTTGGGGATACCAGCCACTTCTGCCTACCTAGACTATCTCTGTACAGAGGCTGTGGCTGATACAGAACTTAAGGGTGTCCTGGAGGTGGGTTGTGCCATTTACTGCTTCCAATGTTTTTTTTTTTTCTTTTTCATTTATGACTTAATCTTGGTATCCACCCTCCCCTTTATTAGTCTGTTACTTCCACAGGTTACTTCACTGTATGGATATATCCCTGCAGGGTCTTCCCCTCTCTGGCAGTGCCTCAGATGCCATTGACACTAAATGTAGCCACATCATCTGGGCAGTATTTTGGAATGTATGACTTTACACCACTTCACTTGCCATCCAGTATGAAATATTGATAGAGGTTTAACATCAGCTTGTCAGATTAAACTTTGTGCACACTATATTTCATTAATTGATCCCATCTATTTTAAGCCGTGTACATAGCTATATATTTGTTTTGTATGTTAGAGCATTTAATGGATTATTTGTAAAACGGCTTTGCTTTTATTTTATGCTTTCTTATTGCTGTAGAACATATAAGCTACACATTTTGACTCTCTACTGTCTGTTACTTAATGTTTGATTTTAATTATTGTGGGAATATGTCATCTGTATATTTTAGTCTTTTGCCAAACTGCTTACAAGTATTGATTGACTGCTTCTGGCCAAGGTCATGTGTAGAAGAGAGACTTTTGAGCAGTTCACATACTGCTCATCCAAGTAAAAATAAATAAGATATTACAGTGTAGTTCTTGTAATGCACTGATGCAGAGTCTGTGTTTCCTAGACAGCATACACAATATTGACAAACCACAATAGGTTATGCATTGTAAACAGACTCACAGCCTAAGAAATGGGCATGAGTGCCTCTTTGCAGACTCTTTAAACATCAACAGACTTATTCTAAATACAGTTGCTTAGCTGTTTTCTTGGTAGCCAGGGATACTCTGCTAATAAAAAAAAATTTAGGAAATTTCAGGACCCAGTTAGAAAAGGTCAAATTCTTTGTGCCAAGTAATTTAAACATATGCAGACAATATTTTCAGATTGTCCTTGTAGACCTGAGACTCTAGATTACAGAAATTTCTTTGACTAATGTTTTCTGTGAATGTGACCAAATTTTGCGGCATTATCAATTTCAGGAACTTCAAACTAGGATTCATAAGTAAAGAATGATGCATTAAAAAACAAACTACTGTTAATATGTTTTAATGGAAAGTAAGAAATTATAGCAATTTCTGAAACCTCACTTTTGTTCAAAAGGCATAAGATAATAAAATTATAATGCGTTTTACTTTATAAAGAAAGAAGCTGGAAGATTTTAAACCTTAAATGGTAGCTGATAAGTGATACAGATTTACATTTTATGCATTGCACACTAGTAATGGACTGAACGTGAAAATGAAATGTGACTATTGAAGGCGAGTGTATAATTATTTATGTCATGAGGTGGTAACTTTTGCTGACATCTTCAGTTACATCTCTGTTTCGATATTTACTTCTTAACTTATTATAGAGTCTTTGTTTTGCTTACATTCAGAAGCAATTCATGCTTTAATAAACAAATCTGGATATTATTTGAATTGCAGTGTAGGGAAGATACTTAGTGGTGTGAGCTGGGTCTACTGGTAGCAGCCATAACAATGTCTGGCAAATGTTAAAAAGGTTCCTTAAATGCCATTACAGCACCAGTTATGGTTAAGATAAATAATGACTGGACCAATACTATGATTCTGTAGAACCCTATTGCAATCAGAGTATGTCTGTGACTCTTGTGTAAATGTTGCATGAAAAGACCAGTCAGAAAGGTAATCTATCAGATGGTACTTAACTTTCTTAAAGAAGTATATGAAAAATAAAGTACGTTTTGCAAGTCAAGGGCATTGATACTCAAATATCCAATATAGTTGATATTCTAATACCTAGAGTCAAATACAGACGTGCAATAATTGCATTGATCTTGACCAGGAACACTACTGCTGTACAGATCGCTATGTCCAAAATGTATATGGTTATCAGTCCATCCCATAGATGTAAACATCATTGACTGTTCTGAAGGACTAAATGGCTCCCAGTAACAGCCCAGGGCCACCCTATTCTTGTCTACATGGACATTTAACCTTTTATACAATCGTCGCTGTATACCATTAACAAATCAGAACTTCAAATCAAAATCTCCTCATACTGTATCTTTGACTATAATGACAAATCACTAGACTAACAGCATCTCCAGTTAGGTCATTTATTTGAAAAAAAACATAGTTGAGCAAAACTGTGCCTGTCAGCTATACTCATCTGCTACAAGATGCCAGCCAGAACGTACAATATTCATGAAGAAATTAGTTAGTCATCTAAGGAAAAAATATACATGTGGCTGCTTCAACAGCAATAACCAATCTATGTTTTATTCTCACTTTGCCTACACTGTGCAATCCAGCCATATTCTGTTGACAAAATATTCACTGTAAATACCTGTGTGTTAAGTAGTTATGAGACATTACATGTTAAGTGATAAATGGGGCCACTTTTATAAAGTGTTTATTTGAAGGCTGTTATTTTCAGTCTATCCTTAAAAAACGTTATAGTTTATATTATCCAAGAGTGCATTACTATACGCATTCGGAATCCCTGTATTCTATACTGAATGTAAACTGTATTGCCTTTTTTAATATGTAAAAGTATTGTGCTTGTGTCATGTATAAAAAGGTCTTTGGAAATACCTCACCCACCTGGTTAGCAAATGTAAAAATAAGAAAAAAGTCTAAAAACAAGTCTTCAGGTTATTTATGCTCTTTCTACAGCTAATAAATAACATCAGCAGTGCCACTTCACTTATTTTGCCTTTAATGAAACCAGTTTGTGCATCAGTAATTTATTGTTTGTCTTTAAGTAAGTCTTTCACTGCAAAACATAGCAGTTATCTGGATAGACAGGTTGCTGTCCTTCAAGCATTATGTGGAGACTGGTGCTTCTCATGTACCGAGTTAATTCAAACTGTATTATAAAGTGACCAGTATGCTCATACTAAACATTAGAAACTCACATGAGTTAACCTACTTTGTTTTAAATTCTAATGCAAGTTATTTATAGCATCCCTGCTTGTATCACATAATATCAGCATACTACAAATTAGTGTAAATAAAATCTGTTGATTCCTACTTCTAGCATGCAGTTAGGAACACCAGTGAACCCTTACACAAAAGGGTAAAATGGCTAAAGGTTAGTGACAGATTTTTTTCTAGATACATGACTAACTTTCAGAATAGTAAAACTGAAGTACGCCCATCACATGCTAAGAAACTGATCATAAAAGAGTGCATTCAGTATGTCAGAGCTCGAGATTTTTGGGAACTCTTGAATTTTTTTTAAGGTTTCCATTTGGTGTCACTACAGGCAAGAAACCTTTTTTTCTACTGTCTGTACTCTAATATTTTAACAGTTTGTAGGTTTAGTTCAAGGAACATCTGTAATTGTTAGATGTGTGTAAATGCTGCAGATGCAGTGGCTAAATCTAAAGGATTTCCATTATAACCCTAATACCTTCTACATTTTTTAACCATACCTTCTCCATCTTTATAAGCTGATGTGCATCATGTATTCTGTTTCTCAGATATCTTTCTACCTAAAGTAAAGTATGTCTTTTTTTTATACTGCATGAATCCTTCAGTATTCCTGTTTTGCTGTTGCATCTTGTGTTCTTGCCATACCACTGTTAATTGAATTTTTTACCTTTGGTCCAGGTCATGGCTTAAAATGGTAACTGACCACTCCCCTTACATTTTTATAAAACAAATGCATATTTTGATTGCTTTAATCAGACTGCAAGCTTGATAGTTGGTCTTTAGCTTTCTGTTACATTAGGTTACTTTTCAGGTATTTCCTCTGTCTTATATTGGGAAGCATTCCACATCCGGTTAAACTTTAAGGAAACTGGACAGTGAAACTCTATAAAACACATAGATAGAGATGAAATCATAACTGTGTCTACACATTAATACAAATGTCTGTAACTCATTGTTATGTAATCTATTGTATAACCTGTAAATGAAGCACTGGGAAAATTTGAATAAACAAAAGGTTTACAGGCAGCATTGCATTTCTCGTTATCGTAATTTTCGACAACAACCTCATTGCTTTGGCATTCACATTGAGGCAGGAAAGATATTTTGATCCTTTTTGAGACTCCTCACCCCTGTACCCAGATAGTCCATGGCAAAATCCGTAATGTATAGGTTCCCATCTCTCTGATTAACTTGCAGGTAAAGGAAAGTTTTCTTGTACCCTAATTTATGAACTGACTTCAACAGCTTAGTGCAATCACTTTTCCTGTCATGAATTGATAACAAATATCCCAGAAATTATACATTTCATAATCAGAGTTGAAATTCAGAGTGCATAGTAAAATAACAGAAACCTGTTGTGTGTGAAGTAGAACAAATGTGTAAATTTGGTTACAACAAATATTCATGGACATTGGTTAGCTTACACAGCATTATGGTGGCACAAATTTTAATACTGGTGTATTTGATTTAAGAAAGCTTCATCTTCCACATTTTTCCTGCATCTTTTTTTGGAAAATGAGAAAGGATGAACCCCCCTCCACATACACACAGCACATCATTCAATATCTGACATACATAACAGTATCATGTCATGCTTTTGATACTGTTTTACTTGAGTTGAGAAATATGTATGTCCCACAAAATGTGAATGAGAAAAAACTCTACACAAAAAAAAAACACATAACATATGTGTTTATTCTTCACTACACTTCACACTTGCGTGTCATTTGTATTCGTGGGAAAAGCTGGGCAGTTGTTATATACTACCCCTCATAATGGAGTGAAATGCTGAATGAAGCAGCAAACACCACCTGTAATGTGTGCAGGCAAGAATCTGTGAAAGAGATGTCATGTTTCCTTTGTTAACCACATCAGCTAACTGAGATATTTAAACCATAATGTAATAGGGTGAAAGATATTAATTCAAATGAATATCTTCTGTCACCATTAAACTGCTAAATGTTTAAAGTATTACAGTCTGAATCGTGTAATTCTGGTTCCTGAGTGCAGCATTAGAATAAAAGAACAATGAAAATTCTCACTCCTGAGAGTTAGATTTTATTTACTCTGTTTTGCATTATTGTACAAAATCCTCTTGAGTAATGTTTTACATGTTCTTTAGCTGTTTACATTTTGAATTCCGAAAGCTACATGCTCCTGGGCTGTAATAATGCATTTGAAAAGATGTGGGAGTTGGATAGCATTCAAATCCATTTATTGATGTTGTCACTGTCAATTACTTTTAAGCTGCCTAAAATTCAAAAGCTCTGGATCCTACAGCTTGTTATTACTGTTGTTTGGTAGCACACAATGGCTTTTGATAAAATTTTTCAAAACTGCAGTTAAATCTAGGTTTTACACAGCTTGTATTCATTCAGCATAATTTATTATTGTACCTTTCTGATGTGGTGTCTCTTGTTAGTCTTATTTTAAGCCATTCATATGCTTCTGTATCGTAGTGATCATTTTAGAATACTACTTTACCATAGACTGTATTATCATCTCTGGGAATATCTTCTTTAAGGGATTGCAGGAAACATTTAGCTTTCATACAAGGCAAGCATGACTTGACCCTTCAGTCTGTGAAGTACATGTGATATTCATATTTTAATGAATTAACAGAGACTGTTTCTTTCTCTTCTCTTAAACTGTCCTGTAATTAAGTCTTTGTTTCTGAAACTGCAGTCTCCATAATTATTTCAGACATGCCTCTCCGCTTTCCAGATTTGCCTAGAATTTCCACTCATATTTTTGATTATTTACTCATAAAACTTGTATTTTTGACAAGTCACTGAGGACTGAAGTCACTAAGTAATGACAGACATTTGAGTTTCAGGCTTCATATCCTTCAGAAAATGCACGTTAATGCAAATCCTGTTGTAGCAACTTTCTAAGTTTACAAGAGCAGTATTTAAAATCTGTCCCTGTTTTTAGGACGTTTCCCCATTATTTTTGTCTCTGTCTAGATTTCTTGGGCTAAGAGGTTGGGAGGCATGTTTCAGCAGTCAACTCCATTAAAAAAAATCACTTTGCCACATTAGCTTAAACATAACCACTTATGTCTTTAGACTATATATTGGCAATGTCTCACTAAGTTCTTTGTTAGGAGAAAAATCCAGTAATTAATTGGAAAGCTCTCTCATGTCTTTTTTTCCTCATTTCTTTAGGGATAAAAATAATCATAACAGCTAAACTGGAAGCCTAGACATACTTGCAGCCATCCAAAAATTATGTATTACAGTTTCTGACTGAGCCAAGATGTGTAACTGGTTGTGTCCTCGGGGGTGGGTTGTACTTTTTACTGCTTTCACTCAGAGGGTTACTCACATAAGATGATTTTGAAATGCTGATGAAGCTGATTATTCACTGCAGTGATGGTAGAGAGTGGTGATGGTATTTTTTGGTGAAGTGATGAGCAGGATATTCTAGGAGTTGCTTCCTTCTTCAGATAAACAGAGCAGTGTGCATTACTGGAGCATGCTGCTTTATATCCCTGCACAAATTTATTAGATATGGAGTCTAAGTAATTTCAGGAATATCAGCTTTTGTTCCTGCTCCCAGAAGGTGTTTTGGAGGAATGACTGGGTCTGCAAAATCAAAATGTGAGCATAGGAGGTGGAACATTCATCTAAAATGGTTGTCATGAGTGATGTTTGCAGTAGTTGTCATGGTATTGTGTACTTTATATACATATATAATAAGGCTGCATTTCTAAGTTCATGCCTTCCTGTTAGTAGGAATTGTAAAGATTTGTGAGACTGCAGGCCTTAGAAATGGAGATAAAGGAAAAGACTGAACCAAACAAAGTTTGTAAAGGTTATCTGATGATGATAGGATGGCCACGGTGGTGGTGCTGCGGTAGCGTTGTCGCCTCATAGTAAGACGCTGTCCAGTTCGATTCTCAGCTAGAGCGTCTTAGGCAAATTGCAAAGGTTTTGGTGTGCTTTAGATGTAAAAATGGGGGCACAACCATGAGTAATCTTTTTAATTTAAATAGATTTTTTAACCAAACTAGTTTTGCTCAAGTATACTGTAATAGTAAATGCAATTGTTTGGGGCTACCATATAACACACTAAGGAAATGGACTATTGTCTGACTTGGATAACATTGCAACCATTTTGTGCTTCATTTCAACTATAATCCTTAACTAGTTCCAAACCTTGGAAAAATTACTGCAATGTTGGTCTCATGTTGAGGCTAATACTACTTATGTGGTTCACTAAAATAATAACAAGGCAAAACTATGGCTGAAAAAGAACCTGTGAACAGTAATGGGTTCCTTACATGGTTCCTTACTAAAAAAAATAATATAACATCAGTCACGTGTTTCTACAGATACTTCTTATCTGGCTTTACCTGCTTCGCAAACCTTACAAAAATGACTGTAATGTGTGTCACATATTGCCAGCAATAGTCTTTAACTGGCTCTCAAATCTTACAAAAAATATGATAATTTGGGTCACATGTTGCTAGTAATAATTTTTACCTGGTCCTAATCTTACAAAAAAAATCATAGTAATATGGGTCACTTGTTGCAGCTCATATTCCTTACCTGGTCCTAGGCCTTACAAAAAATTTTAATTTATGTAATTCGTTTCACATGTTGCTGTCGAGCACCACACATACAGGTATACCATGTTTGTGTTTAACAGTTCCAGGCTATGGATTTATTTTCTCGGTCTAATCAAAGTGCTTTTACATCTTGAGGATAATCGTGTCCATAGTGTGGTGCAGTGACACAGATTTCCATATGCATTTGAGTCTTCATTCTTTGCCTCACTGTAGGCCATAGATAATTTTTGCTACACGTAATCATGAATAAAAAACAATGGAAATTCATCACTCAAGTGAATCTTTAGCTAGGCAGCAAAATTCATGCATATGTAACTTAATGAATGATAAATAAAATAACTCCTTTACTTATCAGCCATGCATTGCAGTGCAAATAAAGTTTACGTGACTATAATCAACACTTTCATCTTTTTGTTTTTTGGTATGAAATATTAGGATTTTATAACCTGTAATTGCAGATTTGTAATGGAGGAGATATGTGTGTGTGTGTGTGTGTGTGTGTGTGTGTGTGTGTGTGTGTGTGTGTGTGTGTGTGTGTGTGTGTGTGTGTGTGTGTAGTAGTAGTAGTATATGAAGTGGTATGCACACATTATACAGAATGTTCAGAGAATCTTGCACCATCAGGCTGACACACAAAGTTAGCAGCCATCTACACATGTAGATAAGAGGTGATGCTGAGTATGAATGTAATAGTTTAAAATATTAAAAATCTCGCATTGGCAGAATTCTCATTACTTAGCAATGTTAGCACAGTGTGATATGTCAGAACATTCTATTATTAATGCTTTTTACTCAACCCGATGTGTTAATTTATAGAGACAGGATTCTCACAAAAGCCTCTATTCACAGATATTACCTACCACCAGTGGTATCACTACTTACTTTGCAAAATGATAAAAAATCCTGTGGTAGCCGAGTATAGCTCATGAAAAAAAAAAACGGATTCAACCAGTACTTCCTTCAGAACTGCTTGACTACTTTCCTCAATTTAATTAAGAGTCCACAGATTATAGAGTGGTGTAAAAACCTGATTTATCAGTACATATTAAAATGTTAAAAAAAAAAAAAAAAAAGAAAGAAGAAACTCTTTCAGAGCCTGGCAATATCAAAACTGCAATGCTTCTTTAGTAGATGACTGGTAGAGTTTGCGTTCGCTTAACTGGTTCCTTAATTTCCAGATTTGTAGCAGCCATTGGCAGAATGAAATAATGATGATAATTTTGGGAAAGTAAGGTAATGCTAGAGACAGCAATGGTGAATGTAAGTTACTTTCCTCAGTGTATTTGACAGAACCAAGGCATCTGGTATGTCAGGGCTAGAGTTTATGAAGTATTTCCTGTATGTTTTTGTACAAGTTTAAAAGGGCACTAATCATCCATCTGTTTGTGTGCTGTTTGAAGCCAATCTGCAAATTAAAGTCAAAGTAAACTTTATTGTCGTTTAAAAATATATGTGTAGCCTAAATTAAATTTCAGCTCAGTTCTTGAGAATACAAAGGAAAGTGAAACAACACATACAAGTAGAGGAATAAACATAACTAACAAATACAGTACTACTCCCAATATGCACAAGAAAGAGCAGAGCCATTTACTAACACTCATAAATGAAAAGAATACCCTCCCCAGAGTTAAATTAACTACCTATTTAAAGTAATACAAAACGCACTACAGATTGAACAATGCCTAAGATGTTCATCGTGTTTCACTGTTGCAGTCATTACCATTGGGTTATCCTGCTGGCAGGCTACCCGCAGTCGGCCTGAATTCCAAAGTCCTTGTCCGGCGTCGGTTGCTGTCGCCTCCTCCCTGCCGTCAGTGCGCCAGCGGTATAAAAGATGCAGCCGACACCATTTTCTTCAGTCTTTCTTGCCGCGTGGTGCCCAAAGCAAAAGCAGTTCGCAAGTGCCGGTTGGCCGACTCAGATTTTTAAGTTTGAATTTCAGATCCGATGTCTTCATTAAAGCTAAGTACCCCGTTGGGGAAACTTTTTTCTTGCTCCAGACCGATGTCAGAAAAAGTTAATAATTGTATTTCTTGTGGGAAGCAAATACCTCATAAGGATTTTCATTCTTACTGTATTCCTTGCCTAGGCCCTGACCACGACGTTGCTAGTTGTCGGTTTTGTGCTAGATTTAACCTACGCACTATTAAGCATCGGTACGATTTTGCATTTCATTATTTTGGCAGAAGATTTAATTATATAATGCCATTGGAACAGCCAACTACCGTAATTTATAAAAAGCGCAAAGAAAAGGACAGGCATCCGAGGTCCAAAACCGACGACGAGGCTTCAGCTAGGCCAGTCGCCGGTTCTCAGTGAGGCGCTTTCGCAGCCCCTGACGCCCGCTACCTCAGAGCCACAGGCCGCTTCCGACTCCCACATGGAGCCGGCTAGGCCACTGGAAACTCAAGGTATTGGACCCTCGGAAACTATTCCCTCAGATGGGTCCGGAGCCGCTGAGCCGGCATTGGCTTCTGAGGGCGTTTTCAGGCCTACACAGTTATATGTAAAAACAACTTCAGCTCTAAAGACAAAGAAACAAGTACAACATTCACCAGGACAGGCCTCCATGCCTAAAAAACAGATGCTTAAAATGGCCGAAGACCTAATTATTTTGATCAGGGGTTCCCATCCCCCTCCTGATAAGAGAATTAGGCAAGAGACAGAATATGAATCTTTAGATCAAGTTTCCATTTCCTCTGATTCCTCTTCTGAACAGGGATGCTCTCTTCCTCCTTACAAGGATTCTGATGCTGAAGAATCTATCCCTTCAGCCTCTCCTCCTGAAGATTATTCATTTGGGGAGACCCTGCATACTATGAGGGAGCATTTTCATTGGGAAAGCCAAGATTACTCAGAATCTAAGAAAAGGCTTAGAGATTTTCTTTTACTACCACAGCACAGGCCCCTTGCTATTCCTCCTGTTTTAGACATTGTAGATGATGTATTTATAGAGTCCAGTCTCACTCCTGACTCTCTACCACCAGCTCCTGTTAAGCCAGACAGATACTACAGGGTTCCTGATTCACATAAATTTCTTTATAGAAACCCTGCTGCTGACCCAGAAAATTTTTCAGGGTCCCAAAGGGGTCAAAGCTTCCACTGTAAAAAACCCTATTCCTTCTGATAGGGATTCAAGGGCCCTGTACAGATGGGGGGAAAAGATTTACACTTCTGCTACTTTGGCTGTAAGGGCCTTAAATTGTCAGTTTCATATGCTTAAATATCAACAATATCTTATGTCACTAATAAAACAGAAAATGTTGACAAATTTTGAAAGTGCAGAAAGCAAAGAGATGCAAGATTTATTGCATGCAGCTGAACAAGTGGGAAAGCATACTTTGCAATGTGGTTTTGATTCTCTGGAGGCCTCCTGCAGGGCCGCTGTTACGGGTTCTGTCATTAGGAGGCATGCTTGGTTAAAGGAACAGAAACTGCCTGATCATGTTAAAGCAAAATGATTAGATGCTCCATTACAGCATGATACCTTGTTTGGTGTTAAAGCAGAAGAGGTGTTGAAGAAAATGGAGGACAAAGCTAAATCTATGCAAACAGTCAAGGATTTCTTACAGGTACAACCTCCCAGATTTAGCAGGAACTGGCCTGCAAAGAATTGGTCCTTTCCAGTGTCAGACAGGCCACAAAGAGACAGATACAGATGGCCCAGAGGCAGATCCCAGCCCCAGGGCTCATACAGGTCTAAACAATGGGGAGCTTCTACCTCCAAAAGTGGAGAAGATAAATCACAGCCATCCAGGAAACAGTCTCAATGACTTTCCCCTGCCAGCACCGAGCACTTATCTTTTGGCAGCCCCTTTAGGGGGAAAACTAGCACTTTTTTCACAAAATTGGCACATGATCACCCAGGACAAATGGCTCCTGAATATAGTTTCTCAAGGCTACAGGTTCCACTTTCACACCCTGCCAAGGGCAAACAGAATGCCAGACCTGCCACACAATCAATGGGCAGAGGCTCAAAAACAAGTTTCAGCCCTGATGGACATGAGGGCCATTCAGTGAGTGCCACAGCAAGAGCAGGGACAAGGATTTTACTCAAGACTCTTCTTGGTGCCCAGAAAGGACAATGCATGGAGACCAATGCTGGACCTGTCTATTCTAAACACATTTCTGGATATTCTGAAATTCAAAATGTTGACTCTGCAGCAGCTTCTGCCCATGCTGGCCAAGAAGGCATGGCTTCTGACTTTAGACCTAAAAGAGGCATACCTGCATGTCCCAATCAGACATTCATGCAGAAGATACCTCAGATTTATAGCTGGATCAATGCACTACCAATTCTCTGCACTGCCCTTTGGCTTATCTACTGCGCCCAGGGTCTTCACAAAATGCCTGGCACCAGTAATTGCATTTTGCAGACAAAGAGGAATACAAATTTATTCTTACTTGGACGATTGCCTTATTCAAGCAGAGAACAAAGACATTCTACTACAGCATTTGGCATTTGTAAAAAGATTACTAACATGCCTAGGGTACACAGTTAATAAAAATAAATCAAAACTAGTACCCTCACAAGAGATCATATTCCTGGGTGCAAACTTAAATACAACTGCCCAGATGGCTTATCTCACGCCAGACAAACAAAGACAACTGACTACTTATTTCAAAATGTTGGCAGCAAAGACCCAGTTATCTGCAAGAAAATTCTGCAGACTTTGGGCTTCATGGCATCCTGCATACTGCTAATTCCATATGCAAGACTGCATACGAGGAAACTACAATGGTATCTAAAAAGTGTTTGGACTCAACATTGCCACAGCCTGAAACAATAATTACCCTCATTCCCTGCCTGCAACAGGAGTTTCGATGGTGGGCAGAGGCCTGTCACCACAACAAGGGACAGCCTTTCACTTTACCCACAGCCAGGCAGACATTAACAACAGAGTTGCATCAGATTATGCCTGGGGGGCCCATATGGCAGGAAGATGTATTCAGGGCACATGGCCCACAAGCCAAATGCATCTACATATCAATCAAAAAGAGATGCTAGCTGTTCCACATGCCCTGACAGCCTTCAAGGATCTACTTCATCCAGGACAACTATTGATAAAGACGGACAATACTACAGTCATGTGGTACATAAACAAGCAGGGAGGCACACATTCCTACCCCCTCTGCAGACTAGCCATGACTTTGTGGGACACAGCATTGAATTACCGAGTACATCTGCATGCACAATACCTGCCAGGAGGAATAAATTCTCTGGCAGATGAACTAAGCAGAAACCTAATGGATCCCCACGAGTGGAAATTGGATCGACAAGTCTTCAGCATGATAACAAGGAAATGGGGATGCCTGGACATAGACTTCTTTGCCTCGCCTCACAACTGCCAACTGCAGAAATTCTGCACAAGGACTTATCACAAGCTGGCATGGAAAGTGGACGCTCTATCTTTCAGCTGGAAAAACTTAACAGTATATGCCTTTCCCCCACTGCCTCTCTTCCCCAAGGTACTCCTAAAGGTCAGACAAGAGAAGCCAAAAATGATACCGATTGCCCCAGACTGGCCCCGCAAGCACTGGTACCCAATCCTAATGAGCTTGTCTCAATGCCCAGCCTGGGCATTGCCTCAAATTCCTCACTTATTGACTCAACAAAACAGTCAGATCCTGCACAGCCAACTCAGGACCTTAAACCTGGCAGCATGGCGGATAATGTAACCATTCAAAACACGCCTCTGTCTAAAGCAGTGATGGATGTTATTTTGGAGGCCAGGAGGCCTAGCACCAGAAAATCTTATGCAGAAAAATGGAAGAGATTCTGTGCTTGGAACCAGGCACAAGGAATTGACACAATTGTACCAAATGTTCCTCAGATTTTACAATACTTAACTGAGATGCTGGACAAAGGTCTATCGTTTTCTTCAGTTAAGATTCATGCCTTTGCCATTTCAGCTCACTACAGTACAGAACCACCTCTATTCTCTCATCCATTACTAAGGCAGTACCTCAGAGGGGCCAAAAACATAAGACCCCCAAGGAGAGCACCAATACCTGCATGGGACCTAAATTATGTTTTGGAAAAACTCACTCTGCCTCCTTTTGAACCAGCCTCTACAGCGGATTTAAAATTCTTATCTTGGAAAACAGCTTTGCTCCTAGCAATAACGTCTGCAAGACGAGTGTCAGAGTTACAGGCACTCATGGCTGTGGAACCCTTTATAATTTTCCATCAGGACAGGGTTTCTGTGAGGACAAACCCGACATTTATGCCTAAGGTAGTCTCCAGTGTGGCCCTGAATCAAACAATTAATTTGCTTACCTTTTATCCAAACCCACAAAATACGGGTGAGAGACTTCTGCATTCTTTGGACATTCACAGGCAGCTACGCTTCTACTTGGACAGAACCAAAGCTTTCAGAAAAACTGAACAACTTATAGTGGCATATGCTGCAGGATCACAAGGAAAGGCCATCTCAAAACATACTATTTCAAAATGGATAGGCCACTGCATTTGTTTCTGCTAACCACAGCATGGCAAATCAGTGCCTAAGGACGTTAGGCCACATTCAACCAGAGCAGCAGCCACTTCAGCAGCCTTCCTCAGAGGAGTACCAACCAAAGACATCTTGGAGGCTGCAACTTAGAGTTCAGTGCACACTTTTACAAAGCACTATCACTTACTTCTCTACTCTAAATCTAGAGCAGGCTTTGCCACTACAGTTCTGCAGGGCCTCATAGCCTCTCCTAATCCTATTTAGCCCCAGCCGCCCAACCATAGCTTTGGGATTCAACCCAATGGTAATGACTGCAACAGTGAAACACGATGAACATAGTACAGTTGTGTACCTACTATAAATGTAGATGTTCGAGTGTATTCACTGTTGCAGTCCAGATTACCCACCCACCATCCCCCTTTCCTTTGCTGGGTCTAATGTGTACGTCTCTATTCTATACAACCTATGCTATTTGCTTGTAGATGAAGGTAGAGTTTTACTTTACTGCATGCATGTTTATTGGCATAAAATAGCCTACCCTTTTGGGGGCACCTGACATCTGGGGCAAGAAAAACTGAAGAAAATGGCGTCAGCTGCATCTTTTATACCCCTGGCGCACTGACGTCAGGGATGAGGCGACAGCAACCAACGCTGGACCAGGACTTTGGAATCCAGGCCGACTGCGGGTAGCCTGGGATAACCCAATGGTAATGACTACAACAGTGAATACATTCGAACATCTACATTTATGGTAGGTACACAACTGTACTTTATTTATCTAATGTTGCACTTGAGTGGGTTAAATAATACTGACTGTAGATATAATAAATAAATATTGCACTTAATTGGAATATATATAAGTATATATTGCACAAATAAATAAAAATTGACTTGTGTCCAGACCCCTGTGATAGTGCCCGAGTTCAGAAGTCTAATCACTGTAGGGTAGAAATGGTTATTGAATCTAGTAGTCAGATGTTGCTGTATCTCCTGCCCGATGCCAGATGCGCAGGATGCATGTTGCCCTGTATTATTTCGGGGGCCTTTCGGATGCTTGCAGAATAAAGATGATAGAAGACTGGATCCTGTTACATCCTCTGCAACCCTCACCACTCTTTGTAGCATGTTCCTTTCTGTAACTCTGCAGCCTCCAAACTACACTGTGAGGTTGCATGTGAGGATGCTGTCTATTGCACCTCCATAGATATTGGAGAGAATATAAGGAGGAAGCTTAGCTTTTTTCAGCCTTCTTAAAATATGGAGGCATTGGCACGCTTTCTTGACCAGTTGGCTGGTGTTTCCCGACCACGAGAGATCCTTGCCCTCCATTTTACACCAATGTGGTTTAGGGTGTGGGATCTATTAAAGAAATTAAAGAGATGAAGAAATGAAGGCAGATTTTACCAACAGTGACAAATTGCTATGGCCCATGAAGGCCTTAACTGCCAGTTTCATACCAACAAACTAAATGAAACAAAAGATATCCTACCTGGAGGACAAGAACACTTCCAAGGAATTCCTAGACCTTTGCCATTCCAGGTCCTAGGTGGCTAGATACTCGTTACACTGCAGCTATGATGCTATGGAGGCCTGTACCCGACCAGCTGCATCTGGCTGTGTCATTATAAGACATGCTTGGCTTAGAAAATAGACCCTACCAGACCATGTCAAATCCAACCCTCTGGATGCACCCCTGGATAAGGACTTTCTCTTTGGACCAAAAGCTCAGTCTGTGCCCAAAAAGATAGAAGATAAACCAAAATCTATGCAGACTGTCAAGGACTTCCTTCAAGTTCATCCTCCTAAGTTTAGTAGGAATGTTCCTATAAAACACTGGTCCTTTCTCTCTCAAAGAGCAAGTCAAGGAAACCCCGGAGGGAAAGGCCTCAAAGGCAGCAGCAATCACGAAGGCCCAGGCAGTGGTCCTCAGAAACACCTAGGCAGGGGAGTTCTAGGCCACAGGGCCCTGGCAGAGAGTAGCAATGACTCTTCCTTTCCCCTCCCCACACCCCTACCCTCTCCAGAAAAGATAGGAAGACTAGGAGAAAGGCTTTTCTTGTTCAAAGAAAATTGGTCCCTCATTACTTCAGGCAAGTGGGTTCTGAATATTATCTCAAATGGTTACAGACTCATTTTCAAGGAGCAATTAAGATACTCCGATTACCTGGATATTCCACAGAATTAAGTAGCTGAGGCCCATTATCAAATTCACCACCTCTGCTCACAGGGCTCAGTGGAGCCAGTACCAGAACACCAAATCGGGAAGGATTTCTATTCTAGACTGTTCCTGGTTCCCAGAAAGGAAGGCTCTTGACACCCTATTCCAGATGTGTCCACCCTCAGTCAGTCCCTGCTGGTACCAAAAGTCAAAATGTTGACTCTTCAGAAACAACTTCCCATGATAACCCCTCAGGCCTTAATCATCACCCTGGCCTTAAAAGATGCTTACTTGCACATTCCTTTAGAAGAATCTTGCAGAAGTTTTCTATGTTTGAGAGCAGGTACCAGTCACTTTCAATTCTCTGCACTGCCCTTTAGCTTATCTAGTGCTCCTAGGGTTTTCACAAAGTGTTTATCCATGTTGATTGCCTTTTGCAGAACAAGAGGGATCCAAATTTACCCCTATCTAGACGAATGCCTCATTCAAACCATGAGCCAGTCAAAGCTCCTCAAGGATCTGGCCTTCACTCAGTTCTTCCTCACCTCCTTGAGGTTCACCATAAATCTTCACAAGTCCAACACAGATCCAGCCACCAGGATAGTTTTCCTGGGGGCTCTTCTGGACCTCTCCTTTTAAAAGGCCTTCATCCCAGAAAGGGTCTTCCTGAGTCAGTACTTCCAAAACATTATGCAGAGACATTGCCTCTCAACCAAGGAATTCCTCAGAGCATTAGGCTACATGGCATCATGTATCCTTATGACCGCTCTAACCAGGCTACCCATGAGGAAGCTCCAGTGGTACCAACACTCACAGTCCGTGGAGACCAAAATTCTATTGATCACTTGCTTCAAGGAGGAATTTGCATGGCAGACATAGGCATGTGCACAGAACCTGGTTCTACCCTTACGGTTCACCTCTCGGGGCCAAATTTTAATCACAGATGCTTTAGAGACAACCTGGGGGCCTCATTCTCGACATCTACAGTCAAAAGGCAAATGGGAAATTCAGGTCAGAGACATGCAAATAAACTGAAAAGAACTTGTGGCAGTTCAAAAGGGCCTAGTAGCTTTCAAAGAAAAATGGAAACCAGGGGTCCTGCTAGTCAAAACAGACACCATGGTCATATGGTGCGTAAACAAACAGGGAGGCACTCATTCTTACCCTCTTTGTCGACTAGCTATGCAGGTTTTGGAGACAGCCCACTCTCTGTGGTTGCACCTCATGGCACAATACCTTCCAGGTGCTCAAAACACTCTAGCAGATTATGTCAGCAGAAACCTGAGGATCCCTATTAGTGGCATCTGCATTGGGAAAACTTTCTCAGCATAGTCCAGAAATGGGGATCCCCAAAGATAGACTTCTTTGCCACCAAAGAAAATGCTTAAAAAAGATTCTCTTCCAGGAACAAACTACCCACAGCCTGGAGGACAGATGTTTTCTCTTTCCTTTCGAGCCACCTTTTCCTTTATGCACCCCCTCTCCCCAGCCTCTTCTTCCTCGGGTCCTCCTAAAAATCAGCGAAAAAGGCCCAAGGGTCATTTTGATACCCCCAGACTGGCCCAGGCAGCACTGGTTTCCTCTGCTGCTAAGTTTAACCAATAAAAATTTGTGGCAGTTACCTCAGAATAGACAATCCTGTCCCAGGACAAGGGGAGGTTGGTGCATCCCAGCCTGCAGACTCTCAGCCTGCATAATCCCCAACATCCTCCTTTGGGCATACCTTAAACAAACAAGTTCAAGACATTCACAAACAGGCAAGAAGGCCTAGTACTAAGAAGTCATGCTCAGCCAGTTGGAAAAGATTCTCCATTTGGTGCCAACAACAAGGCCTCAATCCTATCTCTACCATTTTAGATTACCTGGCTACCCTGGTTGACAAAGGCATATCCTTTTCTTCCATCAAAATTCATACATCTGCCGTTTCAGCCCACATCCCTATTCTTCCTCCTATCTTTCGCACCCGCTGCTGAAACAGTTCATCAGGGGAGTGATTCACATCACACCTCCCAGGGGACAACCCACACCTCCATGGGACCTCAGTTTTATTCAGGAAAAAAATTGCACCCCCCCCCCCTTTGAACCGGCAGCTTCTGTTGAATTAATATCCTTAACTTGGAAGACTGCCCTTTTAGTGGCTGTCATCTCAGTTATGAGGGTCTCTGAGCTGCAAGCACTCATGGCAGTGGAATAATTTCTTATATTCCACCCAGTGTGTCAATAAGGACTAATCCATCCTTTATGCCCAAGGTGGTCACAGGCACATCCTTCAATCAAGCTATACACTTGCCCAATTTCTTCCTCAATTCTCAGAACCAGGGAGAGAGAATCGTTTGCTCCTTGGCTGTGCATAGACAGCTCTACTACTGTCTTAACAAAACTAAATCTTTCAGAAAGTCAGACCAACACTTTGTGTCCTTTGCCACCGACGCTCTGAAGGGAAACCAGTTTCCAAACAGACTATCTCCAAGTGGATCTCTCATTGTATTTCCTTTTGTTATAGCTCATGGTAAAAAGCCACCTGAAGCTGTCAGGACTCCCCTCTACCAGGGCCCCCTTCTACCTCTGCTGCCTTCCTGAAAGGAGTACCTACCAAAGATATTTTGGAAGCTGCTACCTGGTCATCTCTGCATACCTTTACCAAACACTACCTCTTATCAGCCTTCCCCAAGTCTAGAGCAGGATTTGCCACTGCCATCCTGCAGGACATCCTCTTTTCCCCATAATCATCCTTCCCACCCTTATCTCAACTTTAGGAATCATCCGACAACTCAGGACTGCAATAGTGAAACATGAAGAACATAGTAAAGTTGTGTTGGCTTACCATAAATGTAGATGTTCAAGTGTATTCACTGTTGCAGTCTTCTTTCCCTCCCTTCATCCCCCATTTGCCTACAGTCGTAGTCTGCTTCTGTCTTCCTCACTAACTAGAGGATTCTTGGGTGTTATCCTGCAGGACCCTTTTCCTACCTTTGACCCTTCCTTATAGTTCATCCTGGGGGCTCCTACCTTCTAGGGTGCAAGAGAGAAATTATGTCATTGCATCAGCTGTCTCCTTTTATACCCAAGCATACTGTTGTTGGATAGGATGTCTGCCACCCTAAGGAGGAGGGAGATTTTTACTCTGGTAGTCGGTCTGGCCAAGGGCTTCCACAGCACGAAGTCCCATAAGTCAGGACTGTAACAGTGAATACACATGAACATATACATTTATGTTACGTGTACACAGCTGTACTTTTCTTCTTTTGTGGAAAGCCCACTAGATGGATCTGTTTGCTCTGCTGCCCTTTTAACAAAAGTAATCCGCTCAAAGACCATATCAGTCCAAAGAAACAGGAAAAAAGCAGCGTCATTGGTAAACTAGCTGGATCAGTTTGCAGACACCTTGTCTGGTCATCTAGTTCAGAGTCATCAGTACAAATATTTCTGAGTTTTACATGGATGTGATCAGAGTGCTAACACCTCCTAAAACTGATCCCTGCCCATTTCAGTGGGGAATAACACTATACATGTGTTTGGTTTTACCAGAGGTTATTAACTCCTTGCAAACTGAGCCCTTCCCATTTCAGTGGGGAACAACACTGTATATCCATATGATGTTGCCAGAGCATATTAACACCTTGTAAACTTGAGCCCTCCCCATTTCAGTGGGGAAAAACACTGTACATGTGTTTGGTGTTAAAACCTTAACACTTACTATTTCTGTGGGAAACAACCCCATACTTGCTCCCGGTGTGCTTTAGTACTTTTGTGCATTTCGTAACAGTGAAAATGGCTGGTTGACTGCTTAGACTAAACAGAGGAGTTTTTTCTAGGTCATGTAATACCAAATGGGAAGATAATTTTGTAAACTGTGCTGAAGCCCCTTTGCTTCTCCGTACTTGAACCCTAGTACAAGCAACTTGAATGAACATGTTAAAGCCAGTTTGACCTGTTTTCAGTTGTATCCAAAAAGAATTGCCATTTTAAAATGACAAACAGCAATACAGAATTCATAGTAAGACATGAATGTCTTCAGTAACTACTATTAAATACAAGTTGACAGAATGTGCACAGTAATATAAGAATAGTTCTGAACCGAAGATATAGGGAGAACATCATAAATACTAACTCAAGTCATGGTGGTGCAGCGGTAGCATTGTTGCCTCACAGCAACAGGTTCTCGTGTTTGATTCTCGGCTGGAGTGCGGGGAGTGCCTTCTGTGTGGAGTCTGCATGTCCTCCCTGCAGTTGGGTGGGCGTTTGAAAGACATGCGTAAATGGGCGTGCCTTCGTTGAAGGTTGAACGTCGAGCTGGCACCTCGGCGTTCGTGAAAATCTATACCAATCATTAGCAGACCGGAGTTCCGCTGTGGCTACCCCTAACCGGGAAAAGCCAAAAGACAACATCATCATCATGGATGCCTGAAGTGATGAAAATGACAGAGAAGACAGAGGGGAATTAGTAGTAAAAACCAGAGGTAAAGAACATGTGAAAATGGTTTCCATCTAGGGGGTGGACAGGAAGCATATTACTATTAAAAAAGCAAGATCTGACAAAAAATTAGAGAGGTTCTTTCTAGTGTGGACAGCTTACACCTTTGGAACATTATATCATTAACATTGTCGCAATATTTCTGTTTTTCTTTTTGCCCCATGTGCTTTCATATTATTAGAATTAATTTTCTTTGTGTTTTGTGATCATAGATGGTTCCCAGCAATGTCTGTAATAGTATAAAGATCTTCATATGGCTGCCAGCTACTTTTTACATTTTGTATTTTATTTTAGCTTTTGTTGTATGAGTTAGTTTCACTAGGCTAGCAGCCTCTTTTTTGAGGGGAGACTCAAGATGGTATTCATATTACTAGGTAACTTTGGTCAGGGCATCAGGAAAATTCCCCCTTCTCTTTTTGAAAGGCATAGTGGCATCTTTTGCATCCACCTGATCTACCACAAACTCAAACAGATGTGGCCTTAGGTTACTGTCTCATTTGAAGGATGACACACTCAGGAATGCAGCAGCCTCCCCCCTCCACTAATATGTCAGCTATTAATCCTGCTAGTGTGGGAATGGACCTACACCCTTCTATTGCTACCTGTTGCACCACTGACACTTATTTTATTGTAAACATTTAAAACACTGCATTAAAACACTGCGTTGTTTAACTGTTAACTTCTAATGAGTTAATGCGCATTGTTTTGTTTAAAATAATGATTCAAAATCCCATGAATTAGAAATAACCAACCAAGGGCCAGATTCCAAAATACTTGCTGTCAATGTAAGTGACTTACCCCAGAGTAAGGCCTTTCTATAAAGCAGGCTTACACCACATTACATCACTTGCACTGAGGGGTCCAAATGGAGAGATGAAAAGTCAGCAAGCAAAGGAGAGTAGTAGTGCTGAAATTAAATTCATCCTCAAGTGAACCCTGTTTTCACAGAATCTCACCAAGGTGATACTGATATATAGACTGTATTTATATAGCATATATATCATGGACAGAAGTAGATCAAAAACTAAAAAAGATAGCTGAGTGCACAAGGCCCAGGATAAAAAAGTGCCCAGTCCTGGTAGGCGCACTGGTGCCAGGACTGGAAAAGAAGACTGTGTAGAATCCTCAAAATACGGAAACATTCCTACAGTGGGGCCAGGCCCAGGGGGAAGATGGCCCCCCTGTTGTAGAAGGAAGTAAAAGTCCACAAAAATCACAAAAACTGATAGGCCAAAGAAGAGCCATATAAGACGATAAAGTGGACTATTGAGGATAAGAAAGAAATTATGTATTGTTGCTATTATGCAAAAAGCCCAGAATTTCCAGACACAAGATATACAAAACAATTAGGAGAGAAATTAGAGGAAAGAAAAATACTTCCGCAAGAAAATCTGTCAGAAGCTTCAAATGAAAACTTGTGTTCATTAATACAACATATTTGTGAAAAACAGTATATAGATCAAGAAACCTTGATCTGTTCGGAAAAAGAAGCATCTAAGGAAGTGCAAAAATATAAACAAAACCAGAAGATATTTGAAAAGTATAAAAAAGAAATATGGACATGGGAAAGAAAGAGAGATTTGATATGGTGCAATATTTATGCAAAGGAGAAAGCCAACTTAATCAGTGTGAAGAAGGCAGCCCCAAAGATACTTGAAGAGAAATACAGGCAAAGGCATCTGGAAATAGAAAATTTCACAATTAAAATAAAATATGTCACAAAGATGGAATGTAAAAAAGATCAGTAAAGTAGAAGTTAAAAAAATAGAAATTGAAGTTATGACTTGCCTGCAAAGTGAAGAATTTGATGTAGAAGGTCTAACACAGTTTACATCACAGCAGGATGGAGTAAGTCTCCAAAGTAGGGAGAAACAGGAAGATCAGGAAACACCTGAAGAAGAAATATGGACATGGGAAAGAAAAAGATACTTAATATGGTATAATATTTATGCAAATGAGAAACCAAAATTAAGGAATACAAAAAGAGCAGCACCGAAGATATTTGAAGAGAAATACAGGCAAAGGAATCCAGACATGGAAAACTTTACAATACAAAAGATAAGAAGACGAAGAGGAACAGTAGAAAAGGAGATCAGTAATGGAGAAATTAAATAAAAAATAAAAACTGAGGTTATGGAGTACCTGCGAAGTAAAGGATTTAGTGTAGAAAATCTAATTCAGAAAGCACCACAACAGGCTAGAGTAATGGATATCCAAATTAAGGGTAAACAAGTGGAACAGAAAGCAATTGGTCAGGTGCCATATGAAGATAATTTGGAGCCTTCCACAGGAAACCAGTATAAATGTTCACTTGAAGCTAGACAGCAAGGGAAGGAACTAGAAACTGTGGAAACTCTGATGCAGTCAGTGTTGAGGAGTGATAGGCCTGTGAGTTCGAATATGATAGAGCAATGGATGACACAGGAGGAAATTGATGAGATTGTGTCACAGGAAGATGTTATAGAACCTTCTATAGAATGCCTGCAGGAATTGGAAAACAAGGGATGTGCCCTCAGTTTGGAAGAAAATGAGCTGAGAAGAATTGCTCGATTTAATAGACATGGACAGATATATCAAGATCAATGAAAGAAATAGACTGCAAAAGGTTAATAAAACCCAAAAAGTCAGAAGTCTGATAAAACAAATGAACACAGTAATTAGGGCTCCCTATTAAATTATTGAAAAGACTGTTCAACAAATGGCATTTTCAGTGCTCTTACATCAAACATGCCGTTCACCGATCTGTTCATTCTGAGATCGTGATACAGGGAGGATCGGGAAATTTGCCCCTTCCTTACTGTAGTCCAATCTCAGAGTTAATATATATAATTAGTGGGGGGGCGTAGCCCCCCACAAGAGCAGAAATCGATAAACAGTGTATTCGATGAAATGCCATTCGTTCACGAGAACTTAAGATGATTTAATATAGACCCATAATTAGGACTGTTGATAGAGATCCATGCAATGTAACAGAAGTAAACAGGATATATTCCTGTGCAGCTAAATTAATAACTGATAACGTTTTACCACAAGAACACAGGGTAGTGAGGGAAAGGAAGGAGAGAAACCGAATACCATCATGGAAATATCAAATAGAGAAAATTTTAAAGCAATTAAGACGAGATGTGTCACTGTTAGAAGACTAAAGAAGAGGTAATAGATCAACAAAAATGCTAAGAAAGATAGATGTGATAAAAGCAATGCACAGTATTAGAACAGACCATGATCTGTCATACACTATCGCAAATCATCTTCTTCTTTCAGCCTTTTCCCAGTTAGGGGTCGCCACAGCGGATCACCCATCCGCTCATGATTGGCAGTGGAGTTTTACGGTGTCTAGTTGCCAGCCCAGCGCCCAACCTTCTACGGAAGGCACATACACACACACACACACATGCCTAGGGCCAATTTGGAGTATCCAGTCCACCTATAGCATGTCTTTGGGATGTGGTAGGAAACCGGAGCACCCGGAGGAAACCCACGCAACCACAGGGAGGACATGCAGACTCCATGCACTATCGCAAATAAACTAAAAATTTCAGCACAGGTGGAAAAACTTAGAAGATACGAAGATAAATATAAAGGAAAAGTGCAAAATAAGCAATTTATTGATGACCCAAAAATATTTTATAGAGAACTGGGAAATAAGATAAAAGGAATTGAAAGACCACCAAAAAAACGAAGAAATGGATAACAAAGATGCTAAATAAATAGAAGAAGTAAAAGAAAGAATAAGAAGTTTAAAGGTACAGGATATGAAATGGGATGGAGTAACAGCTAGAGGGACTGAAATAAAATTAAGAAAGGCCTCTAATTTGGAAAACCCCAGGCCCAGATGCAGTACCTAACTTCTGGTTAAAAGTATTAACATCTTTGCAACAAGATTTAGCCATGAGTAAGAACTATGTATATGCTTACCCTGAACAGACACTAACCTGGCTAACAACAGGAAAAACAATGCTCCTACTTAAGAGTGAACCTGCAAGCTACCCTAAAAACTATAGACTAATAACTTGCCTTCTGACGATGTATAAACTATACATGAGAATTTATGTCAACAGAGTTTATAGTCATTTAGAAGAAAACTCAGTTATGGCAGTAGAACAAAAGGGCAATACAAGAGAGTCATATGGAACAAAGGCTCATTTGTTGTTAAAGTCATAGTGGAGAACTGTAAAAAGGGGAAGAATCTAAGTATGGCATGGATTGACTACAAAAAAAGCATTTGATAGTATCCCTCATTCATGAATAAAAGAGTGCTTAAAGTGTGTAAGATCTATCCCACACTGATCAGTTACATTACAGGTACCTTGAAACAGTGGCAGACCATTTCGCAATTAAGCCATGATAAAGGAGAAATTGTTATCCCAGGTATAAAAATTCTAAGGGGGATATTCCAGGATGACTCTCTGTCACTGTTACTATTCTGCCTTGCCCTTAATCCTTTAAGCTGTTTACTCAACAGTTTAGGCCATGGTTATAATCTGGCTCCTAGAAAACAACAGTGTAAAGACTTCTCACCTTCTCTTTGTCGGTGATTTAAAATTGTATAGCTCATCAGATGAGGAACTGAAAGCACAACTGCAAGTTGTCAAAATTTTTTCAGATGATATAAGGATGTCATTTGATATTGATAAATGTACAAAAGCAACCTTTAAAGTAGGAAAACTGCAATGCCAGGAAAACATCAGTTTGGAACAAGAATGGGATATAACAGAACTTGAGCAAGAAGGAGTGTATACATATTTGGGAATTGATGAAGGGTCAACAGTAAAACAAACAAATGTGAATAAAACTTAGTAAAGAATATTTCAGAAGACTTCAATTAATCCTGAAATCACAGTACTTACATCTAGGAACAAAATCCAAGCTATATGCTCTTGCTGTCCTAACTTACAGTTTTGGAGTGATTGATTGGCCCCAAAACATGTTGGATAGATTAAATAGGAAACAAAAAAGATGCTTCATGCTTACCAAATGATTTATAAAAATTAGTGCATACCAAGATTATATATTCCCCATTCCAAAGGAGGGATGGGCCTCCTTGAAACTGATTTTATATATATATATATATATATATATATATATATATATATATATATATATAGATCTGCAGTCGTGGGACTCCACACACATCTGCTGACCTCACAAGACCCAAACATAGCAAACGTTTTGAAACATGAGGAGAATAAATCTTAGATGACTTCTCTGTTTAATCTAGCAGAAGCTTATCGGCATCAAGCAGGAATGGAAATCAATCCAGAAGTAGATAAAAATAAGGCAGCAACTGAATGTGCCAAAAAGCAAAAGAAAGAATGTAAGGTGAAGGATCAGATGAGAAGGCGAGAAATGTGGAAAAAGCATAAATATAGTTGCAAGTATAAAAAAATTCTGGAAGAACCTCATTTTGATCAGGAACAAACACAGGAATGGTTAAGGAGAGGAGAATTCAGACCAAGAGGTGAAAGGTTAATATTGGCGGCCCAAGGTAGTGGGCTATTACACGTTGGTTTATAAAGTCCATTGAACATGTGGGAGAGAAAGACAAATGAAGGTTTTGCAAAACCGCATAGGAAATAGTTGCACAGCAAGTTGCTGGTTGCAACATACTAATGGCAGAAGGACTGTATACTGAAAGGCATAATAATGTGGTGAGACTGTTGCACTGGGGATTGTGCAAACATATTGAAGTGGCTGAAAAACACTGAAAACATGAGCCACAAAGCATCATAGAAAATGAAGGAGTCTACATCACATGGGATCATCCGTCCATTACCAACTGTTCAAAAGATAGATGCTAGAAAACCGGATGTAGTTGTCCAAGAAAAGAAGACAAGAGTAGCTTTGATCATTGAAATTGCCACACCCAGTGACTACAGCCTTTTGCATACGTAGAGGCACAAAGTCATAAATATCAGGATCTGCAGGCAGAAACGAGAGCAATGTGGAAGAAAGATACCAAGACAGTTCCAATAGTATTATGAGCAATGGGTCTTATAAAAAAGAATTTACAATCATATTTATTTAGATATGTTACCAGTGCATGTAACTCCATAAGAACTGCAGGAGGAGTCATTATTGGGCACATTGTGGGTTTTGCGAAGAGCACTACTGGCTGACATCAAAGATTGAAACAATACTAATTTCATGAACTTCAATCGTACTTTGACTTAGGAATGGGGTCCATTCCTGTTATGGTATTAGAAACCCAGAAGACTTGAAGAAAAGAGCAATACTTTCAGAATCAGGCCCTAAATGAACATTTCTTGTATTTAAAATTAGTTATTTTAGATCGGTGTTTAATAAACATTAGCAACTGCTGTATTAATTGTATGACTTGTCTGCTTAAACACCAAGAATGCTTTGCACATTGTCTGGGTCAGCTATATATATATATATATATATATATATATATATATATATATATATATATATATATATATATATATATATTCATGCGATTCATTTTTCTGTTTGTTGCAATTCACAGCATCATAAAATCCCACATAAAAACAGAAAAGCTGTGATGACACCACTAAATAATACACCGAATATGCTTCATAAACGTAGTGAAAGTTGCATAAATGTTGAGAAAGGTTTTTAGATTTGTTTTGGAATGTCGAGATTCCGAAAGTTTTTTTTAGATTTGTTTTGGAATGTCGAGATTCCGAGACTGATCATGTGGTCTCGACCATATGAAATTCGAAGTTTTGGTAATTTGACATTCAGAAATGAATATATATATATATATATATATATATATATATATATATACACACACAAACACACACACATAATTATATGTGTGTATGTTGGTATGTGTATATATAGATCTATAAATGTGTGTGTTTTATATATATGTATATGTATCTGTGTGTATATGTCGGTGTGTGTATATATAGATATATATAAATGTATGTGTTTTTTTTATATATATATATATATATATATATATATATATGTGTGTGTGTGTGTGTGTGTGTGTGTATATATATATATATATATATATATATATATGTATATATATGTATACACACACACACACACACACACACACACATACAGATATATATAATTACATATTGCATAATTACTGAAACTTGACTGAAGCCACATATAAAAACTGAGGAATTACTTCCCCCGACTATAGTCTTATCAGAAAGGATGGATTATCCAAACGTGATGGTGGTATTACCGTAATGTACAAGGGCCACCTCAACTCAGTTCAGCTCGCCACCTCAACTTCTTAAAGATGAAGTCTTACCAATGTGCTTACATATCAACACCAAAAAATCATAATAGCCATCCATCTGCCACCCGCTAATAAACTCTCACATATTGAAAACATCCTAGAATGGGCATCCTCCAATTTTTCTCAAGAGACTGTAATACTTGGTGATTTTAATCTTGACTGGTTTACCCGTTCCTCTGACTCCCTTACCCAACTCTATCTTCCTGTATACCTTTACCCTAAATATTTCTGAATCTGCGTGCATTGATAAGGTCACAAACAAGCATTCTGTACTTGACTGGATCTTAACAAATAAATCCAATAATAACTATGATACAGGTTGCCTCCCTGATTCTCTTAGTGACCACCACCCCACCTACCTTATCAGAAAATGTACACAGAGTATAAATAATATTACATATCAATATATACGTAATAAAAAAAAGTTGTCCCCCTCACCATTTAACACCCTATTACCCGAGTACAACTGGTTTCCCGTAAAAACCCTACAATTGTACCTTGCAGTACAGTACTTTAATAATGCTTTCCTGCAAATTCTAAATAACCTTTCTCCTTTCATGAAAATTCACTCCAAGTCCAAACAACTTCCCTACTTATCTAAAGAGGCTGTTCTACTTAAACAGTGGGATAAAGCCTGGACTCGCTATCACAAAGACAAAAATAACAATAATGCAGCCTACCGACAGCTCAGAAATCAGGCCAAAAAACAAATTAGACATGACAAAAAGACTTATTTCCAAACTTGCCAACTGAAATGCCAGAACAACCCCCAAAGATTATGGCAATCAATCAACCTCCTTCTAAACCCAGGAAAACCTTCCACTCCAGCTGCAACAACTAACTGCTCTACAGACTGTATAAGCTACACAGTTCAATAACCACTTCATCACCTCATTAGTAAACAATACTGCCAATTCCACACTTTCCATACCACCTCTCCCCCCAGACCCTAATACTCCTTTCTCTCTTAAACCAATCCAAACTAATTATACAAAAGCTCCTAACTAAAATAAAACCATGTACTGCTGCTACAGATTAGTTACCTGGTGAATTTCTTAAACTTGCAGCTAAATCTATCGCTTATCCTATATCTATTCTTATTACCTGCTCAATCTCTGAACAGTATGACCCCTTGCTTTGGAAAATATCTCATGGTCATACCCCTGCACAAAGGAGGGACCTCTACTGACCTTTCTAACTGTAGTCCTGTAGCTATACTTTCTCCACTTGCCAGAATCTTAGAAAAATGCCTACTTAAACAGACATTAGACAACCTTGTAATGCATAACCTTATGTCTTCTACTCTGCATGGTTTCCGCCCCAAACTTAGTACTAACATCGCTCTAAGTTTCACCAGTACTGTAAACCACCTCAAAAACAGTAACCACCTTGTCTCTGCCACTTTCCTTGATATGTCAAAGCCTGTAACACTGTATCCCATCAAATACTCCTGGACAAACTTGCCTGTCTCAATTTCCGCTCCAATACCCTACCCTGCTTCCACAGGTACCTCTCCAACCATAAACAAGCCACCATATGGGAATACAAGCTGTCACCCTTTTTACCCATCACTCTAAGCATCCCACAAGGCTCTGTCTTAGGCCCACTTCTCTTTATTATCTTTACTAATGATCTTTATACTGTAGTTACACCTGCATCCATCATTCAGTATGCTGATGATGCTTCCTTTATTTGCACTGCCCTGTCCTTAAATTAACTCCAAGTAACGTCTCAGACTGCCCTACATAACATCGAAAAATACCTACCAGACCACCAACTCATTTTAAACCCTACCAAGACTAAATTTATGGTATTTTCTAATTCTGCCAATAAAAAAACAACAAACACATCTCTCTCTCTTTGCTGCCAGTGGTACAAAAGTTGTACCTGTCGAACATACTAAACTCCTTGGTGTTACCCTAGACTGCAATCTAAAATTTGACAGACATATCACTTTAAAAATAAAAAAGTCCACACAAAATTAGGTGCTCTCTATAGGGCTAAACTATATTTATCTAATCATGCGAGGATAGCCACTGCTAAGACTCGTCTACTATCCACCCTTATCTACTGTTCTCATGTCTTCACAAACCTTCATAAATCTGACTTGAATAACTTAGCAGCTTGCTATAATAAAATCGACAAATTTGCCGCTAACTTTCCCCACAGATCTTACCATTGCATCACCCTACAAAAACTCTGTTTTGAACTCCCAAACTTGCCCTAAACGAGCTCCGTTATCCATAACCAGCCCTATCCAACCTCGTTCAACCCTATTCTAATCTTACCTCACTCTGGTCAGCAGATAAAATCTTGCTCAGTTATCAAAACCCACAACTTTCATGGTGATTCTTTATACAGCCACTCCATAGCCAAATTGTGGAATTCCCTTCCCCAGCACCTACTATCTGTTCCTAATACTCATAACTTCAAACAGCTCCTTGCAAAATATTTCTCCAATCTCTGGTTATGCTCCTGTATTTTTATTTATTTATTTTTTATTTGCAGTTGGTTTACCAGGATAGTCCATTGGGCCAAAAGAACCCGTTTTCAATGGAGTCCTGGGGAGAAAAGCTCCAATATAGACAAAATTAGGTACATACAATAACTACAAGATAATTATACAGAGTAGAGATAACAATTAATACATTTAGGCTTAAATTTGAGAAACATTCAAAAAATGGGGAGAAAAGCTGCGATATAGGCAGAATTAGGTACATGTTGTAACTACAAGACAGTTATACAGAGTAGAGATAAAACATTAATACATTTAGGCATAAATTTGAGAAACATTCAAAAATAAACAGTATTGAGATATGCCATCAGAGAAGTTATTGAAGAAGAAACACAGAATGTCTTTATTAAATAACTATAGTGAGGAACATAAGCTTTAATAGGATAAGGGTGAGGGGATGGAATGTTATAGATCTATGAGGGAGGGAGCAAGAACAATCCCATTGGGATCTTAGATATATGTGAAGTGATTTTTTGAACATGTATTTGTTAGTGATAGTACGAATGGATGGAGGAAGTGAGTTCCAGAGACGGGCAAGGTTAAAAGATAGTAAGTGTTTGCCTGGGGGATGACATGGTTTGTGTACTACTAATAGGTTTTGATTGTTAGACCTTAGGACTCTGTTTGGTAGGTGCATTTTGAAGGCAGAAGACAGGGAGGGACAAAGAGAAGGGTTGAAAATGAGCTTATGAGCGAAAGTCAGCTGAATATATGTAAGCTGATTTGGTAATTCAAGCCAATTTAATTTTTGAAGAGAAGAACAATGGTGGGTAGAGGACCTGTGGCTGTTGGCGAATTTGGCTATTTTGTTATAGCAAGAAGAAAGTTGTCTTTTTAGGGAGGCCTGAAGATTAGTCAGTAATGGAGCACCATAGAGAAGGGAGGGATGAGAAAAGAGGAAGCGAGTGTAATTTTGGAGGAGCTTGTAAGGTATTGGTTCTGACGGTAGAGCATGCCTAGTTTTTGATGGGGTTTTTTTATATTTAGTAGTAGATGGGAATTGTAACTAAGTCGATTGTCAATTAGTACACCTAGTAGCTTAGTTTCAGAGACTAGTTCTAGGGGTGTGTTATTTAGGCTGGTAATTGAGAAGGAGTTGGTATTGAAGGAGGTAGCTTTGGAAGGGGTGAATACCATAAGTTTTGTTTTGGAGGCATTGAGTGCTAAGTGGTTTATTTTCATCCAATGTTCAGTTATTGAAAAGGCTTGCTGAGTAAGTTTTTGGAGCAGTGAGGGGGAGATGGCAGAGCAGATAATGGTGGAATCATCTGCATATTGGATGATGTTTGCAAAAGGGATAGATTTATGAAAGTCATTGACAAATATATTGAAGAGGAGGGGGCCCAGAATAGATCCTTGGGGAACTCCAGTGGGGGTGCTAAGGAATGGGGAAGTAGCCTTCTTCCATATATCCTGTACTTCCTCTGGTTAAACTAACTCCGTACCCTATTCCTGTATTTTTGCCTATTTAACCTCAATTTGATTGATTTAATTGATTTTTTATTAAATTCGATTAATTTTCGGATTTGATTTCATCATCTGTTATTAACTTCACTTTACTGTACTATGCAATTATGTTTACTTCTTTAGTAACATTATGTACTGTGTCATGCATTTTTTACTATAAATACTGTAATTTTACTTGGGAGCTCTTCTCCCCGGGTCTTCACTGAAGGCAGGCTTTGTTTTTGCCCATTCAGACACCACCCGGTTACCAAATGTAAATAAATAAGTCATTTATATATATATATATATATATATATATATATATATATATATACACACACACACACACACACACACACACACACACACACACACACACACACACACACACACACACACACACACACACACTCACACTGTGTGTGTGTATATAGATATATATTTATAAATATTGATATTGCTTTCCACTGAAAGGTTTCCTTCCTGTCTGAACTCTCTGAGTTGAAAACACCAGAATTACACACAGTGTCCTAGACTCGACTCACTAACACTCTGTATAGTATACAAGATCTTCCTGTATTTTTTTTCTTTACTGCTAATACATCTTTCTTTCAATATTAGTAGCCCACCCAAATTCACATGGGATTTTGTTTTCCCTATGTTTTATTTTTCTAGTTTATTTTAAGATGGTATTTTTAACATTTTGCCAACCTAATCAGTCCCTTCTGTTTTTTTTTTTATTCCAACCCATCTCCTCACCTTTTGGTGTCATCTACAGTAAGAATCAATTAAAGAAATGCATTACAAGCTCAAAAACTGGAACCTATAGGACGATAAATAATGGTTCTCCTGTAATGTGTAAATACTGGTATCTAGCAAGTGACATGTAAATGTAGAGTCTGAATGGCATACACGGGGGGGTGCTATAGAAGAAAATGTTCCATTTATCAGGTAAAAGAAAACAAGTGTGGCTCCAGTAGCTGATGGCTGTTAGATGTGTAATGAAAACTGTTACACTGAAATAATTTGGAGAATGAAAAGTGCTGTCTGATGAGCAGAAGGAAAAAGTAGCTCTTAATCAGAGGGAGTTTCGGTGAGATGCATGTAGTTTGGTGTACCATGTCGTATACATTTTGTCCAATTGTGTTTCAGTGTCCTGTCAAAAATGCCAGTTGCTGCAGCCTTTTAATTTGAAACACAATTATCTTGACAGTTGAAGGGCCTGCTGGCAGCACAGATGAGTCCTGGAGTGATCGAGGCGTGCAGTCAGAGCTCCCCAGAGCCGTACCCAGCGTGGGGGTCTTTCAACTCAACTATAGTAGGATTTTTCTTTAATTTAAGTTCTTTCATTGTTAAAGTAAATTCTAAAGCAACAGAATTAGTTGTTCATTCAAAAAATATATTCCTAAAGGCAAGGTTATACGTTTATTCAAATCTGGACATGTAGTGAAATGACTATTAATGCTTTACAATGTCAGTGTCTCTAACAATGCTAGAAAAATGTGAGGTTAGAAACATTGAAGGCTTATGCTTTTCTTCCTCATATTTTTGCTGCAACTTAGAGATGTACACAGTTTTTTTGATGCTGCACATGCCCCTGAAATCTAATGGATGCACACATAGGAAGAAAAAAAAAATAAAAACGTATATCGCAAGCCATTATATAATGAACAACTAAGTTTATTGCTATTTCAAAACATGTATTAAAACAAATATGGAAATGAGCTTCTTTATTTAAGAGGCAACTGTTTTGTGATGTGGTAATTGTTTCATACAAGTGAATTGATTTTCTTATTTATTTTCCACCTGTGAAAATAGTACAGTGCAATGCAGTGGGTCACTTTTTTAATGGTGAAGAAGGCATACTTTGTGTTCCCATAGTTTCAAGCATGTGCATGTAATGGTTGTTTGCAGAAGATTTAGAGTCCCCCTACTGGGCAAATAGGTTAAAAGATACCCTTGTATTGCTCTCTCTTTTTGGATGTATCATTAATGGGAGATCTGAATCCAACATATTAGAATCCAACAAATTATTCAAATCTGTGCACAAAGTGCAGTAAGATGGCTAGTGAGACTTGCAGCAACATTTGGTAGTCTTCTAGAATTCTTTTCTGCAGAAGCATGGTCATCTTTCTGGATGTGGACAGAAAGTGGAAGACAAAATGGTAGTCTTGTAGTTTTTGTATGACCCCCTGATGTGTTGGCAGCCAGTGAAAGTTGTTCCTCTTAAATATTTTTCTGGTATTGTTTTTACCATGGTAGAAATACTCATGCAGTTATCATATTTGTATGCACACACTGGCATACTAGTAAAACTCTATACTTTCAAAAATTGGCACAGCCGCTATGTAACATTTCATGATTTTGTTTGGCCTATTGAATTTCATTGATGGAATGGATAAGAATTTCACCATTGCCCTCCCCTGGCTTTCTGTATTATAGACTAACAGCTACAGTAATGAGCTGCAAATTAGCTTAATAATGGAAGCACTAAGATCTGAGCTTTATTTCTGTTAATGTAATCTGTGTGGATTTTGTTTTTAAGTTTAACTACATTATGCACTTCCTCGATATTGCTTGGTCATTCCTGAAGAGGAACACTTTTTTTCTAGTGTTACCAGTTGCAAAGTAATTTATTTGTGGAACAGTGAAAACAAAAAAACAAAACAAAACAAATAAACATATGGTGAATGATGCACAATATCGTAGGGTCTGTTTGCATATTCTGTGCTCTAGTGGATTGCCATGTACTCCACTTCCACTGTTATCCCAAAGACGTGCATTGAGTGAAATGGTGTTCCTGCACACTGCCAATAGAAGGGATGTGTGTATGTTTATGGGTGCACATGTGTCCACATGCACTTGCTTCCTCTGATGTTTTGGTATCCCACATAGGATTAGCTGTTTGTGCACAGAGAATTTGCTTTGGATCTCTGCAGTCCAGTACTGGATGAATGAGTGTTGTATCAAGTGGCTTTGTAGAACCAATTATTTTATTTAAAGAATTATTCAGAAGACCCAGTCAGCTGGATTTTCCATTAGAGGCATAATTATGTCTGTTTGGCAAGTGTTAAAAATGATTTGTTGTATGTGTTTGCATGTGTGGTGGGACTTTTGCCCTCAACATGAAATTATTTAGAAAAGCCCATTCAGTGCGCTGAAATCATTTACACAGTCTTTAATGAGTAATTTTTCATTGACTGACTTGCATTCTGTGCTGTGTTTGACAGACCTGTATCCACTGTGCATAGAGCTGCTCTTTTGGGACTTTCTTTAAATTGAATTCTCCAACCTCCTTTCCTCAGATGGGCACCCTGGTCTTGGTTAATGATTTCCATAATACTGAGTTCCCCCTTACTGACTTAGCACACAGGTCTGCTAATCAAAATGTGGTCATTTATGGCAGAAGTTCCAAAATCTGTGCACTGTAAAAGCAAATTACTGTTGTACAGTTGTTTCTTTTCCAACCCTGTCTACGCGGCATAACCTTCTTTGTTGCTTTGTGCAGCTGAGATTGATAAATTTTTAATTGAGTATGTTCTATGAGATTGTGGGTGTTGGGGGTGGACTTTGCAAAGGTATGCAGGAGGGCAGCTACTAGTTGCCTGAATTCCCTTGAAATAGATGTTTGGATGTAGTGCTTTGAGTGGAAGAGTTCTGTCAGCTTCTTTTCCTATGGCTATTCCCTGGATTCCAGGCTCCTTTTTAAGATTAAGTAGTTTCCATACTTCTAAAAGGATCAGTGAAGATGTTCAGAAGTATGACATGGCGAGGGCTGGATCACTGACACTAAGCACCAAGACATGAAGAAGGCTGGATGACTGACACTGAGCACTAGGAAATGATGGCACAACAGGGTAAGGGTTGGATCACTGGCACTAAGAATTAGGATGTGATGGAGCGACATGGTGGGGCTGGATCACTGACACTGAGCACTAGAATGTGATAGAGCGACAAATACATTTTCTGTTTTATCACTTACCTGGCATAGCCTCTGGCTACTGATAGTTTTTTCTTTTGCTTTGATACATTGGTGTCTAGGTCCAGCCCACTCCATTCACCCACCTTTGCTGCACTCAGGTGCACTCCCCTACCCTACCCCATTCCCACCCCCTCTTTAATTTAATTTATATCCAACCATAAGTTAGCCCCACCAGCTTTCCTAACATCTACCAATCCTATCTCAAGAACAAAACCACACCCTGTACTACTCTCACAACCATCTCAACCTCACATAATTACCTCACATAATTAACACACCCCTTTCTGCCATCCCAATTACACACTAACCAACTAACACATCCCATGCTTACATCCACTTTCGTACATCCCCTTAAGTAACTATCAAACCCCTCATCTGATAATTACAAAGAAATTTCAGAAATTGAAAAATATTAGCGTAGATCTATCCCAACTAAAACAGCAGAATTAACCACCTCTAATTTAAAGCTGAACTTTCTCATTTTTATAATAGCCTCCAGCTCAAATCCAAACTTTTCCTATTTCTGTAAAACAGTATGCATTTCCTGTTAACCATACTCATGTTATCCCTCCCCATAGCAACCATCCTTACTTCCTATCAACATTCCCTCAGCTGGAATCTAAACTCTGCCTCCTCACTCAGAATTCTCTCATATCTCAGTTACCATGTAACACATGTTTTGTCTGACAAGTAATCTGTAACTGAAGTTTAATGTTCTGTTTGTTCGTGTGTTTTATGTGGAGCTTTCCTCCCTGGGCCTCTACTGAAAATGGACATATATCCAGTTAGACTAGCCCGGTCAACAAATGTAAAATGAAATAAATAAATCTCACCAGCCATGTACAGTCACTCCATTGTAGATCTAGCCTCATTTAAATTTTACCATAACCATTCTAATGGACATGTCAGTGTACAATATAACCTATTTATTTCCAAATACCTGATGACGGTTGTTAAACTAGCATCTCAACTAATACTCAGTGGGGATATCCATCCAAATCCTGGCACCCCAAAGACTCTCCCCCATCCCCTTCAATCCCAAGCACACATCACCTGAACACCGTAAGAAAACATGCTGACCTAGTTCTTGGCATTAACATTGGAGGTATGCTGAACAAATTAGACTAACTCTACACAACACTTTCTCTGTATGCTCCCGAATCCTTACTCTTAATATTCCTTACAGAAACATGGCTCAACCCACACAACAAAGATAACAGAATACTTCCACCGGTATACAGTATAATTAGAAGAGACAGATTATCTGAGAGATGAGGTGGTGTTGCCCTTCCTTTCAAAAAACATCCTCAACGTTGACTGTATTAACATGGACATCCCTATATTTAACAATGCAGAGACTCTTTTTTTTCATCAAGGTGAGTATTAACCAAGTAAAACATCTGAACCTACTAGGTGTGTGTGTGTGTGTGTGTGTGTATATATATATATATATATATATATATATATATATATATATATATATATATATATATATATATATAGGTAGGTAGGTAGGTACTAGGCTGTTGGCCCTAGGGCCTATATAAGCCTAACCAAAAAGGTACCCTGGCTTTCGCCACCCAGGAAAATGATGTTCTTGTGCCACTGTCGAGCAGAGCCACAGAAGTGATCCCCCGGGGTGAATTTCCTATTTCCCATCCAGTCATCAAGATTTTTCTTGAAGAGTGCTAATGAGGAGCTTTGTCTGTTATAGATAGGTAGTTTGTTCCAGAGTATGGGAATTCTCTGGGACACGAATCTATCCATCCAGCATGTTCTGTTTATTGTGGTGACAAGGATTAGGTCCCTAGAGCGTGTAGCTCAGAGGGATTGGGATCTCTTTAAGTGGAGCATGTCCAACAGCTCTGGGTTTGACATAGCTTTGTATGTTAGGCAGAGATCACCTCTGAGTAGGCGATATGCGACGGAGTAAAGCTGGAGATTTTTGAGATGGTCTGCATAGGGCATTTGTTTGAGGCTGGTAATCCTCTTTGTGAGGTATTTCTGCAGCCTTTCCAGTTGTAGATGTCTTGTGAGGTACATAGGCGTTCTACTCTATAATAGGTCTAATGAGTGATGAGTAGAGGGGAACAATGACCTCTTTTTCCTGGATGAGAAACATTTTTTGATGAGGTGTGCTACATAGAAGGATTTCCTGACTACTGTGGTGATGTGATTGTCAAAGGAGAGACTACTGTCCACCTGTGTCCCAAGGTCTCTTATCACACTTTCGGTGTTAATTTACTACCACATATGTGGTAGTTCATGGGTACAGAGTTTTTACCAAAGGGGATGACAATGCACTTTTTGGCATTGAGCTTGAGGCCGTGGCTTTGACACAAGGCATCTGTCTCAGTGAGGCCCTTTTGCTGGATGTGCATATCGTTGGGAGTTTTGATTATGGCTCCTAGTTTGCAATCTGCGAACTTCATTAGCCAAAGACCTTCTGTGTTAGCCTGTACTTCAGAGAAGGAGATACCAAACAGGAGAGGACCCAGGACTAAACCTTGTGGTACTTCACTTGTCACTGGTCTGAAGTCGGATTTGGAGTCTGCTACTTTCACAGTGTGGGTTCTGTCAGTGAGGCAGTTGGCAACCCATCTTGTGACATAGGGATTTATACCTAGTTTAGTGAGTTTATCTGCAATTCCAGAGTGGGGGATGGTGTCGAAAGCCTTGGCAAGATCTAGATAGGCTGTGTGAACCACCTTACCCTCGTCTATGGCTTTGGTGACTGCTTCAAAGAAGTCTGTTAGGTTTAGGAGGCATGATCTGCCTTTTACAAACCCGAACTGGGTGGGGTCCAGAGTTTGGAGATTACCAATGTGTTTGTTTATAGGTTCCATGATGATGCGTTCCATGGCCTTGCAGACCAGGCTCGTCAGGCTAATGGGGCGGTAGTTCCCGGGGTCTGTGGTGGATCCCCCTTTGTGGAGTGTGATAACCATCTCTGTGCACCATTCAGTCGGCACAAAGCCTGAGGTGAGGCTATGATTGAATATGGTACTTTGGTGGAGTGCCAGTTCATTCTGTAGTTCATTTAGAACTCAGCCTGGGATGTTGTCAGTCCCATACTGCTGTGTTCTTGGCTTTGGAGAGTGTGTTTTTTACCTGTGCAGCAGTGATTACAGGAACTTTGCATTCTTCCGGTACAGAGATGGGCCCTTTAGGGGGTGAGAGGGAGGTAAAGTTAGCACTGAATCTATCTGCCAGGATGTTGGCAATATCAGTTAGTTCTGTATATTTAGTGCCATTGTGTTGTAACTCAGAGCAGATCTGAGTGTTGCCATTGAGATTCTTGACATAGCTATAGAATTCTTTGTGGTTGTCTTTAGAATTAGTGGCAATTTTGTTTTCGTAGCTAACTTTGGAGGATTTTATGAGTCTCAGCTTCTTACTGAGGCTGATCAGGGAGTTCGTCCAGTCATGGCATTTTGCCCTTTTTTGCAACAGTTTCTGTCTTCTGTTGTAGAGTTTGTTTATGGCAGGGGACCACCAGATTGGCTTCATTTTTTTGGAGGATAGCATCTTGGTTCTGTTAGGGATAGCACAATCCATGCACTTATGTAAGTGCTTATAAAGTGCAATTGTATAAGGATTCAGCAGTCATACCTCTATTGTCTGTCTGCATGGGTGTCGTGAAGTTTGCCACTTTTGTCTTAGAAGCGTGAAGTTGGCTTTGGAGAAATGTTTAGTTTCCCTAATGGGGGGTGGGGTCGGGATGTGGATGTCTAGGGTGATTAGCTTGTGGTCAGATCTGACGAACGAGGAATTGACCTTTGGTGTGGAACACCTGTCACCCATGTTGGTAATGACCAGGTCTATGATATTGCTGCCCCTGGTGGGGGTGCAGATAAGTTGATCCAAGGCGTTGGAATTTATGAATTCCAGAAAACGTTGAGCAAAAGAGTTGGTACATGAGTAGTTTTCCCAGTTAATGGTGCGGCAGTTGAAATCGCCCATTATTAGGGTGTTGAGTTGTACCCTAATATTTTCCAGTGTATCAAGAAATGAGGAGTGGGAATCCTGGGGCATGGTGGGGGATCTGTAGCAAGCTACAATTTGGATTGTGGTCTTGCCCAGAGTTAGTTGCACTTGGATAATCTCGGATGCATTATGCTGAGCAACTAGTCTGGAGATGTGGATATCCTTATTGAATATGGACATGCTTCCACCTGTAGTGTTTCGGTCCAGGTTAGGTGGCCGAAAGGTGTGGTATGAATTATAGCCTGGTAATGCAGGGGTGCTCTCTGGAGCCTTGAACCAGGTCTCTGACACTGCACAGATGCCGATGTTCTCCATTTTAAGGAATTTCTCGAGTGAGTGCATTTTGAGGTTTAGACTTTTAGAATTAAGTAGCATTGCCCTCAGATTTTGCTTGCTTGTACCTCTTACAGTGGTGAATTTGTCATTTGACCCTTGCCTAAAAAAGGCACTATAGGGGTGGCAAGAGCCTTAGCCAGTATCTGGAATCGCAAGGACGACAGGTGCAGGCTGTCTCTGGCAAGGCATCGTGGTCTGTCGATCATGTCATCCCAGGCAGACAGACACTAGATCCCCTTAGAATGACACCAGAAGCTTAGCCAATTGTTGAAGTCAATAATTTTGCCCTTGTACTGCGGTATCGTTCTGGGCGATGGCAGGATGCTACTCAGGGCTAGGGTCATACCTGTCTGGGCTACAAGATCGAAGAGCTCTTTCATGTCTCTCTTCATGTAGTCCAGGGAGGTACGTCTCAGGTTGTTCACACCAACATGGACAATGGCACAGTCATGTTTGTACTTGTTGTGGAGTGACCTGCGTGTGTGGGTTATCTGACTGATCCTGGCACCCAACAGGCAGCTGACAGTAACCTTCTCCTTGTTTGTCCTGGTGAGTGGGACATCAGTGTGCCTGACTATAGAGTCACCTATTACTAGTGTGTTGGGTACGTTGTTTTGCCTTATGGGCTGTGGTTGAATGGCACACTGAGTCTGTGGGCTATGTGTCATTTGGGTTGTGTTGGGCGGTGGAGGTTGCTTGCGTTTCTGCTTTGGAGGTCTGTGTTGCTTGAGCAAATTATTATTGAGAGCCTCCGCGAACGGTTTTGTGTTTCTATGTGTGGATTTTGGTGGTGTAGATTTTGAGGGACTATGTGATGAGTGTGGTGTGGTGCAAGTATTTACCTTCTCCTCTTGACTGTCTAGTCCAGTCTTGGTTGAAGAGAGCTTTGCTTCCAGTTTGGCTATATAAGTGCATCTCTCAAAGGTTGTAGTGTTGGGTGGTAGAAGGAGAGGGTTGTCTGTGTACGTGAGGCAATTGCTGCATTGCCCCAAGATGCCCAGATTCATCAAGTAGACTGGAGAAAACATCGGGAGCTGACCCTTAGACATGCCTGGATAGGTGCTTATGTATTAAGTACTAAAAACTGTTTTCCTCTAGATAAGTGAGGAAAGTTGAGTGCTGTAGTAATTAGTAGCTTATTTAGTGCTTATGAGTTCTGAGCAGATTCTGAGCTCAAAGAAACAGATGTGAGTGCTAAAACTAAAAAAACTGAGTAGTTCTAAAGGAAAATTTGAAGAGCAGATTTTATGGCGTAGGGCATAGTTTAACCCTAACTAAGCGGTGATGCATAAAGTTTATTTATTTTTTTTAACAGTAGCAAATGAGCAAACTGATTTAAACACATTAACCAGTTGACCAATAAGAACTAAAAACTGAGCCCCGTTCCAGCAGTCTTTTATCAGACAAGTTCTAACTGAACACTCCTGCCACTAGGATGCAGGGGTACCTTCTCCAAAAAAGATGGCCTGGATTAGTGCTTAAGTCATACAAACAAAGCTAGATTCAGCAGGTCTGAATCAAGTCTGTACTACAGCAAACAAGGTGTACCAATTTCAGAAAGAAACAGTTAAAATAAGCAGGCACAATAAGCTTCTAACCAGAAACTCCCATCTCAGAACGGCAGAATCTACCCCGTTTTCCCACAAGAGTGCAGCCCACACCTTCTTCATATAAAACAACTGGTCTGAGGCCCAAGTGTGTAAACCAAAGGCTTAGAATAACAGTTACAATTTAATCAGGTTACTAACAAGCAGTAATAAATGCACCAGAATAAATACAAATAAGTAAAATGAAGAAGAAAATAGCTGTACGGGTCGTATACCTCCAATAACCAGGAATATGTAAAAACAAAGGAGATGTGTGGCTGAAAGTGGATGCAATTCAGTTATAATACCAAGGTGTTTAGTCCAAACATCCAAAATAATCCTCAGATAATGCAATAAAATCCAAATAGGTATTTATTAAAACAGAACAAAAACTTCACAACTGGGTAGCATCATGATGATCGATGGCAAGCGCTTTCACCTAGAAGGCTTCCTCAGGCCGTTAACATTCAAATAAAATACCAGTACTTATAGGCTTTAATCATGACATCACATCCTCTTAAAAACTTTGTGTTTTCAATTAATGCACATAAATATGTACCATGCATTTCTAATATGAAGTCTCACGACTTGTAAGTACAATTATATAAATTAAAATTTAAAATTCACCCATATTATAAATGTTAAAAAACTACTAATTCATTATTTTATTATATAGGCTTGCTAAGTCTCTTCCCTTTTAAGATAGGTTTAATAGGTACCCTATCATTTAGGCCAGGTGGACAATCAGCTCCGAGTCTGATAATCCACTTGGCCTCGTTCTGTTCAGTTTTATTCCATGTATCACCTCTACGAATAGTAGGATAATAAACCTGAATAACTAAAAATTTAAACTGATGTTCGGTTGAAGTATCAAGTGCATGTTTCGAGAGTGCATTCTTGACAGCTCTAATTCTTATATTATATAAATGCTCCCTAATTCTGTCCCTTAGCCGCCTGTCGGTTTTGCCTACATAGTACGCAGGACAAAAAACGCAGGTGGCCAGATAGACTACATGTTGTGAGTTACAATCAGCCGAACAAGAAAAATTATAATAATAATTTGTGACAGGATGTATAAAGCTGGCACTTGTATCAATAAAATCACAAAAATTACATTTCTTATACGGCATGGTGTTAAATTCATGCTTGTAATTGATGTAAGATCTGGATTCAAACCATCCAGAATTACATAACATTCTATACAGATTCATTCTGTTCTTATATACAAAATTAGGAGTATCACCCACCACCTTTGATATGTTAGGATCTACCTTCAGAATATTCCAATGCTTAAAATAAACATCCTTAATTTGACTAACGTCCTGGGTATAATAAAAGTAGGCTTTAGTTCTATGGTCACTAAACGCCACATGTCTATTCTCATTATATGTCTGTGGATCCTGTTCTCTTCTAGTGTAGTATGGCAAAGCTCTGTTATCTCTAAGTTGATCTACAGATGAAATATTCTCTTCAGTTTCATCTAGATAATGTGATCTCTCTTTCAGATGTTCACTAAGTTTCTGAATTTCCTTCCTATAACCAGCTTCAGTAGGATTCATGCGGGACGCCCTCATGGCTTGTCCTTTAATAATATTTTTGAATATATAATGAGGATGCATACTGGTTCTTTGCAAAAGGGCATTCCTATAACAAGTTTTCCTATGTACCCCCGTGTTTAACAATCCATTGGGTAGCCTTTCTATAAATACATCCAAATATGAAATAAGATTTCTAGAGGCTGACATGGTAAATTTTAAATAATTGGTAAGGGAATGCATATGCTGCTAGAAATCACATAACTCATGATATCCAGAGCTCCATATCAAAAACAAATCGTCCACAAATCGGACGTAGAATTTGACATGTGACTTGTAACTTTCTAATTTAAACAACTGTTGATTCTCCCAATCAGCCATGACTAGGTTGGCGTAGCTATTGGCACAGGATGTGCCCATAGCCACGCCATCCCTCTGAATGTATACCTGATTGTCAAATGTAAAGATATTATGATACAAAACAATTTCCATAAGTTTACACAAAGTATCAACTTGATTGAGCTAACATACATCTACGAATACCTTCTATACCTTGTGAATTAGGTATTGTGGTAAATAAAGATTGTACATCAAGAGTAACTAACCAAAAATCGCTACTAATAGGTACATCTTTCATTACCTCATATAACATAATGAGAAATTGTTTAGTGTCTCTTAATAACTTTGTGTAGTTAGAAGAAAAAACAACCTTAATACTAAGGGAAGTTCTGATAGCCCCCAAGAAATGGTTCCTTTCCCTATTTTCCGAGAATCGAAAAGGAGGGCGGGACCGCTCTATGAGCAGAGGGAGGCAAAAAAGAAGGTTAAACGAAGAGGAAAATACAGGCCCGACTTTAAAGAAAATATGGGAGAAAACAGTGAATCATTAATATGGAATACATCACACCGGGTTTTAACAAACAATGAAATTCTATTATTGGAAAAAGGGCTTTCATTTATACCCTCAAATAAAAGCGAAATAACAGATTCTATTTTAGATTTAAAACTATTTACTAGGACTATACAACTAAAACTAGATTTTAGTAGAACATCTACCTCCCATGTTGTTCATCCATTTAGGAAACCGAGTACTTTTATTCCTAATAACCATCCATTAATAGAAGCTTTTTCTAAATTGGTCGAAGAGGATTTACACAAGGTATATAACAGTAACAGAGATAAGAAATGGTATGTCAATTTAAATTATGGGATGAGATTGGCTCTAAGGGACTTAAGAAATGATACCAGTATAGTAATCAGACCTGCCGATAAAGGAGGTTTAACTGTAATCATGGATACTCAACAGTACATATCGAATATGAATGATATGTTGAGTGATACACAGTTTTATCAAAAAATTAGACAGAAACAAGTAGTTAAAATTATTAATGAAACATCTAAACTCCTACATGATTATCATGGAGAGGGCAGGATAGATGACTGTCTACTTAATTTTTGTATAGTAGATGAACCCCTGATACCATGTATACAGGGTGCTCCGAAAGTCCATAAGGATCCCAACTGCCCGCCCATGCGACCTATAGTGGCTGGGCGGGGTTGGGTTACTGAACCTATCTCTTTGTATTTGGAATCGAAATTGCGACCCATAGTAGAAAAGTATGCGTACATATTAAGAGACACTAAACAATTCCTCATTATGTTATATGAGGTAATGAAAGATGTACCTATTAGTAGTGATTTTTGGTTAGTTACTCTTGATGTACAATCTTTGTTTACCACAATACCTAATTCACAAGGTATAGAAGGTATTCGTAGATGTATGTTAACTCAACAAAACATGACTAATTATCAAGTTGATACTTTGTGTAAACTTATGGAATTGTTTTGTATCATAATATCTTTACATTTGACAATCAGGTATACATTCAGAGGGATGGCGTGGCTATGGGCACATCCTGTGCCAATAGCTATGCCAACCTAGTCATGGCTGATTGGGAGAATCAACAGTTGTTTAAATTAGAAAGTTACAAGTCACATGTCAAATTCTACGTCCGATTTGTGGATGATTTGTTTTTGATATGTAGCTCTGGATATCATGAGTTATGTGATTTCTTGCAGCATATGCATTCCCTTACCAATTATTTAAAATTTACCATGTCAGCCTCTAGAAATCTTATTTCATATTTGGATGTATTTATAGAAAGGCTACCCAATGGATTGTTAAACACGGGGGTACATAGGAAAACTTGTTATAGGAATGCCCTTTTGCACAGAACCAGTATGCATCTTAATTATATATTCAAAAATATTATTAAAGGACAAGCCATGAGGGCGTCCCGCATGAATCCTTCTGAAGCTGGTTATAGGAAGGAAATTCAGAAACTTAGTGAACATCTGAAAGAGAGATCATATTATCTAGATGAAATTGAAGAGAATATTTCATCTGTAGATCAACTTAGAGATAACAGAGCTTTGCCATACTACACTAGAAGAGAACAGGATCCACAGATATATAATGAGAATAGACACGTGGCGTTTAGTGACCATAGAACTAAAGCCTGCATTTATTATACCCGGGAGACGTTAGTCAAATTAAGGATGTTTATTTTAAGCATTGGAATATTCTGAAGGTAGATCCTAACATATCAAAGGTGGCGGGTGATACTCCTAATTTTGTATATAAGAACAGAATGAATCTGTATAGAATGTTATGTAATTCTGGACGGTTTGAATCCAGATCTTACATCAATTACAAGCATGAATTTAACACCATGCCGTATAAGAAATGTAATTTTTGTGATTTTATTGATACAAGTGCCAGCTTTATACATCCTGTCACAAATTATTATTATAATTTTTCTTGTTCGGCTGATTGTAACTCACAACATGTAGTCTGTCTGGCCACCTGCAGTTTTTGTCCTGCATACTATGTAGGCAAAACCGACAGGCGGCTAAGGGACAGAATTAGGAAACATTTATATAATATAAAAATTAGATCTGTCAAGAATGCACTCTCGAAACATGTACTTGATACTTCAACCGAACATCAGTTTAAATTTTTAGTTATTCAGGTTTATCATCCTACTATTCGTAGAGGTGATACATGGAATAAAACTGAACAGAACGAGGCCAAGTGGGTTATCAGACTCAGAGCTGATTGTACACCTGGCCTAAATGATAGGGTACCTATTAAACCTATCTTAAAAGGGAAGAGACTTAGCAAGCCTATATAATAAACTAAAGAAACACCGGCACACCAAACTGTCGAAAACAAAAGCCGGGAGGTAGCAGCAAGCAGTATCACCAAACAGTAAAATAAATCCACCAAAATGTTCTTGTCTGAACGCGAATTTATTAAACAAAATAAAAGCGTTTTCGCTGCTATATAACCAAAGCAGCTTCTTCAGAAACAAGTTAAGAAATGTTAGCACCAACTTAGACATTTAAAACTTTAAAGGAGGTGTGTCAACAGACATCACTTCCTGTGCTAGCGCTCCACATTATATTAAACGATTTCTCATGACATAAAATACAAGTTGCATCAAATAGTACAATTATTAACATCATTCAAACAATTATATTAACTGTAAACCTATATATATAAAAATATATATATATATAAAAATATATATGTGTATAAAAAATGTATATCCTAATAAAATAAATTAAAACTGGTATTATTTATTAAATACTGATGTTATTTATTAAATACTCTCCAACCTACCAGAGGGCAATATTGTACTAAAAAATTAGACTTCAAATCTACCTAACAGGTATTATTTAATATAACTTCTCATTTTTAATACTACTGAGATATTACAGTTATCGTTTAACCCAGGGCTATGGAAGGCATTAAGTTTGATTTGCCATTCCAGTTCACGAAGTTCTAACAGTAGGGAGAGAGGGCCTCCTCTAATACTCATGGGAATATGGTCTATTCCCATGAAAGAAAACTTGTGGTCTGGAAAATTAAACACATGTTTGACTTCGTGAACTGGAATGGCAAATCAAACTTAATGCCTTCCATAGCCCTGGGTTAAACGATAACTGTAATATCTCAGTAGTATTAAAAATGAGAAGTTATATTAAATAATACCTGTTAGGTAGATTTGAAGTCTAATTTTTTAGTACAATATTGCCCTCTGGTAGGTTGGAGAGTATTTAATAAATAACATCAGTATTTAATAAATAATATCAGTTTTAATTTATTTTATTAGGATATACATTTTTATACATATATATATTTTTATATATATATATTTTTATATATATAGGTTTACAGTTAATATAATTGTTTGAATGATGTTAATAATTGTACTATTTGATGCAACTTGTATTTTATGTCATGAGAAATCGTTTAATATAATGTGGAACGCTAGCACAGGAAGTGATGTCTGTTGACACACCTCCTTTAAAGTTTTAAATGTCTAAGTTGGCGCTAACATTTCTTAACTTGTTTCTGAAGAAGCTGCTTTGGTTATATAGCAGCGAAAACGCTTTTATTTTGTTTAATAAATTCGCGTTCAGACAAGAACATTTTGGTGGATTTATTTTACTGTTTGGTGATACTGCTTGCTGCTACCTCCCGGCTTTTGTTTTCGACAAGCCTATATAATAAACTAATGAATTAGTAGTTTTTTAACATTTATAATATGGGTGAATTTTAAATTTTAATTTATATAATTGTACTTACAAGTCGTGAGACTTCATATTAGAAATGTATGGTACATATTTATGTGCATTAATTGAAAACACAAAGTTTTTAAGAGGATGTGATGTCATGATTAAAGCCTATAAGTACTGGTATTTTATTTGAATGTTAACGGCCTGAGGAAGCCTTCTAGGTGAAAGCGCTTGCCATCGATCATCATGATGCTACCCAGTTGTGAAGTTTTTGTTCTGTTTTAATAAATACCTATTTGGATTTTATCGTATTATCTGAGGATTATTTCGGATGTTTGGACTAAACACCTTGGTCTTATAACTGAATTGCATCCACTTTCAGCCTATACATCTCCTTTGTTTTTACAAATACAAATAAGTACTTTTAAGAACAGGCAGCAAAAGCAAAATAAAGTAGGAAGAAACACAAATACAGTAAATGCAGATGAATAAAGTGCAATGATTTTTTTTTATATATATATAACAATAGAAAATGAGCTAACTGATTTAAACAAATTACCCGTTTAACCAGTAAAAAGCTCAAAACTGAGCCTTGTTCCAGCAGTTTTAATCAGACAAGTTCTAACTGCACACTCCTGCCACTAGGGTGCAGGGGAACCTTCTCCAAAAAAGATGACCTGGATCAGTGCTCAAGTTATACAAACAAAGCTAGATTCAGCAGGCCTGATTCTAGTCTATACTACTACAAACAAGGTGCACCAATTTCAGAAAGAAATGGTTCAAATAAGCAGGCACAATAAGCCTTTAACCAGAAATTCCCAGCACAGAAGGGCAGAATCTAGCCTCTCTTCCCACAAGAGTGCTAACCACAAACCTTCTTAATGTAAAATAACTGGCCTGAAGCCCAAGTGCTTAAAGCAGAACTAATACACATTTAGAATAACAGACACTGAGCCTTCAATCAGCAATTCCCATCTTAGAAGGATGTAAGCTACCTGTTCTGCCACAACAGTGCAGACCACAAACCTTCTTAATGTAAAATAACTGATCTGAAGCCCAGGTGCTTAAACCAAAAGGCTTAGAATAACAGTTACAGTTTAGTCAGGCTACTACCAAGCAGTAATAAATGCAGCAGAGTAAGGACAATTGAGTACTTTCAAGAAGAGGCAAAAGCAAATAATGTAATAAAGTAGGAAGAAACACAAATACAGTAAGAACAGATGAATAAAGTGCAATTTTTTTTCTCTGTATTTGGTAAAATGAGCTAATGATACTAGACTGGGAGGAGTGTCACAGATCAAATATACAGCAGGGGCGGGCAATTGCAAAGCCACCAAGTATAAGAAGAAGATACCAATAGGAAGAGAGGGTGGGAACACACAAGTTGTTAGACCACTATTTAACACAGCAGGAATAAGGGTAGGAGAAAAAACAGCAATTTCAGCATAGATCAGAAGCCAGCAAATATATATCTAAATCAATCAAGCAAAAAGAATAATGAGGATAATATAGAAGTTTGAAAAGAAGTGCCAGAAAAATATACTTATTACTTTATATTTCGAATTGTTTCAGTAGCACTTTCTCAGAACACAAGGAGCTTCAAGCAATGAATGTGTATGTAATATATACACACACCTCCTAGGGACAGTACTGGCATACAGGAATCCGTACTCCACCGTACAGCCCCCCCCCCCCCTCAGGAAACAATATTTCTAGGGGACTTTAATATAAACTCGTCCTCCCTTTACTCAGCCCTTCCATCTATTGTTTCAGGCAGCTAATACAAACTCCCACCCATATAGATAAATCTACAAATACTAGACTGGATACTTACTAACCATCCATCCGCAGCACAATTCGGTATGCTACCCAACACTCTTAAGTGACCACCTCCCCACCTTTGTACTAAGACAACTTATTAAACCCCAAAAAACGTCCTACCAACAAATACGCAGCTCTAAAAACTTCAAATCAGACAACTTCATAACAGCCTTAAACTACTGCATCTGGTCTCCACTTACCTGCCTTCTATTGGACATGGCAGTAGACCACTTTAACTCTACCTTTCTAGATGTACTTAATCGGCTAGCCCCTCCTAGAACAATTAGAGTTAAATCCAGCTATGCCCCCCCTGACTCCCCAAAACTACCCATCTGCTTCTAAAAGAAAGAGAGAAGGCCTGGGACACCTGTCATAATAATAAAACTAACTCAGAGACAAATATTCCTTGAACTGAGAAATAAAGTTAAAAGACAAATAAGGAATGATAAAAAAGCCACTGCAGTGACATCCAAACTAAACACAAATGAAACCCACAGAAGTTCTGTGCAGCTATTAACAAAAGTCTTCAACTGGGTAAAACTAGTACCTCACCCCCAAACATAATTGGTACCACTAACAGCAATAGCTACCTAATTCAGTTCTTAAATTGATTACTTCTTCCACCACTAGTCTCCCAAATCTATGTAATCTCCTGAACAACCAAAAACCTCTTTTCCACTCACACCAGTCCCGATCTGTCTCATCTATAAACACCCGTCCAAACTAATACCTACTTCCCTCGCAGCAGATAAACTTTTAGCTGAATATTTGCAGATCTCAGTCAAAGCCATCGCCAACCCTGTTTCCGTATTAACAGATCCATAGCTGATCAGTCAGTACTTTTCCTCTGGAAAATCTCTTGCATAGTTTCGTTACATAAAGGTAGTTCATCAACTGAATTTTCCAACTACCAACCAATAACCATATTATCTGCTTTGTCAAAAATATTGGAAAAATGTGTACACTCTCAGTTACTAAACAGTCTTTTGTACAACACCCTTTTTGCCAAAACACAACAGATCTTCCACCCATGCCATAGCACTACCACCATTCCTGTCAGTTTTACAAAAGCTGTCGATCAACAATTGAACCTGGTTAATCTAGTCTCAACTGTATTTCTAGACCTGTCTAAAGCATTTGATATGGTCTCTCATAACAAACTCCTGACTGCCCTCTCAGAACTCAAGCTAGTTAAATCCACCCTGCTCTGGTTTAAAGACTATCTGACCAACCACCAGCAAGCCGTTAAATGAGTGGAACTCCCTATCTCCCCTCCTCCCAGTTACCCTAGGCATACCACAGGGATCTATGCTTGGAACCCTGCTTTTCACTATTTTTACAAAAACCTACACACAGCCACCCATCAAGCAAATTTGGTCCAATATGCCAATGATGCCACACTAATCTGCTTAGCTCTCTCTCTCCAAATTCTTCCAGACAAAACCCTGAAAGCCTTCACCACTATAGAAACCTAGCTGTCAAACTCTCAACTTATTCTAAATCCCCCAAAAAAACAACTCATGCTTTTCTATCCCTCCAAAGCTACAGAACCCACTTCCTCTTTTTAAAATATCATCTGCAGACAACACCCCCATCACTCCAGTGCCACAAACCAAACTACTAGGGGCAATCATCGACCAATATCTTAAATTCGATTAACATATAGCTCAAACCATCACTAAAGTTCATAAAAAACTTGGTACCCTTTATTGTTGCAAAAACTACCTGACCACAGACAGTAAAGCCATCATAGCTAGAACACACCTGTTCTCCACATTACTGTATTTATCCCCTGAACTAACCAACCTAAACAAAGATGATTTGAACAAATTAACCACTTGCTATAAAAGGTAGCAAAATTCGCTACCAACGCCTCCTACTGATCCCATCACTGTCAATCCCTTAAGCAATTTGTTTGGCTAGAATTACCCAACTTATTAAATTTTAACCAACTTGGTGCTGTGGTAGCATTGTTGCCTCACAGTTAGACGTTGCCCGTTCGATTCTCAGTTAGAGCGTCTTCTGTGGCGACATGCGTGAATGGGCGTTCCTTCATTGAAGGTTGTGCATTAGGCCCAGCAAGCCAGCACGTAAAACTCTGCTGGCAATCATTAGGGGACCAGAGTTCCGCTGTGGCGACCCCTAACCGGAAAAAGCCGAAAGACAACATGGCACATCAAATAGTCTACCATCCCAATAAAACACCAGCTGTAACAGGTCTACTCAACCGTAACAACTTCTTTAAATATACATATATTGTACTTGGTTTTTGAAAATATTGTTTTGTTAACTCTTTAACAACTCTTGAAATGTTAAGAATTATAATATGTTGCTGTTACTACAAAACTTTTTATAAAAGCTACTTTTCCTTTTTCTCTATATATAATATCTAAGGGTACAATTAATGTAATATTTTAAGAAGTCTGAAATGAATATGCAGTCTATAAATAATAAAAGGAGCGGGATGGGCGCAATCTGTTAGCTGATGACTGTTCGCATTTGGAGCAGTATGGGTATTATTGAAATCCCTCTGATATATATCTACTCCTTGTTGTTAAAAATAATAGTTTCTTTTAGTTTCTTAACTCATGCACATTTACAAATATAGAGGGATGGGTGGTTAGGCACCTATTTCGAGTTTAGGAGTATAGAAGTCACAACATTTATTCTTAAGATAAATACACTAACAGAAAAAGTTGATAACTGTATTTTTGTGCATCAACTAATGAGAAACTTCAACAATATTAATAAAAAATGATAACCATAGACTCTTGGAATGTTAATGGGATGGTAGATAAAAAGAAAAGAAATTTAATCATGCACCTCACATACCAAACTAAGGCTGATATAACTTTCTTGCAAGAAACTCACTTAGATGACCAACTTTGGGTTAGGGAAAGGAAAAGAAAATGGGTTAAAACAATAGTTGCTGCAAATTATAGTTCTTTGTCCAGGGGAGTGGCCATTATAGTAAATAAATCCTTCCAAGGTGAGATTACTTCCTATGAAGCTGACTGAAAGGGAAGATGGGTATTATTTACTACTTAATATCATACTTTAAATAAACCATTACTCTTTCTTAATATATATAGCCCCTGCTCAAATCAACAGCTCTTCATTTATGAAATCTTTAATTTATTAGCCAAATACCCAAATCATCTGTTTATTGTAGGTGGGGACTGGAATGCTTTACTAAATCTAGATAAGGATAGATCGCATAATAAAAACAGTCAGTCACAATCTACCACTACAGCACTTGAAGAATTACAAAATACATTTGAACTAGTTGACCCTTATGTTAAATTTCAATATGATAAAACAATGTCAAGATTCACTTTCTTTTCAGCCACTCATAAAACTTGGTCCAGGATAGATGCTTTTCTGATTTCCCTTGCTTTCCTTTCTAACAAATTAAATTATGCTGTATCACCTAGAACTCTTTCAGATCATTCCAAAATTAGACTTTTAATAAACTTTCAAGCTCATAAACAAAATATTTCTTATTTCAATACCTGGACGTTAAATCCTAAAATTATTTAAAACCAAGAAACGACATAAGAAATTCAGAATGTGCTAGCCCAACTTCAGAATGATTTTATATCGATCAAATTCCATGTGACATACATTGGGCGGCTATCAAGGCGGTCACCAGGGGTATTATTATTCAAAAATCTGCATGGCTCAAAAAAAAGTATAACAGTCTTAAGAATGAACTAGAGTGTCAAATAAACACTGCTGAACTAGAACTTCAGGAAAAATATTCTAAAGAACTTGAAGAAAAAATAATTGATTGGCAAAAACAATTACACAAATACTATTTAGAAAATATCTTCTTCTTAGAACTAAGGTCAATATATCAATGTTCAGAATGGGCGCAAACACCATCAAAATTCCTAGCTAGACTAATTAACATAAAAAGTGGACCTCCTAGGGTCAAAGAAATAAAATATGAAGGACAGGTGAAATATAAAGATCAATATATAGTGGACGCTTTTGAAGATATTTATAAGAAATTATACAATATACCCTTATCATCATCTACAGACAGATTTGAGGATTTTATACATAATATAAGCTTTCCACAAATTACAGAAGATCAGAGGAAACTCTTAAAATCACTGTTACATTTAAAAGAGATAAAAGCTGCAATAAACAAACTAAAATTAGGTAAATCCCCTGGGCCTGATGGATACACATCAGATTTTTATAAGCTATTCATGGAACCTATCTCCAAAGTGTTATTAAAAGTTTTGAACTATAAAATACAATATGGTATAACAGACAAATACTTAAATAACTCCAAGACAGTGTTGATTCCTAAACCGCATTCTGACCCAACAGATCCAGCAAATTATAGACCAATAGCTGTCATAAACACTGATCTTAAGATATTAGCCCATGTTATAGCAAATAGACTTAAGAATATACTCCCCTCTATTATTTCCCAACAACAAATGGGCTTTATGACAAACAGGCAAACAAATGACAACACCCTCCTTTTAGATACCATTGTAAGACTACTTAATAGGGATAAATGCCCCAGATATGCCCTTACAGTAGATGCAACTAAAGCTTTTGATAGAGTAAACTTACACTTTCTCCTTAATATACTGCCTTTATATGGTTTTCCTCAAGACTTCATTAAAATGATCCAGGTTCTCTGTCAGAAAGATTCTACCACTATACAGGTAAATAAACTTATAACTAACCCTATACTCTTATCCAATGGTACAAGGCAAAGATGTCCTCTTTCGCCATACCTATTTAATCTTTATCTAGAACCCCTCCTTCTGTTTATTTCACAAAAAAACTTTCATCATATTCCCAGAATCCACAATACAAATCTTATATACTCGGCCTTTGCTGATGACTTAAATATATACTTCCAACTCCCCACTACTGACCTCCCAAAAATACTTAGTTATTGATGAGTTCTCGGTAGTTTCAAATTATAATTTAAGTTTAAACAAATCACACATATTTCCCCTCAATCCTATAGGGCATAAAGTTGTACTTTCCTATGAGTGAGATCAAAATAAATTACCAGATAAAATATCTAGGAATAATATTTACTTCAGACGTCAAAGATATTATAAACAGTAACCTACTAACTACATGGACTAGTATTCAAAACGATATGGATAGATGGAAGAACATTAATATGTCTCTACTGTCAAAAGCTAGTGTTGTCAAGATGAATTTTCTACCACAAATACTCTTTCAATTAAATGCTACCTTTTCAAATATTCCCCAAAACTTCTTCCTTGCCATGGAAAAAGCTATATCAAGATTCTTATGGTATCCCAAATCTACCAGAATTAAATATGCAAAACGTGTACTCGCCAAAGATAAGGGGGGATTGGGGTTACCTGATTTTAAGCTTTACTATAGTATAATTACTGTATACAGACTAATACAAATAATAAACTATGACTCATATATAAATACTTGGACACCCCAGTGGACCAAAATCTGGTATGAACAGTTGAAATCCCTTGGCTGTAATATCAAATCCTTACAATTCTTGAATTTAAACCAGACTAGCATATACACGAAGAATTTACACCCACTAATTAAAAACATGATTCTTACAACACCGAAACTATTTAAATCATTGTAATTAGCTGACGCTTTTGCCCTTATACAACCATTACACCTAAATCCTAATTTACTAATAAATAATAAACCAGTAAATCTAACAAACTACCCCCTGATAAAAAATTACACAATATGGGATATATACCAATGGAAAGACTCTAACGTGGGGCAAATGAGACTTGAACTCAAACTTCCTATGAAATATAGTATTATCCTCAACCAACTTCATCATCTTTTAAATGCTAAATTCTTACAAATACACACTGACTTACAGAACATAGATTTAGTTAAATTAATACTTGAAAATCTTGCGATTAAAGGGAAAACAATTTCTAGGACTTGTAAAATTGTAATGAGTGCAGAACATCAGAATTCTTTATTATTTTCAAACTATTGGCAAACGAAAAATCAATCACTGACTGAAGGAAATAAGAAACTAGCCATTGAAAATACAATCAAATTCATTCCTTTCAAGAAGCTGTTATATACACAAATTATAGTAAATAGCAATCTATATTATACCTTATCTAAATTAAATAAATTCAATCCTAACTTTTCGCCTATATGTCCCCATTGTCCGGATCAAGCAGCTATTTTACATGTCATGTGGAACTGTACTAAGATACACAACTTATGGTGTTCCTTGAGAGTAAGATTAGAGAAGATGGGATATGAAAAATCAACCCTTACTTGGGAGACAGCTATATTGTACATTAATATCAATCAACTCCCAAAAATATTAAAACATGTCTTTATTACGATGTGCCCCCTTATTAAATTTTTTATTACAAAGAATTGGAATGTCGTGTCACCAATTACATGGGAAAATTGTAGCAATCTTGCTATCAAATATATCTCATCTCACAAATTAATTTATTCAAAAACAAAAAACAAACGCTATTACCAAAAATATTGGGGTCACTTGCTAGATATAATTCTTGACAAATAAAATTTGCCTACAAATTGTCATGAAAAGCTAACGTTTAAATAAGAAATGAATGTAGTATAACCAGTCTTTCTTGCATCTTCTCCCTTTTCTTAGTATATGTGTAACTAGATATTTTCCCTAAACATACAAATAAATGGTTACATTTCTATTTTACTTTATATATAGACTATCCCCATTCTAACTATCCTTTATGAGACCAAATGAACATAAGAATTCTCATACTTTACTTGACGATGTAGTGACTTCTTGTGTATATATTGTATATATGTGTATATATATATATATATATATATATATATATATATATATATATATATATATGTATGTGTGTATATATATATATATATATATATATATATATATATATATATATATATAATTTTCTTGGAACGAGATTGTTGTCTGTTTTCTTTAGATAGGTATTTGTATTGTTTATTTGTGTTTTTGAGTTACCGTATTGTTGTTGTTGTTTGAAAAAAGAAAATTGAAATAGAGATTTTGGGGGAAAAAAAAACATTAAAGTATACGAACAGGTCAGAGTTCAAAGTGCAACCTAATCTATTGTCATAAAGATGTGGAGCCTCTTGTTGCATTAAAATGCCTATAAACATAGTTTGTGCAAGTGTTTCATAATAAAGTGACTTAAAAGCAATTTAAAAAAAAAAAAAACCCTACAACAACAACAACTACCAACTAAGATCGACAAACAAAGCATTTGTTGAATGTTTTGAATATTTTTATATCATGATTATGCTGAACATCATTGTATTGAATGTCTTGAATATTTTTTGTATTGTGTTGTACTGTGTGGAGCTTTTCTCCCTGGGCCTCCACTGAAAATAGGTAATTTCTGCCGGTAAACAAATGTAAAATAAATAAGTAAATATTGAGAGCTGAATGACTGACACTGAGCTCGGATATGATGGAGCAACATGGTGAGGGTTGGGTCACTCACACTGAGCACTAGGATATGATGGAGTGACATGACAAGGGCTGGATCACTTACACTGAGCACTAGGATGTGAATGAGTGACATGGTGAGGGCTGGATCACTCACACTGAGCACTAGGATATGATGGAGTGACATGACGAGGGCTGGATCCCTCACACGATGCACTAGGATGTGATGGAGTGACATGACAAGGGCTGGATCACTCACACTGAGCACTAGGATGTGATGGAGTGACATGGTGAGGGCTGGATCACTCACTGAGTACTAGGATTTGATGGAAATATTTGGTCAGTTTTGGGAAGCCTGAGGATGCAGTATGTCTCAGGGACTTGTCAGGGTGATGTGATATGGTTGTAAGAGATGAAAGAAGAAACAACAGTGTGGACATAAACTAAGGTTAGAGAAGCATATAGGCTGTTGTAACTTAAAATGTCTGAGATTTACTAGTAATAGATGATACGAGGAGTATAAAGAAAGACTGTGCAGTGATAGTAGGTAGAAATAAGAATGTGCTATGATTTGGGGAGGATAAAAAGGGAAGAGCACATGTAGTTTATGGGTGCAAAGGAGGACTTCAACAATAATAAAAATTGTGTCAGAGAAGAGTGGTAAAAGTACAATGTAACTGGGTGTTGATGAAGTGCACAATGTACTTACATTCAGAAACTCCATTATAAAGGGTGTTAAGCTGTGAAATAAGGAAAAAAAGAAAGTTTTTTTTTTTCAGTAGAAACTGTCAGCAGACATGTTGTGAAATAGTCAGAAATGATATAGATGTTCCCATACGATTGTGCTTCTGTGTGTTGGGGGGGGGGGGGGAATCTGGAGGTAGAAATGAGTAGATGTGTCCCAGATAACCGGGACAGATCAAAAGTAGAAAGGGAGAATTGCATTAGTATCATGGTAGAGTCCTGTGACTCAGATTCAATTAGTGGCCCAAGTGCTTGCCAGAAGAGGCAGGAGTGGATGAGCATGCCCCTCCTGTGCAGGGAGTGCACATGCATGTTGATTGTATTTCCTGGTGGAGACCAGGAAAATTTTCAGATTGTTGATGGATGGAGCATCCTAGTGATATCAGCCTCTTAGGGAAGTGTGGGATGGTGCAGCAATGCTGCTGATTGTACATCTTATCTACAACTATAGTTAGGTTGAGGGCAGGGAGGAATAGGGCCTAAACATATAAGCAAAAAAGCACCTCTGAAGGCCGCATTAATGATCACCCTGATGGTAGGGAACAAATGGTCCTATTTATAGGCAGAATTGGCAAAAATGTGCAAAACAAAATTGGAAGGGACATGGGAGAGGATGAACAACTGCAACTTTGCCACCTGTTTTCATGTTGGACATAGCAGGGCATAAGATTTCTGTGCATATCTTTAGATGTTCATACGAAATGTCATTTTTTAGAACTGAAGTTCAGTGAGTGCTGTCCAGAGTAAACATTTTTATGGACAGCGATTATGTGATGTGCTAAGTAAAGAATATAACTGTATGACAGAGTGGGCATTGTATGAATTGTTTGATGATGACGTTAATAGATGCAGCCAATAGCAGTATGCATCACTCATCATGCAAGACTAGTCATGCACTCCTCTCATTCCTTCTCACACTTGAAAAATCTCTGTAGTGAAATTTGTTCGCTTACAACTGTTGCTTTGTTTGGTAAAAAAGTATTTGTAAGGTTAGCAGACATTTTGGAAATGTTGTCAAAATGTAATTGCTGCAAATACTGCCAGGTAATATTAAATCCATTGTACCATGCTGTGACTTGTGTGACTGGGTATAACCAGTCCATGTCTTTGAATCGGTGAATTACCCCAGAGATTAATAATTCTATATACATCTGTGTCATTCATGTTCTCAAGAAGGACAACTTCTACTTCCATGCTTCCCTTTCAAAGACGGCTAGACCCTTGGAAAGGAATAATTTTAGTACTGCTGCCACTGTGTACTACTTCACATATTTCCTTGGTGCCATGTTACTGGCCTTCAGACTAGACTGGACTTTAGTTTCTTACAGTGGATTTGGGTCTTAAGACAGTTTACCATGTATATTTTGATAGCTGCATGATGTTCATTTTATGTATTTCTTGTTACAACCTTTCGTTGTTCCTTTATAAAAGTTTCAAGAAAATGCACATGATCAAAGTTTAAAATGTCCCCCAGCAATGCTCACACACAGAACAGTCCCATATGACTTATAACAGAATATGATTAATCATTGCATCCTTTCTGAAGTAAAACTATGTTATTCTGTTTGATTTCCTGACATTCAAGTATTGGATGTATACATGGCTGCAAATGCTTATTTCTCAAACTTTGCAAAACTATTATTAGCAAGAACTTAAAAATGTAATGCTTTGTTTATAATAGCTGTAATGCATCAGAAGTTGGAGTCTTGCAGCATTTACGTCCTAAAAGAACATGCATTTTATCCCTAGGGATTGTTCTGTCCAGTATAACCCCCACCCCTGACTGTTAGAATAACTGAAATGATTCTGGTAGTACAGTATGTGAGATATTGAGTGTGGCATTAGCACTTCCTCTGTGTGAATGAAGTTGAACTTCTGATTAAATGATTCTGTAAATTCTATAAAATTATGTAGTAAGTCAGGGAACAGATCTAGCATTGGTAGTAGGTTGGTATAGTAAATGTCCATAGAATTTGTCTGCATTCTGATTCCTTCCAGGTCACCACTAAGTTTGTAAGTACAGTAATAAGTTGGTAAAATAAAATTAATTTATTTTTCTTCCCAGCTTCCCATTGCAGCTTTCATCAGGTGTTGTATTTATTGGCAGCCTTGGTGGGTATCTATATTAGCTTCTGAATTTTACCCTGACAGGCATTTTCTGCTTCTTGGTGCAGATTTCACATTGAACTCCTTAGCTTGGTATTTTTGACCATTTATCTCCTACACTTATTTCTAATGGATTGTGCTGTGCAGATTTTTCTAGGATCTGGTAAACAGAACACCATATTAGCAAGGTTCCCGGGTATGTGTTCATTATTGTCTTGTCTTATTCTTGTGCACATCACCTGCAGTGGTTTGGCATTTTTTGGACATGTTTAATTCTTATGAGTAATGCCACTGTTATGATGCATCTTAAGGAGAACCGTAAAGATTCTACGGAGTGTCAGTATGCACATGGCCTCGTTTAGTCTCTGCAGTTGTAAGGTTTTGTTTGTGACTTTTAAAACACTTTCAGAAAGTGCAGCTGCGTTATTCCTTATGGGGTGGGGGAACTTAAACATATAATGTAGGCCCTTTCTGAGTTCCTTCTGTGCTGTCAGTAAGTAGACTGAGGAGTGTAATGAGGTGTGATTAATGGGAGTAGCTATGCCATGGATCCGAGGGTGGCATACCTCTAGACTCACATGCTTTTTCAACCCTGCAGCTGTTTCCTGCTCTGGTCTCCACTGAGTTAGAACAAATGCCCCATCTACACCAGTTCAGCATTCACTTGTCCCTACCCGCTGGTAAGGATGAGCAGGTATAACCTCATCATTCCTTCCCTGCATATACCAGTGTCTGTAAACACCCAAGCTACTAGTCTAACTTGGATCATACAGTTAGTCAACATACCTTTTTGTGGCACACCTAGAGAGTTAGCAACAAAGCAGGAAGACTGAAAACACCAAGATTTCAAAGTTGTGAGCCATATCACACCACAGCATTTACAGTAGTTTAAAGTTATTTAGTGAGACAACAGAAGTGTCATAGTGCAAATGTATGGCTTAGTTATGTTAGTCAAAGTTTTCCTCTGGTAACCAACTACATCTGTCTTCAGTCACCTTCATCTTTTGTTAGTAATCGTGAAGTTAATAAAATGGGTTTGTTCAAGTCATCTTAGGCCTTGTACATTAAAGTAACAGTTGTTTCATAAGGTGAATCATTATATACAAGTCTGTATGTATTTAAGCGATTAAACACACTAAGTACATATCCTTATTTTCAAGGATGAGCGGGGGACCTTGTCTGTTGAAGTGATATGCACAGAGCTACATAGTAAGCATGTGGTGACACAAAGAATCATATCCATGATGAAGCTCATTAGCAGCTCATAAGGCTAGCATGAGATAGCTTTGCTTAATATTACCATTTTGTTTTATAAGAGAGTCAGTTTGCAGCTGTCAATTCAGCTCCAGGAAGAGTTTCCTGCAACAACACATTCAGTGCTTGAGAGACCATCAAGATGTTTGTTAGATATGAGTAGTAGCAGTTTGTCAGTCATTTATGTCCTCAGTTGCAGCACTTTCCTTGCCAGAGCTTCTGTTTTGGTTTAAGACCTGTGCAGCCCATCTTTGTGAGTCACATGCCCAGAATAACAAGTTTTCTCCATGAAAAACTAATACTACTTACAATTTGAAGAGCCCACTGTCAGTATAAACTGAAAAAGAGAGACAAGTTGTGTCAGACAAGTGAGAATGTAATGCACTTAATTAGGCAAAATAGAGCTGCATGGAAATTGTACTGAAAATTGTTAAGCACTAACATGTTCATTATGTTTTTAATGTTAATTATAGTTAGCAGAGTTGAACAGTTTCAAAGAACAGACAAATGCGAAAGTACTGCCCAGTATGATAAGGGTCAGAACAGTCTTCTGCAGATTCAGTGTACTGCTTCAGGTAATCCTTTAACACTCTGTGATAAGTGTGCATACTCTAACATTTGTACAGACAAATGCCATGCATGCTCCGCAGAGGATATGTTCATAGGTAGGTACTAGGCGCCTAGCCAGAGTGTGTCGGCTTTCACTGCCCCATTGATTAACTGATCCTCTGTCAAGCAGAGCCAATGAAGTGATCCCAGGAGTGTATTTTAAGTTACCCATCCACTCGTCAAGGTTTCTCTTGAAGAGTGTTAGAGAGGGGCTCTGCCTAATGTAGTTTGGGATTTTGTTCCAAAGCATGGGGAGTCTCTGTGACAGGAATTTATGCCTCCAGCATGTTCTATTTATTGTTGTGGCAAGGTTTAGCTCTCTAGAGCACGTCGCTTGCAGTGACTTGGATTTCTTTAGGTGGAGCATGTCCATCAATTCTGAGTTGGACATGGCTTTGTAAGTCACGCAGAGATCACCTCTGAGTAAGCGATATGCCACTGAGTACAGCCGGAGTTTTTTCAGTCGGGCTGTATAGGACATATTTTTGAAGACAGTAATCGTTTTGGTTTGGTACTTTTGTGGTCTCTCCAGCTGTTGGAAGTGTCTTGTGAGGTACATCCCAAGTGGGGCATTGTACTCTATGATGGGTCTGATGAGTGACGAGTAGAGGTGCACTATAACCTCTTTATTTCTAGATGGAAACCCTTTAGTAATTAGATGGGCCACATAGAAGGATTTCCTAATTACTTTGGCAATATGATTGTCAAAGGAGAGATTACTGTCTACCTGGGTCCCCAGATCTCTTATTACCTCTTCTGTATTAAGGGGGCTGCCACCTATGTGGTAATTCGTGGGTGTTTTTTTTTTCCCAAACGGGATGACTATGCATTTTTTGGCATTTAGCTTGAGGCCATGACTTTGACACCAGGTGTCCATCTCAGTAAGGCCCTTTTGGGTGATGTCCGTGTCAGCCGGTGAGTCAGTTATGGCTATTAGTTTGCAGTCATCGGCGAACTTGGTTAGCCTAAATTTGACAAGATAGCTGCTATTGGCGTGCACATGAAAAGTTGCTCCTGCTACCGAGTTTCCAACAGATGTGCATCATATATTATTGGATATCCCATTTTGAAGCACCACTTTATGTATCATGCAGAACAAGCGTTCAAACTTTCACTTTCCTGGTACCAAAATAATTTTTTTTCACCTTCCCTCCTTCCATTACCACTGTTATTAATGCTGCAGTTGAAGATTTAATTAACAGTGGATGAGTCTTTTTTCAAGATTCTGTGTGATCACATTGTAATATATTGATGACTTACTGATTAGCATACACAATTTGTAGTTGAAAGGGTAATGTTTTCATGCTAGACTGTTTCATGTAAGAAAGTAAGTACAGCTTGGCAAATCAAAAAAGTTAGTTGAGAATATTGCCTAATTCAACATGCATTGTGTAGCATCATTTTCTTAATAGTAATGGTGCCAGTGATCACAGAAACAAAATATTTTCAAATAAAATATTCCTTGACTTCCTGTTTTAGACATCTGACTAAAACTGAAGTCCAAGATTCAGCTTCGGTCAACTGAGCCTTGAGTAAAGCAAGTGTTTTGGGAGATTTTAAGTAAAGTTTAAGTACTGCGATATGGCTGTAATATGTAAATGCAGATGTTCTTTGTGTTTCACTGTTGCAGTCATTTCATTTGGGTTATCTGCTTGCAGTAGCCCTCAGTCGGCCTGATTAACAATGTCTTGGGTCCTGCGTCGGTTGCTGTCCCTTCTATGACATCGGGTCGTCGGGGGTATAAAACATGCAGCTGACACCATTACATCACTCTTTCTTGCCGTGCGGTGCCCGAAGCAGAAGCAGTTCACAAGTGCTGGTCGGCCGACTCTTGAAATTTTCGTTTTCCAGTTTCAGAACTGAAGTCTTCAACTAAAGCTAAGTACCCCATTGGGGAAACTTTTTCTTGCTCCTTACCGATGTCATTAAAAGTTAATTGCATTACTTGTGTAAAGCAAATACCTCACAAAGATTTTAATTCGTACTGTATTCCTTGCCTAGGCCCTGACCACAACGTACCTTGCTGTCGGTTTTGTGCTTTATTTAAACAGCGCACTATCCGTCGTCTGTATATTTTTGCTTCTAAATATTTCGGCTCTCTGTTTAATTATCCAGAAATGTTGTTGGTTAGCCATTCAACCGGAAAAACGCAAAGATAAAGACAGAGACAGGCCGCTGAGGTACAAAGCTGCCGACAACGCTTCTTCTAAGCCAGTCGCCAGTTCGTCGGTACTCAGTAAGGCGCTTTTGCAGCCCCCGATACCCACTACTTCTGACTCGCAGGCCTCTACTGAGACCCATTCAGAGTCCAGTATCCCACGAGATGTTTCAACTGTGGAACCTGCGTATGTCTCTACCTTGGATGGGTCCGGAGCCACTGTGCAGGCACCGGCTTCTGAGGGTGTATTCAGGCCTATGGACTTGCATATTAAACCAACGCCTCCTTCATTTAGGCCAAAATCTCGAACCATGCCTAAGAAACCGACGCTCATGCCGCATGCTCAGGCCTCTATGCCTAAAAAACAAATGATAAGAATGGCTGAAGATCTTATAACTCTAATCAGGGGAAGCCAACCTCCCCCTTCTAAGAGACCCAGGACAGAAGTTGTTTATGAATCTTCTTAACAGGTTTCTGATTTTTCTGATTCTTCTGATGATCTGGATTTGCCCTTATCTACTTATGAGGATTCTGATGCAGAGGACTCTATTACCTCTGCTTTCCCTCTGGAGGATTTTTCTTTTGGTGAAACCTTACATACTCTAAGGGAGCATTTCCACAGGGAAAACCAGGATTTTTCTGATTCAGGAAAGAGGCTTAGGGATTTCTTACTCCTGCCTCATTATAGGCCTTTAGCTATTCCTCCTGTACTAGACATTGTTGATGCCTTTTCAGAATCTACTTTGGCACCTGATTCTTTGCCTCCTGCTCCCAGAAAACCTAACAGATATTACAGGGTTCCTGATTCTCACAAGTTCCTTTTTAAAAATCAAATTGTGGATCCAGAGACTATTTCACAGGGACCCAAAGGCATTAAGGCTTCCATGCTAAAATCCTACCCCCTCTGATAGAGACTCCAGGGCGCTGGATAGATGGGGCAAGAAAGTTTACACTTCTGCAACCTTGGCCATTAGGGCTTTAAACTGCCAGTTTCATATGTTAAAGTATCAACAACATGTTATTGGATTGCTTAAACAGAAAATGATGTTAATTACTGACTGCGCTGAAAATAAAGAATTACAGGATTTAATGCATTCTGCTGAAAAGGTTGGAAAACATACTTTGCAATGTGGATTTGATTCATTAGAGGCCTCTTGCAGGGCTGTTCTTACTGGGTCTGTGCTCAGAAGGCATGCTTGGCTTAAGGAGCAATCTTTGCCTGATCATGTTAAAGCTAATTGTTGGATGCTCCCTTAAATCAGGAACGCCTGTTTGGCAACAAGGCTGAGGAAGTTCTTAAAAAGATGGAAGATAAAGCTAAATCTATGCAGACTGTTAAAGATTTCTTACAAGTTCAGCCTCCTAGATTTAGTAGTTACTGGCCCTCTAAAAATTGGTCCTTTCCAGCCCCCTCCAGGTCTTCTCAAGCCAAACCCAGCCACAGCAGAAACCCCAGGTTTCAGTCCCAAGGGACACACAAGACTAGGCAGTGGGGGATTTCAGCACCCAAACCTGGGAGCAGTAAGACTCCCCCCTATGGAAAACCGTCTCAATGACTTGCCTTTAAAACTTCCAAGCACTTCCCAACTGAATGCTCTTTTAGGCGGAAAGATCGGTCTGCAGGCCAAAAACTGGGAACTCATTACCCAGGACAAATGGGTTTTAAATAGTGTCCCAAGGATACAGATTTCATTTCCACATGTTACCAACACCAAGCGGGTGGCCAGATCTACCCTCAAATCAGTGGGCAGAGGCCCAAAATCAGGTATTCTCTCTTAAACATGGGGGCTATTCAGTTGGTACCAGAAGAGGAAAAGGGACAAGGTTTCTATTTGAGACATTTCCTGGTACCCAGAAAAGGCAGTACATGGCATCCTGTCCTGGACCTTTCTATTCTAAACACCTTTCTGGTGATTCCAAAATTCAAAATGCTGACTCTTCACCATCTGCTTCCTATGCTAGGCAATGATGCATGGCTGGCAACACTAGACTTAAAAGAAGCATACCTGCACATCCCTATCAGGGATTCTTGCAGAATATACCTACGCTTCAAAGCAGGCTACATGCAGTATCAGTTTGCTGCACTGCCCTTTGGCTTATCTGCTGCGCCCAGGGTATTCACAAAGTGCCTAGCTCCAGTCATTGCATTTTGCAGGCGAAGAAATGTTCAAATATACCCATACCTGGACGATTGTCTAATTCAGGCAGAAAGCAAGGACATTCTTTTTAATCATCTGGCCTTTGTTCAAAGGATACTGACTTGTCTGGGGTTCACCATAAATGAAAAGTAATCCCACCTTGTACCCTGTCAACAAATTATATTCCTGGGAGCAAGTTTGAATACAGCTTCCCAGATGGCTTTCTTCACAACAGAGAAATGGATACATTTGACAACTTACTTCAACCAAGTGGCCACAAAAACCCAGCTATCTGCAAGGCAAATACTGCAAGCCTTGGAGTTCATGGCCTCCTGCATTCTTCTAATTCCATATGCAAGGCTGCATATGAGGAAACTACAGTGGTATCTCAAAAGCCTATGGTGTCAACATTCACAGGATCTAGAAGCAAGGATTCCTATCATACCTTGCCTAAGCCTAGAGTTCCTTCGGTGGGCAGAGGCCTGCCACCAAAACAGGGGACTACAATTCACATTACCCACTGCCGCACAAATCTTAACAACAGATGCATCAGACTATGCATGGGTGCTCACCTGGCAGGGAAGTGCATTCAGGGCAAATGGAACCCAAGTCAAATGCACCTGCACATAAATCAAAAGGAAATGTTAGCTGTGCAGAATGCTCTGACAGCCTTCAAGGACCACATTCTTCCAGGACAACTAATGGTAAAGACAGACAACACCACTATAATGTGGTACATAAGCAAGCAGGGGGGTACACATTTTTACCCTCTCTGCAGACTAGCCATGGCATTGTGGAACACATCCTTGAGCTACCAAGTGAATATACAAGCTCAATTCCTGCCGGTTAAACTAAATACACTGGAAGACGGACTAAGCAGAAACCTCATGGACCCACACGAGTGGAAACTGGAACCAAGGATCTTCAACATGTTGACAAGCAAATGGGGGAGCACAGATATAGATCTGTTTGCCTCCCCTCCAGAACCATCAACTGGACACATTTTGCACAAGGATTCCCCACAAGCTAGCTTGGAAAGTGGATGCTCTATGCTTCAGCTGGAAAAAACTATCAGTTTATGCCTTTCTTCCTCTGCCTCTGCTCTCCAAGGTACTACTAAAGATCAAACAGGACAGGCAAGGACAATTTTAATTGCACCAGACTGGCCTCGCCAACACTGCTACCCACTCTTGCGCAGTGTGTCACGCTTGGCTCCATGGCACCTGCCTCAGACTCCATACCTGTTGTCTCAGCAGGAAAACCAGATTCTGCACCCTCAGCTGCAAACTCTGAACCTAGCAGCCTGGCTAATTACCTAATCTCTCCTTTACCATCCCTCAGTAAATCAGTGATGGATATAATTTTAGAGGCAAGGAGGCCTAGTACTAGAAAATCTTATACTGCAAAATGGAAAAGATTCTGTGCTTGGAACCGATCTCGAGGAATGAACGCAGCAGTGCCCAATTTACCTCAGGTTCTACAATACTTGACTGAGATGCTTCATAAGGGCTAGTCTTTTTCCTCCATCAAAATTCATGCCTCAGCCATTTCAGCTCATTATAGCACAGAGCCTCCCCTCTTCTCTCACCCACTGCTCAAGCAGTTCCTCAAGAGGGGCCAAAAATTTAAGGCCACCCAGGAGAGCTCCAACTCCAGCCTGGGATGTTAACTTTGTCTTGGAGAAACTCACTCTTCCTCCTTTCGAGCCAGCTGCTACTGCAGATTTAAAATTTCTTTCCTGGAAAACAGCTTTCCTTTTGGCAATCACTTCTGCAAGAAGGGTATCTGAATTACAGGCCCTTATGGCAGTGGAACCTTTCATCATCTTTCATGCAGACAGGGCGTCCCTCAGAACCAATCCCTCCTTCATGCCCAAGGTGGTATCAAGTGTGGCTCTTAATCAGTCCATTCATTTGCCTACCTTATTTCCTAACCCACAGAACAAAGGGGAATGGATACTGCACTCTTTAGATGTGCACAGACAGCTTAGATTCTACTTAGACAGGACTAAACCTCAAAGGAAATCTGAACAACTGCTGGTGGCATTTGCTGCAGGGACAGAGGGGAAAGCTATTTCAAAACAAACCATTTCAAAATGGATAGGCCACTGAATTCATTTTTGCTATAAGCACCATGGAAAACCTATCATACAGGGCATCAGACCCCGTTCAACCAGGGCTGCATCTACCTCTACAGCCTTTCTCAGGGGTGTCCCTACTAGGGACATCCTAGAAGCTGCTACCTGGAGTTCTGTGCATACTTTCACCATGCATTATCATTTGCCAATTTTCTCTAAATCCAGGGCTAGTTTTGCCACCGCAGTCTTGCAGGACCTTATAGCTGGCCCTAATTCTATTTAAATTCCTCCTCCCAACCTTAGCTTTGGGAATCTACCCAAATGTAATGACTGCAACAGTGAAACATGAAGAACATAGTACAGTTGCGTACACTTACCATAAATGTAGATGTTCGAGTGTGTTCACTGTTGCAGTCCTGGTTACCCTCCCTCCAGCCCCCTTTTCTTCCTTTGGCTATACCTCTACTCTCACTTACTATGCTCTAAAAGCTTTTTGGTGTATTTGCTTTTATGTTGGAGGTATATCCTTGTATTTATAGATTTAATTGCTTCCCATTATGGGGGCACCTGATATCTGGGGCAAGAAAAACTGATGTAATGGCATCGGCTGCTTGTTATATACCCCTGACGACCTGACGTCATGGAAGAAGGGACAGCAACCAATGCAGGACCCAAGACTTTGTTAATCAGGCCGACTGAGGGCTACCCAAATGTAATGACTGCAACAGTGAATACACTCGAACATCTACATTTATGGTAAGTGTACACAACTGTACTTTCTGGAATGCTTCTGTCCCTGTTGTAGCCTAGAATTATCTGAGTTATGCATAACTGTTGCCCTGGCAAAAGCAAGAAACGGCTCTAAGTACAGTGTTACATGCTTGATTTTTGAGTGGGTATGACACACTGTTTGTCTGAAAGACTTGACCTGTTGTGGATCAGAAGGTGAAAGGTAACTAACTCCTTTTAGTCATGGACTACAGCATATTTTTAGAGACATGGTATTTCTAATGCATATTCATTTTTCAGTTTTTTTACACTGCATTTCCCAGGATCTTGCTCTGACCTATGATGATGTTTATCAAAGTCAGATTTCTGATATTCTTATGGAAGTTGGATTATCCTTAGATGTCTAGCCTACTGTCCTCCTTGGAAGTACATTACTACCTCAGGTCTCTCAAGTTCCTGGTTACTCAGGTGGATGGAAAAGTTCCAGTGCACTTACCAAAAAGAGTAGAGGAAACATTTACTGGTGTCCTGGCCAAATTTTCCCTAGTATTATACATGCATCCGGGTCTCCCATAAAAAGAGAGAACTAGCCTAGTGGGACTAACCTGATCAAGAAAAGATGAAATAAAAAGTAGTAGATGCCATATTTTATTAGGCTTGCCTTGGACTTTCTAATTCAGGTTTATTTTCTACCGTTGGCCAAAAAACAGAAGAAAAAAGATCAGTATTTGCATGAAGTTTTCAAAGGTGAATACCACCCTGTTCACTTGACTAGAAGACCACAAGAATTTGTGACCTAATGCAAATTTCCTCAAATGAAATTGTCAGGGAACTTGAGACCTCTGGTATACATGATTTATTTAATCACCTGAGCTATGGGAGTCCTCTTGATTCAAAACTGATGCATTTTTGCTCATTTATTACAAAGCTTCATGGATTTTCACAGAGTTACATTGCCGTCATCTTTTAAACAGAAATCTTTGCGTATATATACTCTTGCTCAAACTTGATGTGGAAATAATTTGTAAATGTATAATGTTAAGAGGTTGGGACTCACCATTTTTTATGCACTTCTGTTACCTTGACACAGTCAGTGAATTTTACATTAACAGATACCAGTGGCCCATGACAGTGAGTACAGGCATGTTGCTTTGGTATGTACATCATTTGATGGGGTATATGTACCCTCTTGTAATCTAGTTGCTTCAGGCATGATGGAAAAGGCCACATCTTTGATGTCTGTGTGCATAAACCAGCATAGCTCAGATTGTGAATTTATAATGAGCTATGTCAAGCTATCTTGAATTTCCCCTTTCAGCCATATGAGGTATCTTTGGTTACCCCTATTGGGAGACCTTAGAAGCCTTCTGTGTGAGAGGTAATGCTCCTTTTTCTGTTTAATGATGTGCATAATTATACAATTGATATACACTTTCATGACTGGCTAACTCAGTCACAATATTAATATTAAACAATAATACAATGTATGTATCTCAGCAAAATTATTAAAAAAATCTTAAAAACATATTATGAATGAGGCATTGTATAGCAGAACTAGTGTCTGTCATTGTGTAATAACATACTACTGCCTTATTGCTTGATTATCACCATTTCTTCTTTCTCCTCTGGTAAAATTAATTATCCTTAGATGATTGCTGCCACCTTTCTGTAGGAAAGTGAATGATCCAGATATGGAACTGAGCCTCCTGCCATGACATTTCCTTTGTGTAATTTGGTAAATCGGTTGGGGGAGGCCGATGTTCTGGCAGATGTCTTGATTTTAAGCTAGAGCCCACTATTGGGTCTTCAGCTTAATCAAGACAACGTTCAAGTAATTTTTCAGAAGTGGAACATTTTTGAGTTAGTGGACATGTTTTCTACTTGGTAGTAAAGGTTTGTTTCTTTCCAAAATAGCTGTAGCAGCATAACACATCCTCAGTGAAATGGAAGAAGGTTCTTTCATCTGTTCCCTGATTTCATGTTCTTTCCTGTCATTCTTCACTTATTGGTAAAGATTTTCATTAAAAGGTCAACTCAGTCTCATTACTATGCTGTTCTAGCAATCCACTCGGCTCAAAAGATATCCAGTCTCCCAGCTTTTATTTGAATTTGAAAAGACCCTCACTTCATTAAAGCCATTATGAAAATACCCTCACTTCATCTTCATTAGACACTGTCCTTCTCTGCACCATGTTCTAAGCTGTCATTTAATCAGTACATATCCCTGTTCTCTTTTCAAATGCTGAAGAGTCGAAAATGTATTCTTCCTGCATGGTTATTTGGCACCTGTGAGCTAAAATCCAAAGCGTATTACCAAGAAAGCTGATAACAAGGAATCCCAAAGGACCACAAAGCTGGAAACTGAGCAGATGACTTGTTTGAACTGTATGAGATGTTCATGTCATAGAAACTTTCTTAACTGCTACCATTAATGTGCAGTCACTTGTGCAAGTCAAACAACTGCAGTCAGTACATATTATACACAGTGCATTCTGGTATGTAATGATAAACACCCACCCCAAATGTTTGCACAGAATGAGATAGCCTTCGAGAAAACCACTTGGTTGTAGTGGAAAGTGTAGTGTTTTCATTTATTTGAAGTTGTGTGACATTGCACTGAATAATTTAGTGAGGTGTACTTAAGGGGCATAGCTAATTGTGCAGGGGTAAAACCATAAGGAAGGGTGGAGGTTAAGGGGTTGGCTGCCTCAGGCGTATGTTGTAGTGTGCAACTGGCACTGTAGAAGAGGAGCTGATTGGTTCCTGCACACAGTAGCTGGTACTCATTTAAGCAGCCAATTATCACTGCTTAAAGGACAGTTGGTCCTTGTGTCTTGGGAAATGTTGCAAGGAACTCCCTGATGCAGTTTAGCAAAGGTGGTTAACACAGTTTAGGAAAAACCCAAAGAACTGTTGTTTCAACACTGATAAATGTTTATACAAAATAACTCTTTGCTTAGCCGAAGGATTTTTTTTTAATTATAAATGGGCAGTAAATTAACTCTTGCAAAGAAATATTAAAGCTCAGTGCTATAGTTTAGTAAAGGTGTTTAATAAAGCAGTGATCTGTTATGACCATAAATAATGGATTCATTTGAATAATTTTTGTCTTAAACTCTGAGGGCTTTTTAGGTCACGATCTTCTTTGAAAGAATTCCTCTCATCCCACCCCACCACACAAACAGAGCTCATCCATTTATTAATGTAAACAAACTGTTTCACTCTAAGCTTTAGTGCTGTTTATTAACAATCATAAATGACTCTGACCATATAAGTCAACTGTTCAGAATGTCTATTTTTCCCTCATATTTTTGGTATATTCCTCATAAAGTTTGTTTTTTCTGGCAGATCATTGTAGTCACTAAACAATGATAGTCATTTGAGTTTTGGACTTCATTCATTCCCTTCAGAAAATGCACTCTAATGCAAAACATATTGTTCTGGCAACTTTATTAACTTTATAAGAGGAATATTTAAAGTCTGTTTCAGATTTTTGGGCTTTTGTTCACCCCCCCTCCCTCCCAAGTTATTATTGGCTCTGTCCAGAATTCTTTCATTTGGAGGTTGAGATATGCAAAGAAGTCTGAACAATATAGTCTACAGAGACCCATGAGAGGAGTTCCACAACAAGATGATTCATATGGAAATGTGCATGTAGTTCCATCCTGTAGTCAGTCTACCAAAATGTTTCATTTGCCCTGTATGTAAGTTATTAGTAGAATGATTTTGTGGTCTGTAAACCATTCTCATTTATAATTGCCCTTTGCCTAGGGAGGCAAGCAATCATCCCTCCTTCATTCTAAGTGTACCACACAAATGCTGCATTATCAGTATTTATCAGGAAGGCACCTGACAGAAGATTTACCTCAAGTACTCCCATACCAAAGTCTGCTGTTGTCTCCTAATGCTTGCTTTGGTGGCCACGTGTACCACACTCCATTAAGAAGGTAAACTTCAGTATATCATACAGAAATATTCAGTAGCCAGTCTGAAATAAGTATCAATAAAGCTGTTGAACATTCCTGAGTAAAAGCTACCATACATTCTTGCTGTTATTTCACAAATCCTACTGAAGTAATCATTAATTCATCAGTTTCCGTGTGCAAAATTAAATGCAAGCACCTTATTTTTAATAAAAACAAAATTGCATTTGTTGCTCAAATTAGAAAGCAGAAATGCCGTATCCTTTTACTTTGCATGACAGCAGGGACACAACTTATATTTATATGATTTTCTACAGAGGAGCTGCCATGTATGTGAGACTGCATATGCACGGCAGCTCATAATGTCTTCCTGCTGACAGCACTATATAGACAATAAACTCCATATTAAAAAAAAAAAAAAAACGGTACTTTTTCCATTAACGGTGCAACAGCTTTCTGGTTCTGGATTTTCGTTAACAGAGAAGTACCGTTATGTAGCGGAATGTAGCTTTTGTGTGTGTGGGTTGAGGTAGCGGCGGGCAACGACTGACAGTGAAAGTAACTTAAAGAGATGGGGACTGCTAAAGTTTTACTTATCTGTACGTGCACATTGTAATGCAGGAAGCCACAATGGTCCAAAGTAATGTAACACAAATAATAAGCACTCTGAAGGGTCAGTGTGTCACATTTAACAATCCTACAGTGACTAAGTAAAACATAAAAATATCTTATTTCTGCTTTTAGAAATTTGCTGTGACACCTGGGTGTGCTGTACGTTTCAAGTATTTGTCTGAAATAATACGTTCATTGACTGTTGGTTACAGGATGAAGAATACTGATGGCTTTTATTCCACAGTTTTGATAAATACCAACGCGCTTCTCTCTGAACAGCAGTGTTGCGATGTCAAAGGGGAAGTAAAGACGGCAAAATTACAGTTTCAGCTAGTAGGCGCATGTCATGGCAAAGGATTGTTTATGTCCTGACAACTTTTTTATCAGTTACCTTAAGCACCTCACAGAGGTAAACAGTGATGTCAGACTTGATTTTGGACTGAAACCTGTTGTACTTTTCCGTTAACGCAAATCAAAGCCCAGAAAGCTGTTCCGTTAATGGAAAAGTACCAAAAAAACAGATAAGACCTTTTTAATGCCGCTGTACATTTAAAAGATGTACACAATGACAGGATCATAGTCAATGCATACTTTACCCACAGTTGATCTAATTTGGTCACTCACGTTACAAGTAGAAATCTAATGCGTTTCCTAGTGTCTAGGTTGACCTGGTATACAGGACTCATACCTCACAACTGTACAGATTTTCACAGAATGTCCAGCTTTTTGCCTCTTATTTTTGATCTTTCTCATACAGTTCTGGTTTTCTGACAAGTCATTGAGGATTAAAGTCAGAAAATAATGGCAGGCATTTGAGATTCCGATTTTCCACCTTTCAGAAAATTCATCATAATGCAATACCTGTTATTTCATCAACTTTCTAAGTTTGTAAGAGCAATATTTAAAAAAAGTCACTATTTTTGAGCCTTTGTCCCCCCATTATGTATTTGTTCAGATTTCTTGCTCTAAGCAGTTGAGAGGTATGATGCAGTTTCTCTCTTTTCTTATCAGTCCTTCATCTTTTGTACACTGTCACAATGAAGCCCAAGTGGCTTTTGCAGCCAGGTTTTGTATTGTCATGCATTTTTTAAAGGTATGAATTCTGAAGTTTAAATAATTGTCATTATTTACTGACTTTAATCCAAAGTGATTTGCCAAAAAAAAAAAAAACACCAGTTCTGAGGAAGAGACCAAAAATATAAGGTAAAAATCTGGACGGCCTCCAGAATTCTGGATAGTTGAGAGATATGGGAATTTCTTGAGGTTTTTCCTTTCTCACACAACCCCGAGGCTGAATGAAACATCCCTTCTCCTTCTGTAGGATTTAGATGCTGTTTTAAGCTTTTGATCACCTTCATGCTGCTCTAGAAAATGTGCCTTTTCTACTCAAAGACAATGTAAACATATTACAAACTTAATTCTCACAGCTCCCACATGGACAAGAGTACTATCGCTATCACTGCATCACGTTCTGTATGAAAACACATCATTATGTCAGCAACAAGGATGAGTACCTCATTACTGCTTTATGATCCCCAGCCTTTGTGCCTGGAGGGCATGCACTCACTCCTTGATTTCGGCACACAGTTGTCCAGTTTACTTCTTTTTGTGCAGAGTTTGCATGTTCTCTTTGTGTCTGTGAGTTTGCAACAGATGCTCCCTTATAGCAAATGTCTGTGTTGGGTGACTTAAAAAAATGCTTATTGGCTATTAGCGTGCTGGTGGTGGTGTGTAAGTGGATATCTTCCAATGGACAGTTATCTCATCCGTCCATTTCTCTGCATGGTGCTCACTGAGGGCAGTGGTTAACTTTGTCTCCACCCATTCCCTGAAGTGGATTGAACGGGTAATCAGTGAATGAAAAATTGATTGTGCCATGTTCAGAATAAGTTGATCATTGCTTGAAAGAAGCCAAGAGACCTTCAGTTAGTAAATGTTGTCTAAATGGTAAAGATAGGCTTATTTAGCAGCTGAGCAGTCTTTGACCACAGATCCTGCTGAATTCCTAAAACTAGATGATTCACCTTTACAAGATAGTTTGAGTCTTCTGTCAGTCTGTACTCAGCTGCTTGCCATCCTACAACCACTGATCATGTAGCCTTTAAAGCTTTCCTGAATGAAGTTTAGCATTGGAGACTTGCTTCTTTTCCTAAAAATCTACATTTTTAGGACACAAAAATTGACCCATCAATTCTTTTAACCAGCTGTTTCTGCTGATTTAAATTTTTTTAATAGAAGACAGCATCTCTGTTGACAGTAACATACATCTGTCTGAGGTGATTTTTTTAGGTTGTGGGCCTTAATGTACAGCACAGCAAGACCTAATCCATCTTTTTAGCTTAAGTAATTTCCACTATCTTAGGTTGTGCAGCTTTCATTCTTCCCATAACACAAAAAGAAAAGTGAGGGATAGTGACTAGGAACATGCATACACAACTGAGACACTAAATGTGTGGAACCAGCACCCTCAGAGAATCTGATTACTTATTGTTTACTTTCAGGAAGGGTAAACAAGGTCAGCTTGAGACTAAGCAGGCATTGTCATAGGCAGCAGATCTTTCGTATTGCCCTCTGCTGTGACAAGAACACAAAATGCTATTACGGCATATTTTGCTAGGATAGATAACTACTTCTGGTACACATTGTAGTACAGTGAGCCCCCCACACAGACACACACTCAGTAAACATATACTGTTGTGTGCCATTGCTAAAAGAAATTAGTGCAGATGGAAACTATCCCTAAAACTCTGTGTTAATGCTACAAAATGACTTCTAGTTCTAATATGTCTGCGAAAGAGTTCTCCATACTGGAGAACTTGGTAGGGCAAGGGGTTCCTTTTCTCATGGTGATACCAGTTCTCCTTAGTCAAGTGAAGGGTGACACTTTTCCTGCTGATGGGGAAGTACTGTATTGGGAGCTCAGGGATAGGTGGCTTCATTTGGTGAGTGCACCCCCAAATAATAAGAGGGTACAGGCAGATGGTTTGTGGTTCTGTTTATGAGAACATGCTGGAACCACATTTTGAGCCTCGCTCTCCTTGGAAGTGGTGCTCTTCTGTCCCATCTGTAATTCATGCTTCCATGAATAAATAAAAATCCATTTGCTGGACCCATTGCATGATGTATCCTTTCAGTTCTTGCCTTCTGTGAAAGGGAAATGTGCTATTAGTGGAGTAGTGGTTGTAGAGTTCTGCAGGGGAAGTAATGGTCCTTAGACAGTCTTCCTGAAGATGCATGTGTTTGAGATGTTTATCATAACAGTTTTTTTGAAGGAGGCATTCTTGATACAGTACAAGAATGCTGGCACCTTCCTGATACTGAGTTTGGGCTGGAGTGCAGGTATTCCTCTGTGTAGTCTACCTAGTATAAGTAGTGCATTGTTACTGTGTGTTCAGTATTCATAGTTATTGCCGTGAGTATGAGAGGTGCTTTTCGAACTCAGAACTCATATCATTGATGACCTCATGCATGCAGAAGATCGTGATTTTCTGACACTAGTGACTAGAAGCCCAGATGTTATTAATGTTGTGGCAAGATTATCCCACTTGGTTAACAGCTGCTGTGGGGGTGAGCCTCAAACAGCTGCACTTGGTTATCAGCTGCTTTGGGTGTGAGCCTCAAACAGCTGCACTTGGTTATCAGCTGTTGTGGATGTGTGCCTCAGATAGCTGCATTTGGTTATTAGCTGCTGTGGGTGTGAACCTCAAACAGCTGCACTTGGTTATCAGCTGCTGTGGGTGTAAGCCTCAAACAGCTGCACTTGGTTATCAGATGCTTTGGGTGTGTCCTTCAGACAAACACACTTGGTTATCAGCTGTTGTGGGTTTGTGTCTAAGACAGACACCATTTGTTATCAGCTGCTGTGGGTGTGTGCCTCAGACAGCTGGAGTTGGTTGTCGGCTGCTGGCGGTGTGTGCCTCAGACAGCTGGAGTTGGTTGTCGGCTGCTGGCGGTGTGTGCCTCAGACAGACACACTTGGTTGTCAGCTGCTGTGGGTGTGTGCCTAAGACAGACACTGTTTGTTAGCTGCTGTGGGTGTGTGCCTCAGACAGCTGGAGTTGGTTGTCGGCTGCTGGCGGTGTGTGCCTCAGACAGACACACTTGGTTGTCAGCTGCTGTGGGTGCATGCCTGAGACAGATGCACTTGGTTATCATTGCTTTTGTTTTACACTCAAGGTAAAATATCAATTGCTTGTTTGTGACACTGTGGATGCAAAATCATTTTGGTGTGAGAAAGCAGTTTCCAAAATGTGTCTTGCTGCACTGTACTGTGTTGTGGTGCTTTTCTGACATTTACAGTTGTTAATTATTGTATTGTGTCATCACCATTGTTCCATATAGCAATAACCCACGCCTGGGTGTGGGTAATGCTAAATTTACCCACGGTTGGCGTGGTTTGGTCCCGAGGGCGAAGCCCGAGGGACCAAACAAAGCCAACCGTGGGTAAATTTAGCATTACCCACACACAGAAGTGGGTTATTGCTATTATACCATGACATTATTTAAGAAAAGAAACTATTACTTTTCTTAAATAATGGCATAGTATAATGCCTGTTTACTGCCCTTCCGCAGATGTCTGGCATCCGCGGCAGTTCTGATGTACTGCGCGCCTGCGCAGTACATCAGATCTGTGGGCAAAAGCAACGGAGAAAGCAAGATCTCCGTTGCTTTTTTTTTAGTGTCTCGCTATGTTAAATGAGTTTAACATAGCGAGACAGTTTTAAAATAAGCAACGGAGATGTCCGTTGCTTATTTTAAAACTGTCTCGCTATGTTAAACTCATTTAACATAGCACATAAAAAAGCAACGGAGATCTTGCTTTCTCCGTTTTAAAACACTGTCTCGCTATGTTAAATGGGTTTAACATAGCGAGACAGCTTTAAGATAAGCAATGGACATCTCCGTTGCTTATTTTAAAGCTGTCTCGCTATGTTAAACCCATTTAACATAGCGAGACAGTGTTTTAAAAAAAACGAGTTATACTAATGGAAAAAGTCCGGCGACGGACCTTTTTCCATTAGTATAACTCGATTTACAACGGGCACGCTGGCCAATCAGCGTGCACGTTTTGGGGGGGGGGGTCATGGTATAATAACAAAGTTATTTGTTTAGTTGCAGTCCCAAGAAGAAGAATGCATGTATTGTGGCAGTTGCCTTATTTTGATGGTTGTGAATTCTGACACTGTTCAAAAGATTAGATTTGAAATTAATTAATTTTATTAACATGGGGCATTGTATTTTTGTCATTTCTCAAAGTGGTTAACTTATGTTTCTACCTATTGTGTATAAAATTATTTTTATTTGTGAGAAAATGTTATTTATATGTACAGAAGAAAATCTTGAATTAACCCAAGGCACTTAAGGGACAAATATATTTCTAATCTCTGTCCAGAGTTAAGTAATTGGCAGGAAAAAGCTATCTTCATACATTGCAGTAGTTGTAATTACATAAGAAATTTGATCAGCTGTTATAGTTAGGATGCTTTTATTTTTTACATTCCATGTTTGAACATCTCCGTGGTCTGTGATGTCAGTGCTTTCAAAGGTGGAGTAAATATTTCATTATATGGAAGTGCAAACTGCTAAGAGCTTTCCATTTTCATTTTTTTGCAGGCTGCCTTGGCAGAAAGTAATCTGCCACTGTTGAGTAGCCCCTCCCTGTTGAGTAATACCACGAATAGTGGGCTGCTTCATGTGGGCCACGATGACGTTAGCAGTACTGTGGAGCAGGTGAACAGTAACAGCAGCAGTAGCCCTCCACGTCACTCCCCTCCACATCAGCATTATGGGTGAGTCTGTAAGCACCTTTTACTTTTATAACAGTATTATGCCTATGTGATAACCATGTAACACTTAATCTGATGGGATTTATTATTATTATTTAGCTGTATACCTGTAATAAAATGTTTTTAATTCCTGTTTTTGAACTTTTCTTGAGAAATAATCTTCAGTATGTCTTATAGTTTTGTTACTCTTTTTGTGAAAAGATTTTAGCAAAATGGAAATATTTCAGAGGAGAATGGTGAAGGTACTTAATCAGTCAGCAAAAAAGTGTGTGAAAAAGTTTAGGAGGTTAAAAAATTGTGCCAAGGCACATGGTGGAAGACTTCAGAGTACTTCAGTGAATTAAATCTGGTTTAAAAAAAAAAGACAGAGAAAGAAAACCTTGTCTTGAGATCGGGGGGGGGGGGAGTGGAATCTTGTAGCAGCTTGAGTGCTGTTTTTAGCAAGCGGTGTTTGAGTACTCAAAATAATTTTCATGCTTTCATGAAGATATTACAGAATACAAAACAGAAAAAGTGATTAAGAATGCATGAGGGAGAGTGAGAAAATTGCTGGAGTTTTTTTACATGTAGTATGAGTTATTCTTTCTTCAGTATGCTATTCCAGAAAACACTAGACCCTACTGAAGCACCCCAGACCCTGGCTGTGGCCAGCAGCACCGTACTACCACTACTGCTACTCTCTGTCACTCCTCTTCTACCCCAACTATGTGCAATGAACTTCACATGATCATGTAGACCCTGGTGGACCCCAGCATGGATAGTGGGATTCTCATCTGGGTGTTGGCAATTTTGTGGCCATTAGTGGGTGTCGTTGTGTTGGCAGGAGACTTCCAAGGATCCTCGATTCATTTTTTCCTAATTTTGCTTTTCCCAAAGAATGTGTTGCTTGACACTTCTATCCTCTGCTCAGCAAATCATAGTGCTCCTTCTGGCATGAGTTGCTGCTGATGTGACTACTTATGTTGCCCAGTTTCCATAGGGTCATGATACTCCCACTTGCAACTGGCCTTCCAGACAATGGTGTTTATTACTGCACTTGGGAAATTTGTGCTGCAGTGGGGTTAACAAAAGTCACAGCACTTGCGGAACAGGCAGATTGTTATTCTTTAACCTTGGAGTAATACCAAGACAGTTTCAGCTTTCTCATTAATTAGAAAATTGTGACGATAAGAGAGTGTGGTGGAGCAGTAATAATTTTAGTGCTGCTATAGATATCTGAGCTGACTCGAAATACTGTGTGTTGAATTTCTTCCAAGCTTGTACTGTATTAATTTTAAAGCTATATTCCAGAACCAGCTGTTATAGTAGTTGCCCCTCCCAGCTCTTGTCTTGTTGAAGTTTTTTTTTTCTTTTTACCAAACCGCCATTTTGACCTCCCTCACCCACCTTTGTAAAATGCTGCTTGAGGCATCTGCCATCATTTCTGCAAGCAACTGCTTCTTTTTTCTAAGTTTTCTCTCCACTGTCCTGTTGTGATTTCACTTACCAACATGCAAACAGATCAAGTCTTTCAGTTACCACGTATTCACTCATGGTATTTATTTGTTAACATAAAATATGGCAGTGCAGTATATACAAACTATGTAATAATGTAAGAGGATTAAATGTTACCATGGATACCTTCTTTCCATTATAACAGAGGAGTATCACTTGTGGTCTACACAGCTTATCACAAACTGCACTTGTATATACCTGTGTGATTTCATACTGTTGCTTGGTACAGACAATACAATTGACGTGATCTCACTCTAAACTGTCTTCACTTATTTATAGAGTTGTAATTTCATTTTCCTGGTGCATTACTCCATTTCTGCAGTGCACTGCAGCTCTCCAGGTACTGTGCAGCTGATAATTTGTAAACTTTCATCTCTGGCATTGGGCTTAATTTAATTCTGTGTATCATTTCAGTTGTTTGGTAGCAAATATATGTTCATAGGTTGGTACTAGGCTATCGGCCCTAGGCCCCCTGTACAAGCCTAGCCATAACCATTCCCTGGCTATTTCTTCCCACAATATTTACTTCCCTGGACCCCTGTCTAGCAAGGTGACTGACGTGATACCCGGGGTGAATTTCCTATCTCCTATCCAATCGTCAAGGTTCCTTTTAGAGAGGACCAGACATTGTAGAGTGTGTGTGAGTGTGTGTTTGTGTGTGTGTGCGCCTTTAAATAAGTAAATAAATATATATAATAAACCACACACACACACACACACAGAGAGACACATTCATTTAGCCTAATGTTTGATCCAAATAGAAAGGGTATGATAAGATTATTTATCTGCTCCACTTTAGTCAAAATACCTCAGCAGACACTTGTGCTATCTTCACCTGCAGTTACACCACATATGTTCCAGCACTGAATAGCTGACATATTATTTGACCCAGGACTGCCATAAAATCCTTTAGTAGTCTAAACATTAATACAGGTTATTGAACTTATTTGTTGCCTCAGGACCGGTTCTTGTTTCTCATCAGCATCATGTTGAGCATCTGCCCCTGAGAGCCATCTGTTTTTTATATGGCTACATTTTTGATATCATTGCTTTCTGTCCCCAGGATTGGCTGCAAAATGTCAGTGTCTGTGTCTCCCTGAGCTGATCTAATATTAACTATCCTTGGTTCCACACATCATTCCAGAGGGAGATGCATAGTTTTCAGAAGGAATTGGTAATATTGGCATCCCATTTTTGTGAGTCCAGGCAGAACAGGAATTGTAACACTTGCAGTGTAGTTAGTTCCTTGACTTTTTTTCTGTGTACCTCATGTATCAGAGCACCTGACAGCTGTATTTGATACAGAACCCAGTGGCCACTGCTTGTGCCACTAGACATTCCGTGTTTCCCATTTGTGTGCACTAGTGCATCACTTTAGGCTGATTTCTTTTTACACCGATGGTGGTCCTGCTCTCCTTCAATGGATGTTCTACCTATGAAAAATTCCTTACACCCTTCTATAATGGAGAAGACCTAGACATAAGTCACTTATTCAGCAGCCTTTTCCAAATTTATTGTGTCCAGCTCCATTGTTTGAACCCCAGTCATTGATGTTGCAGATGGGGATCCTGCCGCCCCACAAGCAGGCAGAATGTCAACATGATTCTGGCCTTTACTGAGTCCCTAACATTACCTCGTCAACCTCATCTTGAACACTGAAGCAAAAAGCCTTGCTAGTTTGCTTATGTGTCACATTAGCATGTAAACCGATCATCTACTTATAATATTGGATTACAGTCATTTGAAGCTCCTATCCAAGGAGATGTATTGCCTGATTCTGAAAGACTATTTTTTGTTTATTTAAATTGTCCTCTTCCCCAGATGTCAGTTTTTCTAACAAAAAAAAAAAAACATTAAAGGGATGTGTATTTTCCCAGGTTGTCTTTGTACTCATTTTTTGTAGCGTAAGAGTAATAATTTATACTTTTTATTTTATTTTTTGCTTCTGGTAGATTATGATATATTTGCACAAGAGTAGTGTTGAAGCAGTGCTCAGCTTTTCTGGACTCCGCTTGTTGTCCCATAGGAAGCCCATCATGTCCTGATGGTTTGTCCATTTATGCAGCACTTTAACTCTTTCCTTCCAGATCCTTGAAAATATTTCCACTTTGAAACCATTTCATTAGTCTTGCCAAAGTCAGCAGTTTACCAGATCATTCAAAACCTTTCTGTTAGACTGGCCTTAACCAACAGTTCAGTAACATTTTCTTCTGCTATTCAGAAACAGGCAGTTATGTTTTAAAAGGATGCGTTAGTATTAAATTCCCAAAAGGTAATGTAGCAAAGCTTAATTAACAATGTATGGGGAATTCGACATGATGTACAGATGACATTGGGAAAATACTGTAACACTAATGTGGTTTACAAGCAGTGGTTTCAGTAATATTCCTGAGTGGGCATTATGAGCAGCTTAGCAGTAGATGTTTCCAGTGGAATACAAAGATGTTTTTTGTACTTATAAAATATCAGTAAATATAATACAGAGTAGTTATTTGTTGAAATTTACATTAAATGCTTGTCCTCATGCTAACAACTTTGTCGATGATGCCCTACCAACTGTTTTAAATAATGACAAAAATGAAAATAAATTAAAATTAATTATTCGTAGAAGATTGAGGTATTTTGTACTTGATATAACAGAACTAATGCATATGTGTGTTTTATTAAATTCAGCCAGCAGATACACGTAAAGGAGGAGCCATCCGAGCTAGAAGATGGCAGCAGACCAGTTTCAGCGTTGGCAGCAGCCAGTCAGAATTTAATGATCCATGATGACAGGGACCTGGATGAGGACATGCCCGCTGAAGATTTGGCGTAGGAGTTCTCCAGTGTGCACCTCAACTTTTAAACAGGGTCGGACCTTCTACTTGCTTTGCAGAAACTCACAACACTGTCCGTTCTAAGGCACTTATACCGAAGCATTACACAATGGCACGACAAGTTCAGCTGCTACTGCAGACCCACAAGACTTGAATAAAGCATCTGCTCTGTAGCAGTTTAAAAAAAGTCGCAAGTGTAGTAAGTCCAACTTTCTCCTTTGGACTGAAATTCACTTCGTCACCCAAGCTGAAAAATAAAAAAATTCAGGAAGAAACGTCTCAGTACATTTCATCAAGACAGCAACAGTTTTCCTGTCTCTTAACACCTTACTCAGTGTTATGAAAATATCTTCGACAAACTGACCTCGCAGCCTTCTAATGAGCAGCAGTACATTTGATATGCTGCTAGAGAAAGGGGGTTGCATAACTGTATAAAAAAGACATTGACTTTCTTGCAGCTTCATTTTTAAGATTTTTTTTTTATGTAAGAGTAACTATTACAAATCAAGTTTGGGTAACTTCGTGGGAACATCTGAGCAGACATTACAGCCCCTGAGTCTCTGGATTTTGAGTGCTGCAAAAAGTGCTGCTTGGATCTTTTGGGTAGACCTCTTTATGCCAAAGTCTGTCCTGGTCTCCCTAATAGCACTCACCTCCTTGTGTTCAGAAACTGACCTGGGGCAGTCGCCAAAGCAGGCAGGGCCCAAGTAAATCCTGCAATCACTCATGTTTTCCCTTTTTCAGCTGCTTCCAGGCACAGGACAGTTATGGGTGATAAAACAGTGGTGGTGGTGGTGTATATTTTCCCATTTTGTTTTAGTTTGTCAAAGATACCTCACTTTTGATGCTGGGCACTGGCACACACATAGCTTTAGGCATTCCAGGCATCAGAGAGCCCAGTCCCGGGTTTAAAGTCATTGAGGTTTCCACAGGAATGGATTAAAAACTAGTTCTGTTTTTCTGAAGGAAAGTCATTTTAGTGAAATATAGTATTTTGTGCTCATTTTTTCTTGATGAGGGGAATGGTAATTTGGTTACCAAAATGCATAGTATTTACCACATATGAAAGTGTTCATTTTACATTGGTTGAAAAGTCAGCAAATTGTATAATATGTAAACCAAATGAGAGTGAGCTTTGTGACAGTTTTATAATGATGATTGTCTGTTGCTACGCTGTTTTCAGCTCGATACTTATGGTACTGTAACATATACAAAACACACACCTGCATCTTTCAGTCGCCTTTAAAATTTAGTGCCACAGAAGGTTTTTAAATGTGGGTTGTGAACCATTTTTGTAGCTTATGGTGTTTTTGGAATGGGGCCCTACAAGTGAATTCGGTCAGTAAAAATGTCCCACAAAAATACAGGTTGACAGACTACTGTTAATGCTTCTGTGTTGAGCTGTACTTTCTTTTAGTGGCATATATTATTAAATAGTATTGTTTCTCGGCTCCAATAGCCTTTCTGCTAAAATTTGGGCCAGTAAATGCCTGTCAGTGGCTGTGGTATTCAGAAATGCACTTTTCTATAGGCAGAGAATCGATCTTACATTCTAATACCCCAGTGTTTCCCTAAATTTTTCAAAGTAGTAGAAGCAGATTTAGTAAGGTTTCTGTGCAACAGCAACCCTGAAAACAGAACAGGTAGCAGGCAAGAAATGAAGGGCGTGCCTAGTTTCCTTACACTAGCTGTAGACATTGGGTCGTCATAAATTATTAGCAAAGCTGAAGTAATGTTTTCTTATGGGAAATGAAATCCATGTGTACGTCAAAGTAGGAGACCTAAATGATGTGAGGTCATCCTGGCTCCATGATACAAAGCTTATCAAGCAGTATATCCAGGAGATTGTCAGCAAAACTGTATGCTGTCTCTGAAATACCAAGCAGAAACCATAAGCAACATCAGTGCAGATTCTTGCTTATATCCACAACCTTTGACTTTGCATTATGAGTATGTAATCTATTAGTCCATCTACATTTAGCATCAATTTTGTAATTTTTTTCTCTGGTCATTTTATCACGTTACGTATGAGGTGTTGTCATTTTATGTATTCTGTGGATGAATGAGTTTAAAGTTCATAAACCAGTTATCAGTTTTTATGGAAAATGCATAATTTTCAGGCAGTTTTTGCACTGAGGATTAATGCAGGTCCCTCTTTTTTTAGTAAACAAAAATTCTACACCAGTCTCCCCATTGTAATTTAAAATTATACATGAAGCAGACATCACAGTGAAAATTTAAGTTACAAAAGTCTGAATCTCCATTTTATGAATTGTGTGGTTGATTTAAATCTGATATGTAACAGAACATGTGTTACTTAGGCTTGTTGTTTAGTTATGGTAGCTATGCATAGTGCTGATTACCTGTGCTGCATTTTTTGGTGTGAGTTATCTCTCTCTCACTCTGTGCTTTGTACTTGCATACGCTAGTTCCCAAACATACTAAATAAGTCACTGTTTTATTTGTCTTTGGGTTCCAAATGTGGTTAAGGGTATTGAGCACAATCCCCTTCGAAATTAGCTTTTATGAGCTTTAGTATTCTCAGAGACATCCCCTGAGACCTGTGTTTTAAAAAAGTTGGAGTTGCACTTATTCCTTATGAATATGAGTTGACACTGAGAGGCAGAGACATTGTAAGGTGAACACCAAAACACTATCATTTGCACTGCATGGGCTTATGTTCATTTCCAAGTACAAAGCAGATAGTAGGTCTGTATTGAGACTTATTAAGATTTGATGGTAGTACTGACAGTTTATTACAGATCCAGACCATTGTCATTAATTATAATTAGTCTGGTGTTCTGTTTTATTCTCCTTTATTAGTAGCATGACTTCATTGATAAGGAAAGAAATTCCAGAAATACAAGAGCAGCACGTGAATTGCATTTCTTCCCCTTTAATATGTATACTGACAGTACAGGTCAGTTTGTAGTCAGAAGAAGTGAGAACCAAAAAATCTGAGCTGAAAGTTTATCACCACATACTTCTGGTTGAATTCTTCAGTATGCGTATTTTGCCAAAGACCTTTATTACGACAAGGTATATAAAGCTTTGTTTTTAGAATCTCATGCAAATTTCCTCTGTTACTTAACAAAATGAATCAGAATTAACATTTAAGACAATATACTTTGTTTCAGCTTTGCTCGCCAGGTTTGGGTAAAATATTAATAATAATTAAAAATAGCCTTTCTGTAGAGATATGTTAAGTTTACAGGGGAAACATGCTGCAGCTTGACCCTAATTTTCTGATCTGTAATTTGTAGAGACAGTTTTTCTCTTTTTTTTCCTGGTGTGACATATTTCTAGAAAATTAACGTGTAGTCTGTCGATATATTTAGTCTGTCTTCCTTTGCTGTGAGGGAAAGCCTTCAAGATATGCATAATTGCGTTAGACGTTACAGTCTGTGCTCATCAGATCAAACCATTTTTTTTCTTTTGCCATCTAAATGTGGCAAATGTCTTCTGGTAGTTGATATTCTCTGCAAGCTGCAGCCCTACATCAAGCCTTTGCTTTATTTATCTTCATCAGCAAACACTCTCTGAAGTGCTAATTATGCTCTGCCACTGTAAAAGCCTCGTTGCAGCAACATATTGTTGTAGTGCAGAAATACTATTCATTTGTTGAAATTAATTGATAATTTCAAGCTCACTAATGGTCAAAAGAAAATCTAATTCCTATTCTCTGAGCATTGTAAAGGCCCACTTAAACTGCAAACTTCCTTGCTTTTTGCATTTCATTTTACCATAAATAGCTTTGAATAAATACATTATTAGTGTGGTGATGTTGGGGGAGGTGGGGCTAGACAGACCCTGTTTATTAACTGAGGAATTAGAACAGACTGGTACAGGGCCTCACATGTGATGTAGTTTGCTGTGATTTGTTTTCCTTCTGGTAGGCTACTCTAGCAGTTAAGTTTGTAGGAGAAGAGCTGCCTAAACTGAACATTTAATTTTCCTGTTTCTGTTGATATTTCTAGGACAATAGTCGATGCAACAATGTTGAAATAGTGTCTTGTGACTGTGATGGGAAATAAGAGAGTTCAGGTGTTGCCTTCCAAAACAACTTTTTTTACCAAAGCTGGGATTAACAAATACTCATGGAAGCTGTAGTTCAGAAGTGCACATTTTATTTTTTTAGAACAATGTATCTAAAATTATAAAATGCATGGAAAAATTTGTACCTACTTTTCCCAAAGCAGAGGACAGTAATGAAAATTTGTCTGGAAACTCCTTTTCATTTTAAAGTCGGTTATTTTTAACAAACAGTACAGTACAGGCAGTCTTCGTTTAAATTTGTCCAAACAGCAGTGAGTCATTTACAAATGAAATGAATTTACTGTAAAGCAAGTAGTGTGCAAAGTCTACACTAGATGTCACCACAAAACAGGCTTTGCACTACGTTTGCTTAGCTGATTTTGACAAGTCTTAAATGACGTTTGCGGACTGCTAATTTTGTCAGTTTATTTTCACTCTGCACTAATACTTGCAGGGAGGGCATTTTAGCAACTATTACTAAGGTCATAGATTCTACCTGAAGTAGCTGTTAACCCCCCCCCCCCCAAATAAAGCTTTGAAAAACATTTTAGTCTACTACACATGGTGCCCTAATTATGCTGTGTGAAGCCTGCATAAGTTATATGAATTCATTATGTAAATGCCCTGGCATTCTTCTCCCTTCGTAAGTTATTTGCTTTGGTGTTTCAGTGTGTGACACCCTAGCAGAGACTGTTATCATGAGATTTAGTGGAAGACAAGTAATAGGTTGTGAATGGTACAGAAGTAACATCCAGTGTAGGCTAGTAATATTAGTAATAAGTATAATGACAAGATATCACTGGTATGTAATGCAAGCTAAACTCCGTCTGAAAGTACGATTTGTTTGAGTACTTCTTAATGTATAGTGTTTAAAGCTTAATGTGTGCTAATTTATATCCCTGAAATATTGTGAAGCCCACTGTGAAAACATTTTATTCCAAATTGCTGATCATAGAGAAATGTTGTAGCTCCTTCATTTTGTTGCTTTGCTGTTCATTTATAACTCCATACATAACATCCACATTATAAATATAATTTTAATGGTAGAAAAAGAAAACATTCTCAGACTTTATTTTTTACAACTGACGCATATAAAAACTATTTGGTTGAGAGTAGAGGCCCTAGCTGTAAAGGATATATGTTACATGGATGGTTTTAAAGTTAATATTTAAACCTCTGCCATGGGTTATCTATGTAGTCTCCTTTGGACCCATTGTTGTGTCCTTTAGTGTATTATAAAAACATCACAAAGTTTGTCAAGTCAGTTTATTACTTGAATCTTGACATACCTTTTGTAAAAAGTTAAATATTTTGATAAAAGTTTTGTCCAGGGGTGGAGAGAAAGGTGGTCTTCGCTATGTACACATGGTCATTTTAATTGGTGTGTTAGTGAGATTAGCAAGATTGTTTGAAGTGTCTGTCTCTTTGGCTATTTTCCTCACTAAAAGTTAATCTCATAGGTCATTTATATGGTATGCAACACATTTACTGTAAAATTTACTGTAAATCTGTAAATGACCACACCTAAGTCTGCTGCAGCGCTCAACAGTTTTGTTCAGTGCGTTGCCAAACACACTTGCAGTAGCAGTGTTTTTCACTCATTTGCTTAATCTTAATGCCCAGTAGGCAGCAGATACCTCTTTAAACAGCAAGACATTGTCTGGTTAAGTAACTTGCTCAAAGTCATGTAGCATGTAAGAGAAGATGGAAAGACTCAAACCAGGGCTATAGCAAGCATAATATGCACTGGCACTTCATAACGTTTACTGCTATACAGAATATGGGCATGGTATACCATGTATAAGTTTTCCCCTGTCGTGGAAGTATTCCTTTTGTGCACTTTCCCAAGGTGTGCATCTAAGGAAAGCAGCATACCTAAGTCATTAGGGCTGAGGTTCTAGGCTGCAGCAGGTCAACAAGTGGAGGTGCTGCTTCAGACCATTTCCTTACTATTGCTGAGCTACTGCAACCAAATAACTACTCCTTATAAGCTGTACAAAGTACAGATTATCTGGTTTGAGTAAGCTGTTCTGTGTTTTTCTTTATTTTTGAATTTACCAAAGACCATTTTAGGACTAATGGTACAGACCAAATATATCTTTTATTAATTTTAGATTTAGTTGTTACGTCTGTTAGTCAACAGTGTTAGTGTTATTCACTCGTTAAAGCCAAAGTTACATACTTTTTGTTTCTCATTTTAGATTTGTTGTGTGGGACTGTAGTACATAGTTGTACCAACAAATATCCTTTTTAGGCTGAATGACTTATTGATAAAGCAGTTAAGTCCACCTATTGACTGTTCATTGTTTAGAAACTGAAAATGGGCTTTATTTATAATAAAGTCTACTTTTCATAAATTGGGGAGTGCTGATCTTTGTCATCTTATGATGCTGATTTGACAGATTTAATGAGTTAAGTGGACATGAAGTCTAAAAGTGCCATGATAAAAAAGCACATTATGTAAAATGACAAGGGCAGATATTTTAATTTGTGGCTGAACAGACTACCAAATATTTTCTTTAGTTCCAAACAATATGTAAGATGTGAATTTGGGATGCCTGTTCACATTGTTAAGATCCAAACAGAAATGATGTATTAGAAGTCTGATTGTAAAAGTGAGTGGGAGTCTTTCATTAAAGTATCACTATAGCTGGACATGTAATCTTCTGCATGGATCTGAAAAGTTTCTAAGGTAAGCGTAGTCCCAGCTCATTATCAGCATGTTAGTTTAGAAGAAAGGAGTTTTTCACGCGCGTGTGTGTGTGTGTGTGTGTGTGTGTGTGTGTGTGTGTGTGTGTGTGTGTGTGTCTGTGTGTAAATGCACAGGTCCCCTTCACATTGCCAACACTTCAAAATGCCAACTTTCATATGGCTGAGACCATATGATCGACATTTGAAATACTGACAATGCGGGACTGGTATCTCCGTACAGTGCAGAATGGAAAGATTTCCATTCCTGCACTGTAGTGCGATCTCGGAGTTGGTATATTTAAGTTACAGGGGGTGCAGGGGGCTCCCCCCCTGCTAGCAGTGTTTAGCTAAGTGTTTTTTGTTTTTTACTTTTCTATTTCATATGTCCGACATTTCAAATGTCGATCATATGGTCTCAGCCATATGAAATTCAGCATTTTGAAGTGTCGAACATATGAAGTAGATCCAAATACACATATACATACATATGGCTGTATGTAAAATAATTGGTACTGCAAAACATTGCAGCAGCAATGATCAACAAAACGTGATCAGAACTCAAAATGCAGTTCAACATACATGATGCTCTAAAACATGTATCTGGTGCATGCATATCAAAAAGTACTGTTTTTACCAAGGTGCAAGCTCCCCTGCAACCCCATCTGCGAGGCTGCCCCCCACTAGTTATATACCATCTCAGAGATTACACAATAGCAGTGAAAGGATATATTTTCCATCCCAGCTATTATAACGATCTTACACCAGCACCTTTGATCAAGTGATCTGATGACTAAACAAGAGTTCATAGAACATCTGTTGAAGATGTTCTATGAACATCTGTTGAAGAAATGCAGACATAGTATATGTGGAGGAACCCTTATACATTACGTGGCTTATAAATTCGACCCATTTTTGAAGACCTGGACCAGTGATGACAGTGTTCCTTGAACAGATAATGGCAGTTAGGAACATTTGCTGAGCCATACATTTTTGTGCATTTTACCCCTCCCGATCATCTAAAGAAAATATGAATCACTATGGGAAATAGTTAATCTTTTCACTTATGAAACAGTGCCATGAAGTGAGCTATATTTTTTTAACGTATTAAGTTTACAGTGTTCTTCTCCCTGTTCTATATTGGTTCTGGCCTCTGATCTGCCTGTTTGGAAGGCAAACATAACACAAACATAAATACCCTTTTCACTGTGGGCACCACACACGTCTAAGATGAGCTTATGTTCTGTAAACCAAAAATTTCTTCTTTCTCTGTGGGAGCCTAATGAAGATTGTGATGCTCAAGTTATGCTCTTGCAAGCATGGTATGGTTCCCTATGAATGCCAGATTTAAGGGGAAAAAAAGCATAGCTTTAATCTAATGTCAGTTTCTTAAAAATCTGCCTCAATATTCAGAAGAGTTGCTAATGAAAAAAATAATGTTCTGCAACTGAGAATTCTGGTTAATGCAACTTAACTATCGCTTTATTTTCAGAGTACCTCATTAGAGTATTTATATTAACAAGAAAACAGGTTGATAGCATTTAGTATTTAGTGCCAGTTACATTTGTTTCATAGATACAGCCAAATCATAAAGTAATGCTCAGTATGTTTGATTTCCAAATCTAACCAAATAATTTGATTTATTTCCCCTTGCTTTTTAGGAGTAACTTTTGGTGATTAATAAAAGTACCTGTCTGCTGATGATTAGTGTTATGACTGAAATTGTATTTCAGTTGCCAGATTTGAATCTTATTTATTTATTTTTTTTTTGTGAGTGAGAGAAAGTTTAGCACAATGTTTTTCTTTTTGAATGAATGCATTTATGTCTGAAGCTTAAAAGAGTAGTTCATCTTTTAACCCAAAAAGTATGTACTAGGATCAGTTCATGCAAAACAGAGTAGGATGACTCTGTTTACCTGGGGTAAGACTGTACACTAGGTAGCATAGTGATTATGCACACCCGGACTGCAGGTCACACAGGTACAATGCTTTGATAGCAAAAAGATGTGCCTGTCTGACCTACAGGTATGTTTCTAGTGTCAAGGTGAGAGTTTTTAATGACGTCAAAAGGTACTTTTTAATGATAGTGTCCATTTTTTTAAGGAATAGGCCTAACTGTAGTGCCGTTTTCACTACTTACAAATCATTTATTACAAATAGTAATGTGCCGTTTGTAGTCTTCTAGCAAACATAAGAACAAACTGCACTGTGTTTTCTTACACAGCTTGGTGGTAGTGTTAAATTCATACCATGAGTTCACATTCTGCAGTTTTTTTTCACACTGCTTGCTAGTAGTGTTAAATTCTTACCATGAATTCACATTCTGCACTGCATTTTGTCACACAGCTTGTTAGTAGTGTTAAATTCGTACCATGAATTCACATTCTGCACTGTGTTTTTTTTCACACAGCTTACTAGTAGTGTTAAATTCATACCATGAATTCACATTCTGCACTGCGTTTTGTCACACAGCTTGTTAGTAGTGTTAAATTTGTACCATGAATTCACATTCTGCACTGTGTTTTTTTTCACACAGTTTACTAGTAGTGTTAAATTCATACCATGAATTCACATTCTGCACTGCGTTTTGTCACACAGCTTGCTAGTAGTGTTAAATTCATACCATGAATTTACATTCTGCACTGCATTTTGTCACACAACTTGCTGGTAGTGTTAAATTCATACCACAAATTCACATTCTGCACTGTGTTTTTTCACACTACTTGCTAGTAGTGTTAAATTCATACCATGAGTTCACATTCTGCACTGTTTTTTCACACAACTCACTAGTAGTGTCAAATCCATACCATAACTTGATGCACTCTGCTACACTATGAAATTCTGTATTATGGTCAGCACTGCACTTATACCATTGTTCTAAACAGTCTTTTCCCAAAATTATGTGGGTGCAGTTTTTATGACAATATAATTCTGTGAAATGAGATGTCCTTTCTGGATGGCGTATATTTTGCTTACGGTGAAAAATTGATCTCATTCTGTGGGTGTCTGTAGTGCTATTTTAATGAATTTTGTAAAAAGTATTTTGATTGATTCATTTCTTTTTCTTGTTTCAAATGGTACTGCAATTTCTTTTGACAGCATGTCAGATGTGGAGATGTCAGCCAAACTCACCATTTTCCTGTTGCTATTGGATGACTAAAACTGTATCTGAAATTATCTCAGCCATGTAAAAATGTAGTGCTTATTTTTGATTGGTGTGGATAAGCATTAATGTGGTAAGACAGCATCTTCACATCGTATAAGTGCAGTTACATTTATTTGAGAGTAAAACACATGGGATGTTGGATTTTATGTACACTGGCATTACTGTATAACAAAATATGAGGTTAAAAATATTTGGTTATTTAAAATTGCTTTGCATATGCCCTTCCAGAATATATTCATCGTATGTAAGTGTTACTTATCAACCCAGGTTTCCAAAAGGCTTATTGAGTGTTAATCAAGAAATGGGTCCTGTACTGTATTTAATGACGAATGAATAATCTGAATTATGTATTCTATACTGCATTATCAAGTTATTGTAACTGACAGACGTCATCTGTGATTTGAAATGTATGCAATATCTTTCAATAACCTTTGGATCACAAGTTCATATTCTTATGTTGGTATACAGTCTGAAAGTCATACCCTACTTGATTTCTTCAGAAGTTATCACAATTCAAAAACAGTTTTAGATTTAAACACTTTGCAAAGCTTTTGATATAACTTTGAAACATGGTTTTGATTCAGGACATGGAAACAAACCTTCTTGGGAGGAAAGTGTGCAACAGTAGTGGCATAAGCTTAATAACAGCTTTCATAATGTTAAATTGCACATTACTAAATGCATATGGGGTGTCCTGTAGAAATATTTTTCAGCTCTTGTAAACCTATAGATGTCAGATTTATGGGTGTGTGACAAGTCAGTGTAATTTCTATGTTATGAGCAGGGATAGTGGGATTCCGTGGACATAGATAAGGCTTGCTCTACTTTTATCTTTTTTAGATCAAATAAAGCAGTGGCATTACTGCAGTACCTTACATGGCCATGAAAGAGACAGCTCTGCAGAACAAGTTTACTTGCAGTTTTCTATTCCTGATTTAGTAGACTACCTATAGTTTCTTGGCTGTTTGGGGCTGTGGATCTTAAATGCTGTTGTTACATTAGCCATGTATGATATATTGCATATGTCATAATCTTCGGCATCCCTTTGCTCTAGAAGCAGACAGTCCATGGATTGTACCACTTTCCTCTTTCTCTCCTCCTTTGCATCTTTCTGAAGAACTGTGTTTTAGGACATGGACTCTACCTGACGTTTATATACTCTTTTCATGGGGTTTAGACATCGTACATCAGACTCTGAGTGGTACAAATCTGAGTCCCAGTCAAACTTTTTGTCAGTCACCATATGCTGACCAAAATGTTATCTGATGTTTAAAGATGTATTTATTTAAAATTTCATTTTGGCTTTGAAATAAGCTCCTTAGGTATATGTCATACTTAAAAGGGAAAAAATGGCCCCTTGTTTTTCTTAAAAATCTTTGCATTGTTACCAAAATAAATTTTGCTTAATTCCTGGTGAGGGAAAATGGAAGTACTTGGTTTCCTCTTGATTCGTTTTAGTCCAGTCATGTAACCCTCCTCCTCCTCTGACCATAAGAGCTCTGTTGTAAGTATTGCAGTTTTGTGAAGAATTATAATTATTTTCCCTACCAGAAATGCTCAGTTTCAAAACTGTTTCACACTGACAGAATGGTAGTGTTGCAGTTTGTCCTAGAATGTTGCTCATTTTAGTTTACAAATAGATCATTCATGAAACAGGGTGCTGTACAACAGCTAAATTATTTGTTACTCCTGTAGTTTGACCAACTAAGGGCCATTTACAGTATCTTCACAAAAATGTGTCTTTGCCCCTTCATATATTAAAATTGTGTCTGCTTCTAAAATTCAAATCTTGCAGCCCAATAGATGTTTATACTTGTTACATCTCATCTGCTGTGAGTTTTTTTACACAAATTTAAAATAAACCTAATTCAGAAGTCATCTCTAACAAAATATACTTCCCTCTCAGGAGCATGCTTTGAATACTTTCCTAAAATGTTTTAATTGTTTAGTCATAATAGATATAGTTTTTCTAGGCATTGTGCAGTGGAGTTTCCTTACAGACTTCTATCAGTAACCTAAATATATCAGATTTCTCTGTGTCAGAGAGACAAGGAATTTGGTTAATTTTCCTTTGTCATGAAAGATGGCTACACTAAGATTCCTAGTTATATTCTTGATTCTTGCTATGTCCTGATGGACATGTGACAACATCAGTAGTTTAGCCTACAAAGTAGAAATAAATCACCCTAATACAGACGTCTAATTTAGTAGTAATATACTGTAATCTCATAAGGACTAGATGCAAAAAAAAAAAAACTCCTGTACTAATCATGCACCTGACCTTTATTTTTATATGATGAGCAGAGCTTCCATTAATAGCTTCGTACTAAAACACACCACACGACTGACACCTTTTCAGATGCCCAAAAGTGACATTGATAAAGCCAGAATTCACACTTTATATTCACAGCATCGTATTCCTGTCCATACCTTACCTCATATCTAATACAATTATAAGTCATTCAAGTGCTGCTTCTGACACATGTATGAAGTTTCACATTTTCACCTGTTTTTCATATAATCATGAAAGATTCTTTCTGAAATGAGCAGTCCAGTTCCTAAGCAAGCTGTATGCAGATCTGTATTTTCAGTATTAGTGTAGGCACTTATGGTTAATGTAAGCCATGCTCAGAAACCAGATTTGCTTGGCTATACCTGTTAAGTTAGATGTTTCTTTCACATGAAATTTTGTAGGATAGACCATACTATCAGCCAGAACAAATGGCTTTTTACTTTATAACTACATAAAAAGTCACTACTATTGAATTTTAGTAGTTTCTATTGTCTGATTTCATATTGAAGTGTTTCTAATATTGTATAAGTCTTCAGCAATATTCAATTGAAAAATGTAATGCTGTTTTCCTAAAAGAGCAAGACTGACCAAAACATGGCTGTCCTGTAAAATGGTGGGCTTGTAGGGTAACCTTATGCTGTATACCATCATATTTCATTTTTATGTAATTAACTAGATGCAA